>NC_136917.1:66683247-67004297 GCF_949752795.1 Hyperoodon ampullatus
GGGGGGGCTCACCTGAGGCTGCCCACCCAGCCAGTTGGTCTCCTTCACTTTCTTCTTCCTCTTCTTTAGGGGCTATGTGGCAGATTTGGAACAAGAGGACTTCTCTCCCCCTGTGTATTGCTTATCACTTTAGCCAATCATTTTAATAAGATTTACAAGTGTGTGTTTTCCTGTGCTTCTTTTGCTGATTACACAGCACACACACCCCAGTGACATTTGACCATTTGGGCAGTCTTTTCACTAGTGAGTTTCAAGAGTTCTTTATATATTCTGGATACAAGTCCCTCATCAGATACATGGTTTACAAATATTTTTTTCCCATCCTGTGTGAGGTATTTTCACTCCAACATTACATTTTATCAATCTTTTAATTACTGCCAATCTGATAGGCAGAAAAGGTGTCTCACTGACTGATTTGTTTTGCGTTTTCCCCAGGTTGAACACGTTTTTATATAATTACTTGGTATTATTAGTGCTTCTTTTTTTTGCTTTGTTTTGTTTTTTGGCTGCATTGGGTCTTTGCTGCTGCGTGAGGGCTTCCTCTAGTTACGGTGAGCAGGGGCTACTCTTCCTTGTGGTGCGTGGGCTTCTCATTGCAGTGGCTTCTCTTGTTGTGGAGCACGGGCTCTAGGCACACGGGCTTCAGTAGTTGCAGCAAGTGGGCTCAGTAGTTGTGGCTCACAGGCTCCAGAGCCCAGGCTCAGTAGTTGTGGGTGTGCACTTAGTTGCCCCGCATCATGTGGGATCTTCCCGGGCCAGGGATCGAACCCATGTTCCCTGCATTGGCAGGCGGATTCTTAACCACTGGACCACCAGGGAAGTCCTTATTATTAGTGCTTCTAATATGTGTTGCCTGGTTCTGTATTTTGCCAAGTTTTGTCGGTTTTCTCCTTTTGTTTTAAAAAATCTAGCCAATAAACATTTGAATAAAATATTATTTTCTGGACTCCCTCCTGGCTGATACACCTTCATAAAGACCTGGAAGGCTAAGTTCAATTTCCTAGAACGTGACACTGCAGGGAG
The DNA here is from genome assembly GCF_949752795.1 of Hyperoodon ampullatus. NCBI lineage: Eukaryota > Metazoa > Chordata > Mammalia > Artiodactyla > Ziphiidae > Hyperoodon > Hyperoodon ampullatus. The sequence goes on from NC_136917.1 coordinate 66,684,271, forward strand.
GGCTGGTCCCCAGCTCAGTTCCAGGTCCACGGGTTACCTATTTCTTTCGTTTTTTCCCTGAGGCAGTGCACACGGTGCCTATACCCTGGCTCTTGTAACCATACTCCTTCCATCTCCCTACAAAGGACCCCTCCACCCCCAACCCCAGTGAACTGGGAGCCCAGGTACTAGTAGAAGGTGACAGAGTCTGGGTGGCCTCATCCTTGTGGTCCTGTGGACACCCTGCTCCATGCCCCACGCAGAGAGGTGAGCCAAATGAAGGTTCAGAGCTCGCATGGAGGCCCTCCTTGCAGACGTCTTGCAGGGATCCAGTGATTAATAAGTTTGTGACAAAAAATGCTATGCTAGGTCTTCCCTGGTGGCACAGTGGTTAAAAATCCGCCTGCCAATGCAGGGGACACGGGTTCGAGCCCTGGTCTGGGAAGATCCCACATGCCGCGGAGCAACTAAGCCCGTGTGCCACAACTACTGAGCCTGCGCTCTAGAGCCTGCGAGCCACAGCTACTGAAGCCCATGTGCCTAGAGCCCGTGCTCCACAGCAAGAGAAGCCACCGCAATAAGAAGCCTGCGTGCTGCAACGAAGAGTAGCCCTCACTCACTGCAACTAGAGAAAGCCCGCACACAACAACAAAGGCCCAACACAGCCAAAAATAACTAAATAAAATAAATTTTAAAAAAATGCTGTGCTAAAAATAAATGCTTTTAGTATTAACATTTAGATTGGAAAACCCATCACAATTTCCATCTGGTTAACTTGCAGATAAACCTTTGTAACCCAGTTATAAGTTTGGAACCCTGTTCTGTCAAGTCCATGTTAATTTGATCCAGCCCTTGCATTTGTTAATTTGCAGCTGTTGTTGTAAACTGTCATATGAGCACAGTCAGTCTGAAAATACATAAAATATCTTGATCTTGAGAAGCTTGCTGGTGAAATCAAGCTAAATTTAGAATGCAGTTTTCAAATATAATTTACCACAAGATTGAAGGTTTATAAATCTAAATGATGGTCATTGTTCGCCCCAAAGCAACAAAACCCCAAACTGAAACAAAACAACAAAACAAAAACATAAACAAAACCCAAAAAACAGGCTGGAAGTGGATAGCTGGTTAGGACCAAACCATATTAGCCCCTGGGGAAGTCTCACGTCTAGATTTTAGGAACAGGATTTAGGTAAGTAGGTCAGATCAATGGGGGAAAAAACTTTGGGAAAGTTCAAGTTCATTTTTGCCTTCATATGGGACTTAATGCTAATTAACTTACCTGAAACCAAGCCTGCTTAATAAATAATAGAATAAATAATTAAGCCTTACTGTTTTCATAATTTAGTCAGCATAATTTTTCTGACAGTGTTAAAAATTAAAAATAGTACAGAGAAAACATGTAATTGTCAGATGCAGTCATAATACTTTTTGTTTATTCCGTTTTGATAGGTGTTTCTTAATCAGGATTAGTCTGGTAAATGGTTTTTCTTTAGGGCTGTAAATCACACATCTTTGTGTAAATGAAATAAAAGCTGCTCTGGGAGCTAGGGTACTTGGACTTGGACTCTGAATCTCACAATAGGTTTGGGTTCTACCTACTCACCTCAGGGTCTTCAAGGTGTCTTGTGTACCATGAAGTTCCCCGTTTCCCTTGGAAGCACTGTGTAAGGAGCAACAGAAAACACTTACATGAAGCACTTTGAAAAGTACAAAGAGCTAGTACTCATCTCATGGGTTTGTTGTGAAAATTAAACAAATTAATATTTATGTGGTGCCAGATATATAGTAATTGCTCAGTTAATGTTAATTATTATTATTGTCCCTACTTTTTATATTTAAACCCATACCATGTTTTGTACACCATCAAACAACATTTCACCTTGGGAAAATTAGAAGATAAGTTGAACATTAAATTCAACTTCTCAAGTGGATGAGTTAAAAACCATCTGACATTTGCAAATCACTTTTCCTCTAAGTCATTTATATTTTATCTTTTTGCATCCAGTAACACTATACTCAGAAAATATGAATATTTAGTGTGGATTTCTGATTAAAAGAGAAGCCTCTGTTTTTTCCTTTGTGTTCTGCTTATCTCTCTGACTAAAGGCATTTATTTTCGCTGATTCCAAGTTCTGAGCACTGTCCCCTCATGCACTTCTCAGCATTCCCACAGCAGGGCAGAGCAGGACCATAAAATGAACACTAGTCAGCCTGAGCCGTTAGAACGCATGTCTGCTGGCCTTCGCCTTATTTGATTCTGCAGTCTAATATGAGACCCTGTGAGTGCTTTGTCTGAAGTTGTGCGTATTAAATTCACAGGTCCTTCTGAAGAATTTTCATACCCTCTGAGCATTTTGTGTGTGTATATGTTCAATATATATCAGAAGGACAACAACTTAATGTTTACTCTGTAAAACTGCTTTTCATTTTGTCCGATGCATTCCTCAATGTAAGGGAACAGAAACCTAGCCTCGTGTTTGGGAGAGCCACTGTCTTTGCTGTTGTGAATGAGAGGATCCCTTTGAGAAACCATCAACTTGCTACTTCTAGAGTAATCTGTAGGTAGGACTCTGTGGAGACACTGGTAAATTAAAAAATAAAAAATAAATATAGTAAATGAGCGTATACGGGCAAAAGTTTCCAATGACAAGTTGTAAACCCAATCATTTACTATTAACATTGTTTTTTCAATCTTGGCAATCCTTTCAGAAAAGTTCACATGAAAAATAGCATTTCCTTTGCTACCTTGATCTCCATGAAGTCTAGGACCTTCACTGACACCAACAATATTTTACTATAGTTTAATTAATACCCACCCCCAAAGACTTTCTAATCCCTATTTTGAGCAAGTTGTAGTGTGTGTATTGCATATGTATATGTATGCATGTGTGTGTGTGTGTGTGTGTGTGTGTGTGTGTGTGTGTTTATATGTTTAGGGCTTGTCTGGCAGACTTGCATACAAGTCAACAAGTGTTTGTTAAATACCATGTATTGAATACACTGCCAATACAGGGGTTTTCAAACAAGCAAAGAATATAGACTTTACAAACGTCCAGTTTGGATTTGAGAGGTAAGACACAGGAGATAAGACTTGTTAAACAATTACTAGAATTCTAAATTTTTACCATTGAAAGTGGATAAGCACTAAGATTTTCCCAGTTCTAAAATTTTGATTCTATAATTTAGAGGACAAATAAAAAGAATATATAAGCAGGTCCAAAGTTTTATGGCATAGAACTAGTACTGCCTTAGAAGATTAACAGTAACAATAAAAATTCAAGGTTGAATTTTTTGGTCCCCAAATCTCTTACTAATGATAAATTAATGTATAAAAGGAAGAATTCTCATATTTTTAATTCCTTTTGGAAAAAAAAACAGAGTTTTTCTAATTTTTGTGGGCTTTTTACTAAATTCTCAGCAAAAAGTACTTAGGATAAAAACTGAGCACTGTAAACCCTTCCCAATGCCTTTTAAACCCATGCCCCTATGGTCAACTCATCTAGGACAAAGGAGGCAAGGACATACAATGGAGAAAAGACAGTCTCTTTAATAAGTGGTGCTGGGAAAACTGGACAGCTACATGTAAAAGAATGAAATTAGAACACTCCCTAACACCATACACAAAAATAGACTCAAAATGGATTAGAGACCTAAATGTAAGACCAGACACTATAAAACTCTTGGAGGAAAACACAGGAAGAACACTCTTTAACATAAATCACAGCAAGATCTTTTTTGATCCACCTCCTAGAGAAATGGAAATAAAAACAAATATAAACGAATGGGACCTAATGAAACTTCAAAGCTTTTGCACAGCAAAGGAAACCATAAACAAGACGAAAAGACAACCCGCAGAATGGTAGAAAATATTTGCAAACGAATCAACGGACAAAGGATTAATTGCCGAAATATATAAACAGCTTATGCAGCTCAATATTAAAAAAAGAAACAACCCAAACCAAAAATGGGCAGAAGACCTAAATAGACATTTCTCCAAAGAAAATATACAGATGGCCAAGACGCACATGAAAAGCTACTCAACATCACTAATTATTAGAGAAATGCAAATCAAAACTGCAATGAGGTATGACCTCACACCAGTTAGAACGGGCATCATCAGAAAATCTACAAACTACAAATGCTGGAGAGGGTGTGGAGAAAAGGGAACCGTCTTGCACTGTTGGTGGGAATGTAAATTGATATAGCCACTGTGGAGAACAGTATGGAGATTCCTTATAAAGGTAAAAATAGAACTACCATACGACCCAGCAATCCCACTACTGGGCATATACCCAGAGAAAACCATAATTCAAAAAGACACACACACCCCAATGTTCCTTGCAGCACTATTTACAATAGCCAGGTCATGGAAGCAACCTAAATGCCCATCAACAGATGAATGGATAAAGAAGAAGTGGTACATATATACAATGGAATGTTACTCAGCCATAAAAAGGAACAAATTTGGGTCATTTGTTGAAGCGTGGATGGACCTAGAGACTGTCATACAGAGTGAAGTAAGTCAGAAAGAGAAAAACAAATCTCGTATATTAACGCATGTATGTGGAACCTAGAAAAATGGTACAGATGAACAGGTTTGCAGGACAGAAATTGAGACACAGATGTAGAGAACAAACATATGGACACCGGCATACGTGTCCATATGGGGGGGAAAGCGGCAGGGGGCGGGTTGGGGGTGTGATGAATTGGGCGATTGGGATTGACATGTATACACTGATGTGTATAAAATTGATGACTAATAAGAACCTGCTGTATAAAAAAATATATAAAATTAAATTAAAAAAAGGTATATTAACTATCTTAAAAGCTAGCTTTTATTTTAACTTAATCAACAAGGTTTTTTGGGGCCACATACTGTGTGCAAGGCACAGGGAATGCGAAGACAAATAATAGGCCTTACTATTCTATATTATATGTACTGACTTTATTATATTTATTGTGATTTCTAATGCAAAGTACTAATTGTGGAGTATACTCTGCCTACTCTTCTCTCTCGGGATAACAAAAACATAGGGAATAATTTTCTTGTGTGTCCACATAAGAGAGCCACAATATCTGTGGCTTCTCAGAAGTCAGTGGCTATTCTCAGACCATAATTTCAATACTGGCAGAATCCTCTACTCAAATGACTTCCAAATCCACATCCCTAGCTTTGAACACTTCTGGATTCCAGTCATAAAATCCAGCCACTTAGTGGAAATGCACTGGGATATCCTGAACTTAACTATAAGTATCATCATCATCTACCCTCAACCCCACCCCTCCCAACAGACTTCTCTAATGGTGAATACCACCACAGTTGTGTTCACCTAGGGTTGAAACTTCGGAGTTATCTTAGACTCCTTCTTCCTTATATCTCATGACCTGTCATTAAAGACGGTCAATTCTTACTTCACAACTCCTCTCATATTAGACTCCTTCTTTTCACTTCTGAAGTTACCACTCTAGGTTTAAGCCCTTACCACCTGTCTTATCTCCTCACTTCCAGGCTCTGCCCTCTAATTTAGCCAGCCACCCATTTTCGTATCAGTCTTCTGAGAGCACTACTTAGACTTCTAAACGCATTTCTAGTTCAAAGATATTATAATTCCTTTATTCAAGAACACTTAGAATTTCCCTGTTATTTAGAAGATTAAGCCCAAATTGGCATTCAAGGATTTCCAGTCTGGTTGAAACACACATTTCCAATAATGTCCTCTGTTATGCCCACATCAGAACCCTCTGCAGCAGGTCTGACAGTGCATTCACGCCTTAGCACTCTTCTGCACCTTGTTTATCTGTTGTTTCTTCTCTGCATTCACGTGTTAATCACCTGTCCAAGTGGGTCCCTGGTACCATTTTTTTTTTCAATTGAATCTTCCTTTACTGCTCTATTTGCAGTCATCTCTCCCCATTGGTGGAATCAATAGCAATGTCTGTACTTATATATGGCCTTGTTGTGTGTATGACGTTTATAATTCTCCCATTAAATGGAGGCTGTCCATCACTCACTATATCCTCTATTGCAGATAAAGCAGCTCTCAGCATGTATTTGTTGATCAGCCAACTGAATGAATGATTTAGTAAATGGAGAATGAATGAAGACCTAGGCCAAACTAACTTGAAGTCAAAGTCTTGCATATGATTTTGACCACTTAAAACATCAAGAATGGCATTATGTTCTTCCCAAATGCTTTGACTGGACTGTAGTCAAGTCAGGAAGAAGATATCATCTGTTCTTCTGAAGGAAATTATAGGTTTGGGAAGCCAGTCAGGAAATTTCTGCTGGAGTGCCCAAAGGGCACTTGTAGTCATACATCCGTCTGAGCCTCAAGTCTCTGAATATTCAACAAAGAATATAGAACATTCAAAGAGAGATAAGAGTTCAAGACTTGCCTTTGCCCTGCCCAGAATAAATTGAAAACCAAAAGTTTAATACCCCTGATCTTCTTCCCAGGCTTCTGGGAAATGCCTCTACCATGAAGGCACCAAGCATCCCTCTGCATTGGGTCAAGAGGTTCCGACAAAAATCCACTGACCTGTGTTGGATATTCATTATTAGGGCTGTCAGCTTCAGTATGGAATGCCTTGTCCTTAGGGCATGGCAGGTCCAAGGGCATGGCATGATCAGAATTACCTTGGATTCAAGGCTAAGAGTTAGCTGCCCAGATTAGCACACCTACCAGTCCACAGAGTACATAAGGGTCTATTGAATAGCTTCATAAGGGTAATGGGATTGAGAAGGAAATTGATTAACTAACTCTGTATCCTCTTTATTGACATTATTATATATCATTTAGGCTTATACATTTGTATGGCATAAGCATGATGAAATATTAAAAAGTTATTTTATTCTGTTTCATTTTTAGATTGTTTTCTTGTGCTGTGGTTCCAAAAGTGAAATGACAAATTTGACTGAAACTTGACTTCATTCTATTACTAATCAGTTATCTGTGTACATGGTTAATATATTTCCCCTTGGCCCACTTTCCATGAGCATCACGGCTTTGATCTGTGAGGCTGTTGACCAAATAAATTGACTTGTAGAAGTTCTAATTATGCCACCTTTCTATGATTGGTTTTCTACACAACAGGAGAAAGGGGACTTCCTCTCCCCTTCCACATTCTTGTTGTTTGGGAAGGAAAAGAGCCCTTTACTGACACTTTGATAATGCTCTAGTGTGAGGCTGGGCTTTCACAATAGTCAAAGAATACATACATGATTTCCATGTTCTCAACAGCAGGTATTCTGATCCTGCAAATTTTCCTTGATTTTTCCTTTTCTTAGGAAATTCACTGAAGGTCATTGTGTCTGAGCCTCTGCTTTTGCTGCTTCTTTAGAGCCCAAGCAAGAGCATTGTGTTTGCTCAGTCTCTTCCTCCAAAAAACTCCCTGAAGAACTGTACTACATTTCCTAGTCTTGAAGGACTTCTAGGGTGCTATGATTTCTAGTGAGTCTTTGTCAGTTTGAAACAGATGACTGCTTAATATCAGCACCATCATGGTGACAGAAGCACATGAAGAAATTAGTAATATTAATAAATGATTGAAACACAGTATGGGGTTCTGAAGATGATTATTTTGACAAGGAACCATTCATTCATTCACTCAACAAATAATTCCTTACCACCTACTTTGTGCCAAGCACCAGTACAGTAACTGGGGATACAATGGTGAATAAAATAAGAAAATTCCTCACCTTCATGGATCTATGTTGTACTATGCAAGGCAGATTATAGGCAGGCAGACAAGTGAATAAATAACATAACTTTACACTGTATTATGTGTTATTAAGGAAATAACTCAGCATTGCAATTGGGTGGTCATGGAAGACTTCTCTGAGGAACTGACACTTATGCTGAGACTTGATGGCTATAAAGAAGCTAGACACATGAAAAGTCAAGGAAAAGATTCCCAAAAAGATGGAACAGTAAGTGTAAGACTTTAAGGGAAAAAGTAAAACTGGATAAGTTGGAGAGTGGGTAGAATCCAAATTATGTTTACTGAACCTTGAAGGACAAGGTACGGAGATTATTCATTATGGAACTCAAGGTAAAAATGGGAAGACCCTAAGGGTTTTAATCGGGGTTATGGTAGGAGGTGAATTTTATTTTGAAAGATCATTCTGGTTACTGTGAAGAGGTGGGAAAGGGGGAAGGTTAGAAGCAGGCAATTAGGACATATATGCTCTGAACATCTACTGTTTGTTCCTACAGATCTACCTTATAATCTGTCCTATGTGGCTAAACAGAGTATGAATTACTTCAACAGAGCTCCCAAGCCCTCTGGCTTCAGCAGCACTTGATCAACACTCACTGTGGAGATCAGAGAATGAGATTGAGGCTAATTATTCACCTGGATTCTTTCCTGCAAGGGCTATGTTCCTCAACTAAGGTCCTTGCTCCTCTTGAGATGGCCTACTCTTTATGATTCTTTCTCCTTTTGGGTTCCGGTAACCTTTCCCTCTCCTCATCCTTTGATAACAGCTCTGATGCTGTTAGCCTGAGTTCTTGCAATCCTTTGTTTCCTTAACCCTGCATGTTTGTTTGAAGAACTAGATCACCAGGGTTGGACAAATTCTTTCAGGCTAAATCATTCCTTGGGATTTCTTCTTTCACTTTGTTTCTGCCTTTTGTAGATTCCTTATTTTCTTGCCATCTCAACAACTCATTTAACATGGTGACCATTAAGTATTCAATATTATTTAGCATTTGTAGTCATTTCATTGGAAAAGTCCTTCCAATATCTAATCAACAAACTTGCCTTCCATTTATCCCTGTAACAGACCCAGAGTATCCTGACCATGGGATGGACACATGACACAGGCTGAGATAATCTTAGTCTCCAATCTTTCTGAGCATGTGTCCCAAGTGGAGACAATCCACTCCTGAGGCCTTCCCCTGTAGTCTTCTAACCCCAGTCAAGGGGAAGAGAATTTTTTCCTCTCCTTGGATTTGAGCTGTGAGGATGTGATACCAGAGTTTCTGGCACTCATTTTCTCCTCCTGACATGAGGCAAAAGCCTGTTTGCTATGGGAGAGGTTGAAGCCAAGCAAAGATCAGCAAAAATGAGAAATAGGCTGAGGAAGTGATAGACATAAAAAGAGAACACTTTGGAGGTATCAGGTTATCAGTTCCAATTGCTGAGATTCTTGGAGTTGCATGAATTCCTGCAGCTCTTCCTTTCATTCTGTGACAAATCCCAATATCTTTCCAATAAATTTCTTAAGCTATTATGGGTGAGAATCCTCTGGGACCTCAGGGCCCCAGTACTGTGGGATACTTAGGAGACAGCCCTAGAGCCACACTTTTACCAGTATGACTCTGTTGCAGACTGGCAGCTTGTGAAAATAACCATGGGTTATCCCCTCTAATCTCAAAGTTAGACTACCCAACAACATGGCTCTCAGGCTAAGGATTTAGGATCAGAGACACTAGGTATGAGCACCGCACAGGGTTCCCAATTTGGAAGCCAAATCAAAGGCAGCTGAGGTGACACAGTCTTTACCGTGTCTTCAAAGACAATATTAAAGCTGCAGGCCACAAATGTGTCAGTTCAGAGCCTTCACCAGCATTGTATTTATTCAAACCAACATTTAGGAGAAATTAGCTTTCTTATATTTTCTGTTGCATTTCCAGCTGTTGCCAAAGTTTTGGCAAAGTAAGATATCTTGACGCATAATTGAATATTTAACATATTTTTGAAAGTGAATATAAAGAATTTCAAGATTAATTTTTTTTGCTTTTAGAAAAAAATAACTAACACCAGATTTTACAAAACCTTTTAAATTTTCTCAAAAAGAAATGAGAAGCACATTACATCAGTATTCATGCTCCTTTTACTTTTAAAGCTTGTCAGATTTCAGGTTTTAAACAGTTGGTAAACTGAGTCACAGTGCAATAATCAAGTTATTGACCTGACTCACTCTTGATGTCAGGGGTTTCTCTCGTGCAGTTAGCTTCACCTGAAATGGAGTCAATAGGTGGGGATGGAGGTATGCAGCTCTCTGTTCTCCTTGACTAACAAGCTCAATTACCTAACAGCTTCTGAGAGACTCAGTAAACTCTCAAGACCAGTCAAAATTCTAGTCCGTTCACTTCACCATTAGGAACAGTGGAGTTCCTACACTCTAACCAGGCAAAGCACATCATGTGACCTACAAGCATATGAGAAAAGTGCCTCTACTCTCAACCACTCTTTCAAAGATCAGTAGGATCAAGTGAATGACAAAGCCAGCACTCAGTCTGGGACATCATCAAAGGGGCTAGATATGCAAACAGTACCTCATGGTGTCTCTCTCCCTTTCTCTTCCTCCTTTCTTCATTCTCCCAACTACTATCCTTCCCCAACTGTATTGGTTTCCTATATAAACTACCACAAACTTAGTGGCTAAAAGCGACACGAATGTATCATCTTACAGGTCAGAAGTCAAAAAATGGGCCTTGCTGGACAAAAACCAACATGTTGGCAAGGCTGCGTTCCTTCTGGAGGCTCTAGGGGCGAATATCTTTCCTCATCTTTTTCAGCTTCTACAGGTCACCTGCATTCCTCGGCTCCTGGCCTCTCCAGCCATCTTCAAATCAGCAACTGCAACATTCTGACCTCTGCATCTGTCATTACATCTCCTTCTGTGACTTTGCCAAAGAGTCTTCTGATTCTCTTTTTCACTTTTAAGGACATTCATGATTACACTGGGACCATAAAGATAATCTGGGGTAATCTCCCCATCTCAAGGTTAGCTGATTAGCAACCTTAATTCCACCTGCAATCTTTTTTTATTTTTATTTTTTATATTTTGGCTGCATTGGGTCTTCGTTGCTGTGTGCAGGCTTTCTCTAGTTGCGGTGAGCGGCGGCTACTCTTCCTTGCGGTGCATGGGTTTCTCATTGCGGTGGCTTGTCTTTATTGCTGAGCACGGGTTCTAGGCGCACGGGCTTCAGCAGTTGTGGCTCGCAGGCTCTGGAGCACAGGCTCAGTAGTTGTGGCGCATGGGCTTAGTTGCTCCGCGGCATGTGGGATCTTCCAGGACCAGGGCTCAAACCCATGTCCCCTGCATTGGCAGGCAGATTCTTAACCACTGCCCCACCAGGGAAGTCCCTCCACCTGCAATCTTAATCTCCCTTTTCCATGTAACCTAACACCTTCACAGGCTCTGGGGACTAGGACATAGACACTTGGGGTGGGGTGCATTATTCTGTCTACAACACTATCTTCTTCTTAAGCCACTGCAAAGCAAAAGTACTTTTTTGAGGTCAAAAAGAAGTCTAGGATGATGTAAATGTTATGAAACTAAACAGAGGGTTGCACAACTTTGTGAATATGCTAGAAAACTACTGAATTGTACACTTTAAAATTGTGCATTTTACACCATATAGATTATATCATGATAAAAAATATGTATACAAAAATGTCTAAGTTGACTATATGGTTTCTATCCACTAAGCTGTTTTATCTGTTGCTTTACTTATATATAAACAGGAAATATCACTCACAGTCACTCCTTTACCAACTTAACCCAATTCAGTTTTCTCCTGAGTGGGAACAGGGTTAATGAATCCAGACATATCAATTTCAAGAACGATTACAGAAGAGACAGATATGCTATAAAACAGGGTGTACTGGCACTTCAAGAACATGTTTTAGATAACTGAGCCTTTCAGCCCCAGACCAACCTCAGTCATACTCTAGCAGATCTTCTTATTGGGCTCTACATAATTTGGAATAATCCCCAAGTAATTGAAATATGCACATGAAAATGTCCTAGGAGGATTTATGCAGAAGTTTGAATGGTACGTGCTAGTAAATATTCTGAAGTGAAGAGAGACAATTACGAATCAGCTGCAGATGCATCCCAAAGTAAGCAAGTAAAAGTCCCATGTAGCCAGGGAGACTCTCAGTTGGGTTTCAATGACACTAAATCATGAAGAATATAAAAGAAGAAGGGAGCTCTAGGGGTCCTCCATCTGATACCACAGGCTTAAATCACAGACAGTCAACTAGTAAGCCTCATTCTATCTGACAACAGAGCCTCAGTAGAGATGAGAATGTTGATGCAAGGATCCCAGGCCACAGAGATAACCATTATGTGCACCAGAGGTTTGCAAAACTTCTCTATGCTACACACCTCAAAAACCTACGTATAGAATATATGTGGATGTTTGCAGCAAGCATTCCCAGCTTCACTTCTCAAGCATCAACTTGGTTAGAAGGGAGAAGGAGTTAGAAACAGGGAGTGTGGAGATGAAGAAGGTACAATGCCAGTTAATACTGAAAACTGAACCCTTGAACTGCCATTTGTGTTGGAGTATATACTACAATAAAACAACCAACTAGTTATCCTGGCTGTCTCCTTTATCTCTCTATTCACCTTGGGGGAAATTCAAAACTTATGTTGATGAAAATGGGATTTGTATCTATTAAAAGTACTTTTTATTCACTCTGAAAAGTGTCTTTATTCTTCAGGAAGTCTCATAACATTTATTAATCCTTCCACACTGCTGTCATAAATGACAAATCTGAGATGAACTTCCTTTTTTTGATTTGAGTTTGCATTTAAAAGAGTATGATCCTGAAAGAGAGGTTTTAAGAATTCACAATGAACTCACTGAGTTATTTACTGCCTAACTTTTCCTTCATTCTCACCAAGGGAGCATATTTATTATATTTTCTCCCTCGTGCATTTACATTTCTGAGAAGTTTCCAAAAATGGAAGGAAGTGGGGAATTGGTATACTTATTCTGCAGCCAGGGAGACTCTTCATTTTTTAATAACTCATAATACCAATGGGATAGTTAAATCAAATAGATTTTTTGGCTAGAGATTTTGTTGGTCTAGCTTGATTGTTTCAAACTGTGATCAATCCATTTCCACATTGCTTCTACAGCTGGATGTAGTTTATATTTCAAAGTCTCTGAAAACATAGGTTACAAATTTTCCAGTTTTAGATGGGGTGGGAAAACGCTTTGATGTTTTTGAGGTGAAAATTACCCATCAAAGAAGTGGAGTTAAGCACTGCGCCAGAAAAAAATTATATCCCATTTCCATACTTGGAATAAAAAGAAGAAAAACAAAATCCAAAGCCCCTGCAATTGAAAGAATACATTTTATTAATTTCAACCTTCCATAGTAATTTTATCCCAATCTCTCATGGGCCCTAGGAAATGCTAAGACAACCAAACCAAAATTATCAGTAGGTTTATCATCCAAGCCATGACTTATCCACAACGAATTGTGAAACCTCAAACTGCTTCTGCATGCAGTATTTTTGCACTATTTTCCACCAAACATCACACACACACACACACACACATATCGATTGGTTAGTCTTATGGATTGCAACAAAGCTTAATGGAGTAAAATCCTCCTATGGGATACCTTGCTCTCCCACAGATTTGGACAGCATAAAATATATAATTCATTTCTTTCCCAAGCTTAAGTAGTTGGGTGCCAATCTAGAGTAATTGAAATTTTGGGTTCTTGTTTAGGATCATTAACTCTACTCTTCATTTTCTCTATGAATGGGAAGAGTAGTCTCTTGCAAAGTAGTTTAAATAAAATATAGACATTTATGCAAAATGAGTTCCTAGACTTATCAAAGCCTTATTCCTCAGCCAACGGCAATTTCATGGGACAAACACCTATACTGATGGTCAAATTGCTTCACTCACAAATTGTTCAGGGCTCTTTTCTTTTTTCCACCTTATACATCCTGATGATCAAAGAAGCCTTTCTCCCTGTTGGTGCCACTGAGAACCCTGGGCACCCCTTGCAAATCACACCTCCTACTACTTCCTGGGCCAATACTGTCCTGCTTGCCTTACCGTTTGGGGCTTCCAGTCACTCTCAATTCAGCATTATTCACATTTTCTTGGTAGATACTTCTTCAGTAAAAGGCCTCTTAGACATATACCATGTTTCAGTTTAGAGTTTTATTTTGGTTGCCTGGGGACTTGTAAAAAAATTCTGTCTTTATCATCCCAGTCACACACACACACACACACACACACACACACATATATACCCTGAGATTACAAAAAGAAGTTTTTAGTCTCAAGTCTCCTGAACATTTTTTAAAAAATTATTTTTTAAATTTAATTTTATTTATTTTTTTATACAGCAGGTTCTTATTAGTCATCCATTTTATACACATCAGTGTATACATGTCAACTCCATCACCCAATTCAGCACACCACCATCCCCACCCTGCCGTGGCTTTCCCCCCTTGGTGTCCATACGTTTGTTCTCTACATCTGTGTCTCAATTTCTGTCCTGCAAACCTGTTCATCTGTACCATTTTTCTAGGTTCCACATACTTGCGTTAATATACAATATTTGTTTTCCTTTCTGACTTACCTCACTCTGTATGACAGTCTCTGGATACATCCACATCTCTACAAATGACCCAATTTCATTCCTTTTTATGGCTGAGTAATATTCCATTGTATATATGTACAACTTCTTCTTTATCCATTCGTCTGTCGATGGGCATTTAGGTTGCTTCCATGACCTGGCTATTGTAAATAGTGCTGCAAGGAACATTGGGGTGCATGTGTCTTTTTGAATTATGGTTTTCTCTGGGTATATGCCCAGTAGTGGGATTGCTGGGGCGTATGGTAGTTCTATTTTTAGTTTTTTAAGGAACCTCCATACTGTTCTCCATAGTGGCTGTATCAATTTACATTCCCACCAACAGAGCAAGGTGGTTCCCTTTTCTCCACACCCTCTCTAGCATTTGTTGTTTGTAGATTTTCTGATGATGCCCATTCTAACTCATGGGAGGTGATACCTCATTGTAGTTTTGATTTGCATTTCTCTAATAATTAGTGATGTTCAGCAGCTTTTCATGTGCTTCTTGGCCATCTGTATGTCTTCTTTGGAGAAATGTCTATTTAGGTCTTCTGCCCATTTTTGGATTGGGTTGTTTGTTTTTTAATATTGAGCTGCATGAGCTGTTTATATATTTTGGTGATTAATCCTTTGTCCGTTGATTCATTTGCAAATATTTTCTCCCATTCTGAGGGTTGTCTTTTCGTCTTGCTTATGGTGTCCTTTGCTGTGCAAAAGCTTTTAAGCTTCATTAGGTACCATTTGTTTATATTTGTTTTTATTTCCATTTCTCTAGGAGGTGGATCAAACAAGATCTTCCCGTGATTTATGTCAAAGAGTGTTCTTCCTATGTTTTCCTCCAAGAGTTTTATAGTGTCCAGTCTTACATTTAGGTTTCTAATCCGTTTTGAGTTTATTTATTTATTTATTTATTTTTTCCTTCTGCTTCATGTTTTTGATTCCAGCCAGAGAAAGTTCTGTGCTTTTAAGAGCTCATGTGATTAGATTTTACACATAAAATAATCCATGATTTTTTTTTTTTTTTTTTTTTTTTTTGCGGTACGTGGGCCTCTCATTGCTGTGGCCTCTCCCGCTGCGGAGCACAGGCTCCGGACATGCAGGCTCAGCGGCCATGGCTCATGGGCCCAGCTGCTCCGCAGCATGTGGGATCCTCCCGGACTGGGGCCCGAACCCGTGTCCCCTGCATCAGCAGGCGGACTCTCAACCACTGTGCCACCAGGGAAGCCCGAGTTTATTTTTGTGTATGGTGTTAGGGAGTGTTCTAATTTCATTCTTTTACATGTAGCTGTCCAGTTTTCCCAGCACCACTTATTGAAGAGACAGGCTTTTCTCCATTGTACATCCTTGCCTCCTTTGTCCTAGATTATTTGACCATAGGTGTGTGGGTTTATCTCTGGGATTTCTATCTTGTTCCATTGATCTATGTTTCTGTTTTTGTGCTAGTACCATATAGTCTTGATTACTGTAGCTTTGTAGTAGAGTCTGAAGTCAGGGAGTCTGATTCCTCCAGCTCCGTTTTCTTCCCTCAAGATTGCATTGTCTATTCGGGGTCTTTTGTGTATCCATACAAGTTTTAAGATTTTTTGTTCTAGTTCTGTAAAAAAAATGCCATTGGTAATTTGATAGGGATTGCATTGAATCTGTAGATTGCTTTGGGTAGTATAGTCATTTTCATAATATTGATTCTTCCAATCCAATCCATCTGTTGGTATCATCTTTAATTTCTTTCATCAGTGTCTTATAGTTTTCTGCATACAGGTCTTTTGTTTCCCTAGGTAGGTTTATTCCTAGGTATTTTATTCTTTTTCTTGCAATGGTAAATGGGAGTGTGTACTTAATTTCTCTTTCAGATTTTTCATCATTAGTGTATAGGAATGCCAGAGATTTCTGTGCATTAATTTTGTATCCTGCAACTTTACCAAATTCATTGATTAGCTCTAGTAGTTTTCTGGTGGCATCTTTAGGATTCTCTATGTATAGTATCATGTCATCTGCAAACAGTGACAGTTTTACTTCTTCTTTTCCAATTTGGATTCCTTTTATTTCTTTTTCTTCTCTGATTGCCGTGGCAAGGACTTCCAAAACTATGTTGAATAATACTGGTGAGAGTGGACAACCTTGTCTTGTTCCTGATCTGAGAGGAAAGATTTCAGTTTTTCACCATTGAGAATGATGTTTGCTGTGGGTTGGTCATATATGGCCTTTATTATGTTGAGGTAGGTTCTCTCTATGCCCACTTTCTGGAGAGTTTTTATCACAAATGGGTGTTGAATTTTGTCAAAAACTTTTTCTGCATCTATTGAGATGATCATATGGTTTTTATTCTTCAGTTTGTTAATATGGTGTATCACATTGATTGATTTGCATATATTGAAGAATCCTTGCATCCCTTGGATAAATTCCATTTGATCATGGTGTATTATCCTTTTAATGTGTTGTTGGATTCTGTTTGCTAGTGTTTTGTTCCGGACTTTTTCATCTATATTCATCAGTGATATTGGTCTGTAATTTTCATTTTTGTAGTACCTTTGTCTGGTTTTGGTATCAGGGTGATGGTGGCCTCATAGAATGAGTTTGGACGTGTTCCTTCCTCTGCAATTTTTTGGAAGAGTTTGAGAAGGATGGGTATTAGCTCTTCTCTAAATGTTCGACAGAATTCACCTGTGAAGTCATCTGGTCCTGGACTTTCGTTTGCTGGAAGATTTTTAATCACACTTTCAGTTTCATTACTTGTGATTGGTCTGTTCATATTTTCTATTTCTTCCTGGTTCAGTCTTGGGAGGTTATAGGTTTCTAAGAATTTGTCCATTTCTTCCAGGTTGTCCATTTTATTGGCATAGAGTTGCTTGTAGTAGTCTCTTAGGATTTTTTGTATTTCTGCAGTGCCTGTTGTAACTTCTCCTTTTTCATTTCTAATTTTACTGATTTGAGTCCTCTCCCTCTTTTTCTTGATGAGTCTCGCTAATGGTTTATCAATTTTGTTTACCTTCTTAAAGAACCAGCTTTTAGTTTTATTGATCTTTGCTATTGTTTTCTTTGTTTCTATTTCATTTATTTCTGCTCTGATCTTTATGATTTCTTTCCTTCTGCTAACTTTGGGTTTTGCTTTTTCTTCTTTCTCTAGTTCCTTTAGGTGTAATGTTAGATTGTTTGAGATTTTTCTTGTTTCTTGAGGTAGGCTTATATAGCTATAAACTTCCCTCTTAGAACTGCTTTTGCTGCATCCCATAGGTTTTGGATCATCATGTTTTCATTGTCATTTGTCTTTATGTATTTTTTGATTTCCTCTTTGATTTCTTCAGTGACTGCTTGGTTATTTAGTAACGTATTGTTTAGCTTCCGTGTGTTTGTGACGTTTTTTTCCCTGTAACTGATTTCTAATCTCATAGTCTTGTGGTCAGAAAAGATGCTTGATATGATTTCAGTTTTCTTAAATTCACTGAGGCTTGATTTGTGACCCAAAATGTAATCTATCCTGGAGAATGTTCCGTGCACACTTGAGAAGAAAGTGTAATCTGCTGTTTTTGGATGGAAGATCCTATAAATATCAATTAAATCTATCTGGTCTATTGTGTCATTTAAAGCTTGTGTTTCCTTATTAATTTTCTGTTTGGATGATCTGTCCATTGGTGTAAGTGAGGTGTTAAAGTCCCCCACTATTACTGTGTCACTGTTGATTTCCTCTTTTATAGCTGTTAGCAGTTGCCTGATGTATTGAGGTGCTCCCATGTTGGGTGCATGTATATTTACAATTGTTATATCTTCTTCTTGGATTGATTCCTTGATCATTATGTAGTGTCCTTCCTTGTCTCTTGTAACATTCTTTATTTTAAAGTCTATTTTATCTGATATGAGTATTGCTACTCCAGCTTTCTTTTGATTTCCATTTACATGGAATATCTTTTTCCAACCCCTCACTTTCGGTCTGTATGTGTCCCTAGGTCTGAAGTGGGTCTCTTGTAGACAGCATATATATGGGTCTTTTTTTTGTATCCATTCAGCAAGCCTGTGTCTTTTGGTTGGAGTATTTAATCTATTCACATTTAAGGTAATTATCGATATGCATGTTCCTATTACCATTTTCTTAATCGTTTTGGGTTTGTTTTTGTAGTTCCTTTTCTTCTCTTGTGTTTCCCACTTAGAGAAGCTCCTTTAGCATTTGTTGAAGAGCTGGTTTGGTGGTGTTGAATTCTCTTAGCTTTTGCTTGTCTGTAAAACTTTTGATTTCTCCATTGAATCTGAATGAGATCCTTGCTGGGTATAGTAATCTTGGTTGTAGGTTTTTCCCTTTCATCACTTTAAGCATATCATGCCTCTCCCTCTGGCTTGTAGAGTTTCTGCTGAGAAATCAGCTGTTAACCCTATGGGATTTCCCTTGTACGTTATTTTTCATTTTTCCCTTGCTGCTTCAATAATTTTCTTTTTCTTTAACGTTTGCCAATTTGATTACTATGTATCTCGGCATGTTTCTCCTTGGGTTTATCCTGCCTGGGACTCTCTGCACTTCCTGGACTTGGGTGGCTATTTCCTTTCCCATGTCAGGGAAGTTTTCAACTATAATCTCTTCAAATATTTTCTCAGGTCCTTTCTCTCTCTCGTCTCCTTCTGGGACCCCTATAATGCGAATGCTGTTGCGTTTAATGTTGTCCCTGAGGTCTCTTAGGCTGTCTTCATTTCTTTTCATTCTTTTTCTTTATTCTGTTCTGCAGCAGTGAATTCCACCATTTTGTCTTCCAGGTCACTTCTCCGTTCTTCTGCCTCAGTTATTCTGCTATTGATTCCTTGTAGTGTATTTTTCATTTCAATTATTGTTTTGCTCATCTTTGTTTGTTTTTTAATTCTTCTAGGTCTTAGTTAAACATTTCTTGCACCTTCTCGATCTTTGCCTCCATTCTTTTTCTGAGGTCCTGGATCATCTTCACTATCATTATTCTGAATTCTTTTTCTGGAAGGTTGCCTATCTCCACTTCATTTAGTTGTTTTTCTGGGGTTTTATCTTGTTCTTCATCTGGTACATAGCCCTCTGCCTTTTCATCTTGTCTATCTTTCTATGAATGTGGTTTCTGTTCCACAGGCTACAGGATTATAGTTCCTCTTGCTTCTGCTGTCTGCCCTCTGGTGGATGAGGCTATCTAAGAGGCTTGTCCAAGTTTCCTGATAGGAGGGACTGGTGGTGGGTAGAGCTGGCTGTTGCTCTGGTGGGCAGCGCTCAGTAAAACTTTAATCCGCTTGTCTGCTGATCGGTGGGGTTGGGTCCCCTCCCTGTTGTTTGTTTGGCCTGAGGGGACCCAACACTGGAGCCTACCCTGGCTCTTTGGTGGGGCTAATGGCGGACTCTGGGAGGGCTCCCGCCAAGGAGTACTTCCCAGAACTTCTGCTGCCAGTGTCCTTGTCCTCACAGTGAGACAGAGCCAGCCCCGCCTCTGCAGGAGACCCTCCAACATTAGCAGGTAGGTCTGGTTCAGTCTCCTATGGGGCTCACTGCTCCTTCCCCTGGGTCCTGATGCACACACTACTTTGTGTGTGCCCTCCAAGAGTGGAGTCTCTGTTTACCCCAGTGCTGTTGAAGTCCTGCAGTCAAATCCCGCTAGCGTTCAAAGGCTGATTCTCTAGGAATTCCTCCTCCCATTGCCGGACCCCCAGCTTTGGAAGCCTGACGTGGGGCTCAGAACCTTCACTCCAGTGGGTAGACTTTTGTGGTATAAGTGTTCTCCAGTTTGTGGGTCTCCAACCCAGCAGTTATGGGATTTGATTTTATTGTGATTTCGACCCTCCTACCATCTCATTGTGGCTTCTCCTTTGTCTTTGGATGTGGGGTATTTTTTTTGGTGAGTTCCAGTGTCTTCCTGTCGATGATTGTTCAGCAGTTAGTTGTGATTCCAGTGTTCTCATAAGAGGGAGTGAGAGCATGTCCTTCTACTCTGCCATCTTGAACTAATCTCCTAAAAAAACCTTTAAATTATCCTTTTCTTCATCACCCCCCCAAGTTTTTTTTTAAATTTATTTATTTTTGGCTGCATTGTGTCTTCGTTGCTGCGTGGGCTTTCTCTAGTTGCAGCGAGCAGGGGCTACTCTTCGTTGCAGTGCATGGGCTTCTCATTGCGGTGGCTTGTCTCGTTGCAGAGCACGGGCTCTAGGTGCATGGGGTTCAGTAGTTGTGGCACGCAGGCTCAGTAGTTGTGGCTCGCGGGCTCTAGAGTGCAGGCTCAGTAGCTGTGGCTCACAGGCTTAGTTGCTCCGCGGCATTTGGGATCTTCCTGGACCATGGCTTGAACCCCGTCGCCTGCATTGGCAGGTGGATTCTTAACCACTGCACCACCAGGGAAGTCCTACCTCCCCCCAGTTTTATTGAGATATAATTGATATATAACAGTGTATTCATTTAAGGTATATACAACCTAAGGATTTGCTATGTGTATTTATTGCTAAATGATTACCACAATAGGTTTAGTTAACATCCATAACCTCACATAAATTTTTTTTCTTGTGATGAGAACTTTTAAGATCTACTCTCTTAGCAACTTTAAAAAAAAAAAAGATTATCACAACAAGTTTAGGTGACATCCATTATCTCCTATACATATAAAGGGAAGGAAAAGAAAGAAAAAAACTTTTTCCTTATGATGAGATCTCCTAGGATCTCTCAACAACTTTCATATATACCATACAGCAGTGTTAACTATAGTTATCATGTTGTATATTATATCCCTAGTACTGATTTATGTTGTAACTGGAAGTTTGTACCTTTTCACCACCTTCATCTAATTCCTTCTCTCCCCCACCTCCCTGCTTCTGGTAACCACAAATCTGATTGTTTTTTTCTATGAGTTTGGTGTTTTTTTAAAAAAATTCCACATATATGTGAGGCCATATGGTATATGTCTTTCTCTGACTTATTTCACTTAGCATAATGCCCTCAAGGTCCATCCACGTTGTTGCAAATGACAGGATTTCCTTCTTTGTTTTATGGCTGAATGATATTACTGTGTGTGTGTGTGTGTGTGTGTGTCATATTTTCTTTATCTATTCATCTGTTGATGGACACTTAGGTTATTTCCATGTATTGGCTATTGTAAATAATGCTGCAATGAGCATGGGGGTGCAGATATCTCTTTGAGATAGATATTTCATTTCCTTCATATACATATCCAGAAGTAGAAAGGCTGGATCATATGGTAATTCTATTTCTAACTTTTGTTTTTTGTTTTTTGTTTTTTTGTTTTGTTTTGTTTTTATTTCTAACTTTTTGAGGAACCTCCATACTTTTTTCCATAGTGGCTGCACCAATTTACATTCCCACCAATACTGCACAAGGGTTCCCTTTTTTCCACATTGTTATCTCTTGTCTTGTTGATGACAGCCATTCTAACAGGAATGAGGTAATATCTTACTGTGGATTTGATTTGCATCGCCTTGATGACTAGTAATGTTGAACACCTTTTCATGTACCTTTGGGCCATCTGTATATCTTCTTGGTAAAAATGTCTATTCAGTTCCTCTGTTCATTGTTAATTTTGCCCATTGGATTATTTATTTTTTGCTTTGAGTTGTATAACTTCTTTATTTATTTTAGATATTAGCCCCTTATCAGATATATGATTTGCAAATAATTTCCTCCCATTCTGTAGGTTAACTTTTTGTTTTATGATTGTTTCCTCTGCTGTTCAGAATTGGTGTCAAATCCAAACAATCATTGCCAAGACCAAAGTCAAGGAGCTCACTCCCTGTTTTCTTTTAGTTTTATGGTTTTAGGTCTTATGTTCAAGTGTTTAATTGAATCTGAGTTGATTTTTGTGTATGGTATAAGAAAGTGGTCCAGCTTCATTCTTTAACATGTGGCTCTCCAATTTCCCCAGCACCATTTATTGAGGAGACTAACATTTCCCCACTGTAAATTCTTGTCTCTTTTGTCACAAATTAACTGATCTTGTATGCACAGGTTTGTTTTGGGGCCCTCTATTCTATTCCACTGATCTATGTGTTTGTTTTTATGCCAATACTACACTGTTTTGACTACTATAGCTTTGTAGTGTAGTTTGAAATCAGGAAGTGTTATGCCTCCAGCTTTGTTCTTCTTTCTCAAGGTTGCTTTGGCTATTTGGGATCTTTTGCAGTTCCATAGAAATTTTAGGAATGTTTCTTCTATTTTTGTGACAAATGCCATTGAATTTTGATAGGAATTGCATTGAATCAGTACATTGCTTTGGGTAGCATGGACATTTAAAGAATATTAATTCTTCCAATCTATGAGAATTTAATATCTTTCCATTTATTTGTGTCTTCTTTAATTTCTTTCATCAATGTACAGTTTTCAGTGTACAAGTCTTTCACTTTCTTGGTTAAATTTATTCATAGGTATTTTATTCTTTTTGATGCAGTTTTAAATAGGATTGTTTCCTTGACTTTTCTTTCTGATAGTTTGTTATTAGTGTATAGAAATACAACTGATTTTTGTAGGTTAATATTTTATTCTGCAACTTTACTGAATTCATTTATTCTAATAGCTTTTGGTGGAGTCTTTAGGGTTTTCTATAAATAATATCATGTCATTTACAAGTAGAGACAGTTTTTGTTCTTCCTTTTCAATTTGGATGTCTTTTATTTCCTTTTATTCCCTAATTATTTTGATTTTGGATTTCCAATGCTATGTTGAATAAAAGTGGCAAGAGTGGACATCCTTGTCTTGTTCCTGACCTTAGAGGAAAAGCTGTCAGGTTTTTACTGTTGAGTATCATGTTAGCTGTGGACTTGTCATATATGGTCTTTATTATGCTGACGTACGTTCCTGCTATACCTACTTTGTTGAGAATTTTTATCATAAGTGGACGTTGAATTCTGTCAAAAGTTTTCCCTGCATCTATTGAGATAATCATATGATTTTTATCCTTCATTTTATTGATGTGGTGTATCACCACATTGATTGATTTGCAGACATAGAACCATCCTTGTATTCTTGAAATAAATCCCACTTGATCATGGTGTATGATCCTTTTAATGTGTTGTTGAATTCAGTTTGCTACCATTTTGTTGAGGATTTCTGTATCTGTGTTCATCAGGGATATTGGCCTGTAATTTTTTTCTTCTTCTGGGGTTCTTGTCTGGTTTTGGTATCAGGGTAATGCTGGCCTCATAAATGAATTTGGAAGTGTTCCCTCCTCTTCTATTTTTTTGGAAGAGTTTGAGAAGGATTGGTATTAACTCTTCTTTGAATGTTTGGTAGAATTCACCAGTGAAGCCATCTGGTCCTGGATTTTATTTGTTGAGAGTTTCGATTACTGATTCATCTTTACTATTACCTGGTCTATTCAAATTTTCTATTTTCTATTTCTTCATGATTCAGTCTTGGTATGTTTCTAGAAATTTATCATTTCTTCTAGGTTGTCTGATTTTTTGGCCTGTAATTGTTCATAGTAGTTTCTTACGATCCTTTGTATTTCTGTGGTATCAACTGTAATGTCTTCTTTCTTTTTTTTCTTTTAAAATACTTGCAATTTATACTAGCACTAAATTTGAATTCCTGTATAATGGATTTCTGTTTTCCCTCTTTCATCAGAATGGTGAATTTAATTCTGCATTATTACATCTAGTCAGAATCACCTGTAGCAATCAGCACATTATTAAGGACCTGGATTCAGTGCTTGCACTGGACTATGGAGACAAGCAGCTGAAACACCACAGAGAAGAGAAAAAGGAAGCAGGAAATGAGCCAGCTGGCACTACAGAAGAACTGAGGCTCAGAAATATGCTGTATACCCAGCATTGCCTAAAGGCTAGGGACCTGGAGGGTAAGCCTCTCTGCTTTTACACATGCCACTCTGTCTACTGCCTTTTGGTGGGCTTTCTTCTCCTCATTTTACCTTCATTGTTCCCATTCAGGATCACTTTAACCAGGTCTCACCTGTCTACAAATGAAGGTCAGGACAAGGTGTGTTCATAGCTCATGTGATAACGTCTGAGCTCCCAGAACTGGTCCCGTGACCTCTGGCCCAGCTCTCCCAGATGCTTCCACACCCAGCTCCAAGACCACACAGTGTCTTTACTTGTAGACTCTAAAGTAGACTCTGAAGGTGTGGTACATATATGCAATGGAATACTATGCAGCCATAAAAAAGAATGAAATAATGCTTGTTATAGCAATATGGGTGGACTTAGAGATTATTATAATAAGTGAAGTAAGTCAGAAAGAGAAAGACAAATACCATATGATGTCACTTATATGTGGAATCTAAAGTATAACACAAATGAACCTATGTACAAAACAGAAACAGGCTCACTGACAGAGAACAGGCATGTGGTTGACAAGGTGGGGTGGGTAGGGAAGGATGGATTGGGAGTTTGGGATTAGCAGATGCAAACTATTATGTATAGAATGGATAAACAACAAGGTCCTATGTATGGCACAGGGAACTATATTCAATATCCTGTGACAAACCATAATGGAAAAGAACATGAAAAAAGAATGTATACATATGTATAACTGAATAACTTTGCTGTACAGCAGAAACTAACACAACATTGTAAATCAACTATACGTCAGTTAAAAAAAAAAACAAAACTCTGAAATGTGGCATTTCAGCTGCTCCTTGCCCTGTACAGAAACTTAATTTTTACAAACCTTATGATAGTAGAGCCAAATTTTATGTGTATTCCTCCTTTGACAGCTGGCATGATGTTAGGCTATGCCAGTGGAGGGCACTGAAGTGACTCAGCTAGCATGCAGGACAACCAGCAGAGCTAACCTCCAGCAGATTTCAGGGGGCACTCAGGCAGGTATCTTTCCA
Organism: Hyperoodon ampullatus; assembly: GCF_949752795.1. Taxonomy (NCBI): domain Eukaryota; kingdom Metazoa; phylum Chordata; class Mammalia; order Artiodactyla; family Ziphiidae; genus Hyperoodon; species Hyperoodon ampullatus. The sequence goes on from NC_136917.1 coordinate 66,709,380, forward strand.
GCAAGTTCCATGGGTGCACCAGATGACTTCTCTGCAAGCTCAGCAGCATTCTGCACACACACCTTCCCATGAGTTCTGTAGACACTCGAGCCAGATTCCCAGCAAGCACCCTGTTCCCCCTGGGTGAGTGACTTCCCAATGAGTCCCACTGATGACCAGTTAACTTCCCAGAAAATTCAACAGCAGCCCCTTTCTACAGGAAGCTTGCCAGTGAGTTTCTTCAGCATCCCAGCAGCCTATTTCCTGCTTTCCAATCTTGGCCCACAGCTTCTTAGTGAACTCCTTTGCCATCCAGAGGGTTATAGCTGCACCTTCCCCAAAGAGGTCTGACTATCAGCATTAGATGGGGAGAAGCAGAATATCCCAAATGTGTTCCTTCCTTGGGTACTCTGCCTCAGACCAAGGGGTAGTAGCTGTTCCTTATAGCTGCTATTGCTTTATTTTTAAGTTCTCTTTACCAAGGGGTAAATCTCCTGTTACTCCAATCTCCTGTTACTCCAATCTCCTGTTACAAGTTGATAATTCTTCCTATTAAATTTTTCCTATCTAATTACTAAATTACACTGTTTACTGACTAGGCCCTGACTGATAGAAATTCTATAATCATTTGGTTTTATAAGAACTCTGCCACTCTATTATTTTAGTTTCAAAAAGCAGGGTGCCAGTACAGACCAGGATAAACCAGTGACTCCCACATCCTCTGCTACCCCAAAAGGTTGTCACATTCCCATGCCATAATGCTACAGTAGTGTGGTCAGTCAGAACTCCATTTGAAAGAGACAATGGTCTTCAGAAAAAAAAAAAAAGCAGGGACTCTTGGTATTAGTGAAAACTTTGAGTGTCTGCAATATCATATATTCAGAGCAAAAATAAAAAAGGAGGACCTATATTAGAATGAGTTGGCTAAAAGTGTTAGAAATCCAACTGATGCTAAATTAAGCATAAAAAAGGAGTTTATAGGAAGGATATTTGGTTTTGTCACAGTATCAAAGGAAGGGCTGTAGGAACTCATGAAGTTCCAAGGATCTCAGGAATTGGAACTGAAAACCTAATACCTCCAAAACGCTCTTTCTTTCCCCTCTATCACTCTTTCTCAACTGATCTCTCATCTTTGCTGGTCTTTGCTTGGCTTTAACCACTTCCATAGCAAACAAGCTTTCATCTCATGGCAGGGGAAAAAATGAGTACCAAAGATGCTTGGTATCACATTCTCACAGCTCAAAACCAAAGAGAGGGAAAAAAATCCCTTTGCCCTTGGCTGGGATTAGAAAACTCCTGCGGAAGTTCTCTGATTGTCTTCACTTGGAGCACATGCTCAGCCTGGACCAATCAAGGGCCCAGAGAGACTGGAGACTAAGTCTCAGCCTCTGTTATGTGTCCATCCCATGATCAGGATATTCTGGGTCTGTTTACATGGACAAAAGGAAGGCAAGCTTGTTGATTAGCTATCCTAAGGACTTTCCCAATGAAATGACTGCAAAAGCTAAATAATACATAACAATCACTATGTTAAATGAGCTGCTGAGACGGCAAGAAATGAAAGAATCTACAGAAGCCAAAAAATAAAGTGAAAGAAGGAATCCTGGGGAGTGGTTTAGCCTGAAGGAATCTATTCAACCTTAGTGACTGAGAACTTTTAGTTTGATTGCTACAGCAAGTAGAAGAGACAAGGTATGTTTTTATTATAAGTTTTCCCTCAAAAAAAAGGGTGACTTAAAAATATGAGCAAGGAACAAGAGACCATAAAAATGATCTAATAGACTTGAACAAGAACCATATAGAACTTCATGTCAGAGACCGTCTGTCTAGATTTTGTTCCTTAAAGACATAAAGACAACCCTAAGCCATTACTCTGATGTGTCACTGATCTCTGGGGACTCTGAACTGAGGCTTTGGGCCCGTGACAAAACTGCCCTTCTGTGTTCTAAGTGATCCCTTTTCTGCTTTGTTTATTTACTCATTTTACAATTATGCCAGGCACCATGCTGTCTCTGCCCTTAAGAAGGTCACAGTGCAAGAAGAACTTGAGTTCACAATCAGATAATGACACTACTGGGTGACAACTGCTGTAGCAGAAGAGTAGATAAGGAGTGAGAGGAGTTCAGGAGGAAATTCCCAAGTCCACCTGAGTAATTAGGGCGGTTTTAAGTTGTGACTTGAAGGCAGACAATTGAGGTTGGGCATCTTGGGCGTGGGAAGAGCATGTGCAAGAGCACAGAGCTTAGGAAGGAGCTGGGTGCATCTGGAGAATTTCCAGAGACTCAGTATTACTGACTCACAGAGGGAGTGTGTCGAGGAGAGGGAGAAGAAGATACAGGGACAGCCAACAGGGACCAGGCCTAAAAGAGTTCGTCTACCATGCTTAAGAGCTGAGATTTTACCCTGTAGGGTGGGGGAGGGCATTAAAGGATTTAAATCTGGGCAGTGACATGATTGCGGCTGCAGGAAGGAGCACTCAGTAATGGTGTAGCAGCTGTTCAGACCAGGGATGATGACGGCCTAAACCAAGGCAGCGGGGGCAGGCGGATAAACCTGAGATACTTAGGAGGTTAAATTCCCATGACTGAATAAGGCCAGTAAAAGAGAGAGGCAAGGCAAGGATGACCCTTTCATTTCTAGTTTGTGTAACTAGGTGTAGATTAAAGTGTGAATAAAAGTTGACTTATGAAAGTGAAAGATAAATGATGGTTAGAAGAATGTAATTTTAAAACTACAGGGGACCTGGAGCAAAAAAATCCCAAAGAGGCAGAAAATAACCTAAACTGGTCAGTTGAGCACAAAGAAATGTTATTGGACAAAAGTGGAAAGGGCTGGCTTTCAGAAAGGCTCAGGGCTGGTAAAATGAGCCAAAGCAAGGAGGAAGAGGATTATCTTAGTTTCCTGGTGCCATTAAAAGCAACTGGGATGGATGCCCAGGATTCTATTTTAGCAGTTTTAGCCTCCCTTAGAGACAGAAATTTTGCTTCTTAATTCTCTAATGAGTTTTTGGTATTTTACAGAGAGTTATTTCTTCAAAGGAAGAGCAAAATCTGAGTTTATCCTGTCAGGCTTACAAATGCTCTAGTTAAGACACATTAGGGCAATCAAATATGCATAGGTTAATCTCACCTATGCTGTCTCCACTATCCGTTCTTCTAGGTGGCTTAGCTTCTTGCTAAGTCTAGAGTGTCCCTATGACATGTACACTCAAATACGTGGTTCTCTAAAGAGAAGGTGGGAAAAACAGTCAGCATCTGACTGTTGCTAGGCTTGTTTACTTGCTACTCTCCCACCTCTTTCTCTGTGTCTGGCTTGAGCCATGAACCATGAAGCTGAGTCATATCTTACCATTCTTCGTCTCTGCTACTGCTCATGCTTGCAAACCTGACTTGCCCCTCTTGACTTTTCTTCTTAACCCTTTCTCTTCATCATATCCTAGACCTTCCGTATGTACTTCCCTTATAACCTGAGTGAATCCAAAGGCTCCATGTTGCCAATCTCAGCACTGTCACATTCAAATAATTGATCAACCAGAAGTAATTAAAATTAATTCGAATCTTCACTTATGTCTCTTAAAGAACATTAGAGGAGACTCAATTCAAAATTCACAGGACTGCAACTTCCCTAGTTGCGCAGTGGTTAAGAATCCACCTGCCAATGCAGTGGACATGGGTTTAAGCCCTGGTCCAGGAAGATCCCACATGTCGCGGAGCAACTAAGCCTGTGTGCCACAACTACTGAGCCTGTGCTCTAGAGCCCGTGAGCCACAACTACGGAGCCCGTGTGCCGCAACTACTGAGCCTGCGCACCTAGAGCCTGTGCTCAGCAACAGGAGAAGCCATTGCCATGAGAAGCCCGCGCACCGCAACGAACAGTAGCCCCCACTTGACACAACTAGAGAAAGCCCATGCGCAGCAACGAATACCAAATGCAGCCAAATAAAATACATAAATAAATAAATGTATTAAAAAATAATTCACAGAACTACTTTTCAAACTAGCCACTTTCCCAGTCTTCTCATTCTCTATCTCCCTCACAGCTCTACGGATGCTTCCATGGATTAGTTTCCTGTCAGATTCCTTAGTCCTCTGCCCTTACTTATTATTTGCTTCTGTCTAACAGGGTTGGGGTGGCAGGGAGGGAAGGCACATGCCAGAAGTTCCTTAGAGGGCTGGGCTGAGAGAGTCTACTGATTTTGGTTACAATACCCTTGAACTTTTAACGCTTCATTGGAATTATTTATATGCTTATCTCTATCACCTAGATCAGCAATCCTCCACAGAAGTATCCTAGCCCACTAATGTGTTGGAACCAGGCTGGAGGAAGGGCTTGGGTTATAACTATTTTTCAGGGAACTGTGCTGAACTCTTAGTCTATGCAATTATCTGGAGTGAGTGACCATAAAAATCTGGATGTACTGAGAGAGGAAAATACTAGGCAGTAAAATCTAAAAGTGTAGGGATAGTCATCATACACATTTCTATTCTTTAGCTATAAAAGGAACAAATAAAAGCACTTTCATCATGTAGATTGGGATTTATTTTAATGTTTTAAGCTCCAGCGGTTGTAATGTCTTAATCACAAGTTAATTGCTTTCAACTTGAAGTTATTAACACAAATTTTATGATTCACATATTCCTAAAAGGAATAAATGGGGGAACAAGAGAGAAGGCAAAGATCAATTCTAAATTCATCTAATGGATGCAGATTTGGGGGATTTCTCATTTTTTTTCTCCCGGAAAAATAATGAGTTTTATATTATCAGTCCAGATCTCATGATGCAGGATTTGCTTGAAACTCAGCCTGATATCTGCTGCTAGAGTTTTCACATAAACTTTGTATTGATTCTGTACTAAAGGATATAGAAAACTGGTTTTAGGCAAATAGTGAATGTGTGCTGGACCAGTTTTATTTTTTTTAACTCTGCCTTGTTATATATTATTGCCAACCTCCTTGTGCTTATGTGCTCATATAATTTTGCTCTTCCGGGTAGCATTCCATCTGATTTATCACACCTGTGAAGCTGTCTCTTTGGTGTAGGGGAAGGTAGGAGATGTAGTTTGGGTGCCAGGATATGAAAAATCTGTTTCTGTTAATATACGTATAAAATCAGCAAATTATATTATATATATTATATATGTATACATTATATATATAGGTGGAGAGAGAGAGAGAAAAAAAGAGAGAGGGAGACTTTCTCTAAGCTCCAGCTCCTTTCCCCTAACATCCTTATTCATACAGCTTAGTGCCTAAAAAGCATCTTAAATGTAATTATGTGTACAACAGATTGTTAACTTATTCCCTTCCCAGGTTACCTTTTCACAGTCTGTTCCATCCTAATAAATGGCGGCACAGCCCACTCAATTGCAAGGACCAAAAGCTAGGAGCCATCCTTGTCCTCTCCATTTATCACCCTCTGCATCCATCAGCAAATCCTTTGGGGTCTACCTCCAAAATACCTCTTGAATTTGTCCATTTCTTTCTTTGTCCAAACTACCTTCGTAATCCATCCTATATCGTCTTATATCCAGACATCTATAATAGCTGTCTTGTTAAATAAGACAACATCACTAATGGACAATTACAGCTGAACATCTTCAATATGATAAATGTACTCTTGTTAGGTGTAAATAATATAAATAATCAGAATTTGATCAATTGCTTATTTACTTCAAAAATAATATTTTTTAATACTGCTGAAACTTATGTGACCCCTAAAATGATTTATTATGTAATCCCAAATAATGCTAATAACATAATAAAAAGTAAATGTTAGGCAAAAATGACAGTTTGTGGTGTGTGTGTGTGTGTGTGTGTGTGTGTGTGTGTGTGTGTGTGTAGGCAGTGCTGAGGGAAACATATGAGCTAACTTTATCATATATCTGAAATTTTAGAAAAAGGTCAGAAACTGTCCCTTTAAGATAGCATAACGATCATTAAAATATGGATGATATTTAACTCCCTTTTAAAAGAGCATAGCTAATTTAAACATGTATTTATAAGCACAATGCTGGTATAACTAGGGTGCTAAATACATCTCAGTAAGGAATTTTAGGAATATCCTGAAAATGGAGATGTCACATTCCAAATTAAGGTGGCTAACTGAACAAAGGTATCAAATTTTATTCCTCAAATGCGACTAAAAATACAGTAAGGGCTTAAAAATTTATTTATTACGTTTTTAAACTGCAAGGAATTTTAAAAAGGGATTTAAAAAATAAACTCAGAAAGACAGTGAGAACAAAAAAAGAGAAAACATACACAAAATTTTGGAAGCTGGAAAAGAGACAGATACACGATAAGCAACTTAGCAGAGTACAGAGCTGAATACTAAGCCAATAAGAGCAAAAACCGAGAAACAATCTGATTTTCACTGCAGAATATTCAAAGACTTGGAAACCGGCAGTACAAAATACCTCTGAAATGGAGTTCAAAGGGAATGCTAAATAATACTGATTTAATGAAAATTGAATGAAAAAGATATTTCTGAACGTACTCACCATTATATGTTTCTGGGCAACTGATTCCACTCTACCCATAATTCAGGACTGGAGAGAGTAAGCACAGGGCATCTAGCCTAGGGAACATAAGGCAAAGTTAAGGGCATTGGTGCAGTAACAAAAATAGATAGGTTAAGTGATCTTATGCAGATTGTTTACTGAGATCCCAATTTCCCTCACTCCCTAGAACTCTAATAGATAGTACTTTACCCTCCAAAGAGAAGATAGAAGCCTTATATTTAGGAAAACTGATTAGGCCAAGAGAAAATATCTAAAAATACTGTATACCAGAGTTTCTCAACAAACAACCTACCTGATCACTCTACCAAAGAAGGTTAAATTCAACAAGTTAACTCATTTGTTATAGGCTTTCAATCAGCTTTTTAAGCTTTCAGTGGAAGGACATATAAAAATAAGTCAACAAAAAGGAAAATAAAGGTAGTTTGTTGGAGACAGATGCTATGTAGTTTAAAAAAAAAAAAAAACCTACCAAAGACTTAGATGAATATACCAGGTGCATGAATTGAGAGATTCAATAATGAAAAACCTATAGATTCAGCATAATCTCAGTCAAAATCCAGGTAGGATATTTTTTGGGTAGAAATTAGTGAGCTCATTCTAAAATGTATATGGAAATGCAAAGGGCCAAAAATAACAAAGATAACCCCGAAGGAGAATAAAACTTGAGATATACTTCTAGACATCAAGACTTATTGCAAAGATACAATGAATCTGACATTCACTGTAAATACGAGTGTGATATTAAATAAGGATTGATAAATAGATCAATGGAACAGAGTAAGGAACTGAATAAAAAACTGAGATACAAACACATATAGAGTTATTCTACATGTTGTGTCACTCCAATGCAGTGAGAAAAGAATGTATTATCCCCAAACTTCAGGTATATAATTGACAAACAAATGAAAAAATAATAAACCTAGATTTCTCCAATCCATACCATATCTATTCCAGGAGTGTTCTTCTTTGGCATGTCAGAGTAAGCTCCCAACAGACCAACCCTCACAGAAATTTTAGCAATGGCATAGATGCCATCATGACTAGTCAATAAGAAATCTAGAGTTACTCATGCCAATAGGTTGCGAATGATTTGTTGTCCATCTAAAGAAGAGGTGGTATCATTAATAACTTCTGCCAGAGTTAGTGACAAGTTTCTTTCAGTCTTTTCTGTTGTAAGATGCTCACCACTGGGCACACTGCTCTGACTGCATCAACACTGAGTCAGTAGTTCTTCCAGGTAGAGTGCCAGAATAATCAGGGGTAACCACATTTTGTAGCTCATGTCTAAGCTGGAATTTTCATCCTTGGTGATTTATAGAATTAGATTTCTGAGTATTATTCCTAAAACACATGAGGTGCTAGTCTGAGGCAAACTGGACCAGACGTTTTGGCTGTAAAGGAAGTAGTTGCCAGTAGGAGCAGAGGAAAAAAGGAGTTGTTCAAAACATGAGATGAGAATTAGGGCCTTACCTTAGCTTAGTTACATATTTGAATCTCTATTAGTCTGTTCTAAGTGACAATTTCTTGGCCCATCATTCAATGAAGGTTGTTGAATCAGATTTAAAATTACCTCTAACTGATCAGTTGTAATAATTTGTCCTTTTTCTGAAAGGGTAGGTTTTTAAGGTCATTTGTTTATGTAGGTGCAAGTGGAAACGCTACTGGCTATCATTCCCTTTGTTCTCATTTGATGAGACTAGAATTGTGCAGAGGTTTTTTTTTGTCATGGGGGTCTGGTGACGGATGGCATATCCAGCAGTCGGTAAGATTAAAAGCAGTGGCTACCGTTTGGGATAATCTAAGGATGGCATTAGAATAAGTCTGTTCTGACCTAACAGTTATCAGAAAGAGGAAAGAAAAGAGAAATAGGGTAATTATGGATGGACAACAACAGGGGTCAAATGTAATTGAGAAGACAAAGGTATATCCAGAGCAGACACACTTGACTATGAAAAGAAGAGTCCTTTGGAGCCTCTAGAAATAGTCCCTTTGGTGTGCATTTAATGTGACAATTCCATTTGCAAAGCAAGCCTCTCTCTATTAGAAGATTGGTGTCACAACGCAGAAAGAAATATTTTTCAGTCATTGCGCAAGGACTGAGAAAAAGGGAAGGTCTGTGGGTTATTTAAAATATCCACCACCTGTGTGGTATGTTTACTCCAAGGAAGAGATTGAGCAAATGTGGCAGGATTTGATGTAGAAAGAGAAGTGCTGGTATCTACCAGGTACTGATGTAGTTGACCATTTATATTTATAGTTAATTCACCTTAAATGTTTAAGGTGAAGGCAGTATATTGGGAGCATTTTCCTTTCCCGGAGCATTCTCATTGATCTTAATTGAGGGATTTTTCTGTCTTGGTTTTCTTTTGTAAGATGGATCAATGTTTTTTATCTAGTGTTCTTTTTATTTACAATATCTACAATTGTCCTTGTTAATAGGTGGTCTGTTAGGAAGTGGGTCACCTACCTTTTTGATCTGGAAGGCCATAAGTTTATTTGGGGCCTGTCTTGTTTTATTCTCAAGGCCTTTCAAAATGTCATGCCAGTTGTAAACAGCACTATTTCCCATTATAATTTCTGTTGTCTAATTAGGTCTCAGATTTCAGGTTTAATTTCATTGACAAAAATAAGAAGAAAGGTCTGCTGTTACATTGGTGCCTTCTTGAAATCCCAAATGTTGTCAGCGACATTTTCTAGTCTATCCCACAAAAACTCCTATAGTTGCATATTTTATCTTCCTCCTGGAAAATCACAGTGCAATTAATGAAATCAAATCTCTAATAGGTTACTTGACAAAGAAATACTGTTATTACAGATAAAAGAAACATTTTGAAAAATATGTATTACATAAAACATTTTTAGAAAAATATATCATTAATTATGATTAACAAATCATTTTCTAAATTGAGGTCTCAAGAGTTTGGTCATGTGACTCATTTTCACAGAGCCTGAATACAACTGATATAACTGAACAGCTGAACATGCAAAGCTGAAGATCCAATTTTGAAACTTTAGTTTCCCAGTAAAGTACAGACACCCTGAAAATTCAATCACAGTTGCAGAACAAATGCAATGTGTGTTTCTCTCTCTTGACTACCTGTGCTATAATGCTGTCAGGTGGCATATAATTTTGAACTTAAATTATATATTTTCAACAAAAGAGTTTTAATGAAAAAATGTGCCTGAAGTCATTCCATTTTTGACTGACTATATCTAATTCAGCGTTTCTTCTACTTTTACTGGAGAGTAGAAATGAATTATAAATTGAACTGAGCTGAAGCAAAGATACTCCACTGTGCGGTATATGTTCCCCTGCTACTCTCTCTTGCATCATTCCACCTGCCCTGTCCCTTATCCTTTATATACTGCTGGTGTTAAACCATGAAGCGGATTTCCTGAGTCTGCCTCCAGGTTAAGCTTTAAACTCAAGAGTGAAAGGAAAAAATCAGGGCTTATAAATATATATGCCATTACAACTAGCCAAGGTAGGAGTCCAGGTATGTGATCAAATCCCTAGCTTTAACAGGACTTTCAGGGACCCAGGTGGGTGCTGGTGCTTATGAGGGAGCAGCATTCAGGGTTTCATAAATCCCAACTCCATCATCTCAGGAAAAAAGGAAGTACAAATATTTTTGACCAAATCACAAAGAATCCTGCTTGGATTGAAAAACAGCAATCCATCTGGTAATATGGAACCACAGGTAAATGAAAAACATTTTACCTGCACTGTGAGTCATATCCTTTATTTGAATTAAAAACGTTTATTGCCTGTAGTTTGCTAAATTTTAAACTCTAGACTTATGGGTCCAAAATAATTTTTTTTAAAGGAACCCAGGATTCCTTTATCTCCTGTCTCCCTCGACTTCTTTTTTTAAAAATTAATTAACTAATTAATTAATTTATTTATGGCTGTGTTGGGTCTTCTTTGCTGCACATGGGCATTCTCTAGCTGTGGCGAGCGGGGGCTACTCTTCATTGCGGTGCGCGGACTCCTCACTGCGGTGGCTTCTCTTGTTGCGGAGCACAGGCTCTAGGCGCGCGGGCTCAGTAGTTGTGGTGCACAGGCTCTGGAGCACAGGTCAGTAGTTGTGGCTCGCAGGCTCTAGAGCGTAGGCTCAGTAGTTATGGCACACGGGCTTAGTTACTCCATGGCATGTGGGATCTTCTCGGACCAAGCCTCAAACCCATGACCCCTGCATTGGCAGATGGATTCTTAACCACTGTGCCACCAGGGAAGCCCCAAAATAATTTTTATGTGTGATATAACATCTAAGGACATCTGAGGACAACCAAAAGGTCTTGTGGGTTTCATATAGTCAAAGCAAAAGTTGACAAAGTTAAGCAGGCAAAGGAAAATTTAAGAAGTTATTACCAATATGGAAAGGAGACCAAAAGCTGTCTGAACTCAACTCTACTGAAATCAAGGGCAGGAGGGTTTTTAAATGCTGGGATGAGCAGAAGAACACAGGCCAGCTGTGTTTGCTAACTGACTTTACTCAAAGGAAAAATAAACTTTCTCACATCTTTGTGACAGAAAGTAGTTTTATAACTTGTATCAAAGCCATCACCACTGGTAGGCTCCTACCCTCCCAAAGAAACTGGAAGATAGGGTCACTACCTTCATTGACAATTACATTTCAAAGGGATGGCTCCCAGTCCTTGAGAAAGACAGTTGTGGATTGTAAAACTGACAGGAGGCTTTTAGAAACTATTTATAACTTAAAGAAACAGAAAATAATTTAAAATTATTTAAATATAATTATATTTTATAACTTTAAATATATTTAAAATTTTCTGAAGTAAATGCTCTAAGGAAAGAGAGGTCAGAGACCTGGAGATAGAAAGAACCCTGTCTAAAGACTGGCCAAGCTGAGGGGAAGGTTAAGATCATTTGGGCAGTGCCCTCTTTTGCAATACAGAATCCTAATAAAGATCTGGGCAGAGTTTAGTTCTCAGTGATGCCAAGTCAGGAGAGTGGAAGAAAAACTGGAAACATTAGTTTGTAGACCTGGAGTCTGATATTGAAGGAAACTGCAAAAATTTTTAATTTGATAAGAACTGACAATTTGTGCAAAATGACAGGATTGAGTGTAATGTACAGGTAGGTAACAAAACTATTTTACCTACAGAGAGGTGAATAATAGATGGAAGACAATGAACAGGACTAGAATCTAATAACTCACAAGGGCGAGCTATAGTTTTCTACTGAAACATAAAATTTCTCTCTACAGTCTAGGCTCTTTCACTCAAAGATAAGCAAAGTAAGATTATCCTCAATCACAAAATAAGTCTGGGACTTCCTTGGCAGAGCAGTGGTTAAGAATCTGCCTGCTAATGCAGGGGACACGGGTTCGATCCCTAGTCCAGGAAGATCCCACATGCCACGGAGCAACTAAGCCCATGCGCCACAACTACTGAGCCTGCACTCTAGAGCCCATGAGCCACAACTACTGAGCCCATGCGTCACAATACTGAAGCCTGCACGCCTAGAGCCCATGCTCTGCAACAAGAAAAGCCACAGCAATAAGAAGCCTGCGCACCGCAAGGAAGAGTAGCCCCTGCTCGCTGCAACTAGAGAAAGCCCGCACGCAGCAATGAAGACCAGGCACAGTGATAAACAAACAAACAAACAAACAAATAAATAAGTCTGGTCTCATTAGATTTATTTGTGTAGATGCAGCAAGAATGGTAATTGATTACATAGGCCTTTTAAAATTTACTTTCCTGGAAGTTTTCATAAAGAATCTCAGATTGGACTTTTAAAACCATTGAGGCTAGAAAGCTAAGCAAAGAAACTGCCACCAGATTTCACCTGCAGTACCTAGAGATTTGGGTGACTCCCTCTCTTCTTGGGGTCCTCCAAATATCCTAAGATTCCTGTGCCTTCCAGGAAGTGATCTTCCTTTCTCACTTATAATGTTGGGCACCCTCTAAGCCAGATACCAGGCCAGTCCTCCCAAGAGAGTTTTGTAAGCATTGACTCCATTTTCTTTTTCTTAAACCTCTCTGGTTTTCTTAAACCTCTCTGGTCATATCTGATTCTATGCACATCATTCTCAAATCTGCCATTCCAGTTATATAACCAATGTTTCCAATTATGTCCTGTTACAAGGATAACAGATACTTACTGAACAAATGAGATTATATTGCAATGAAAGTAAGTAATCTCAATAAGAGTTTCTGAATTCTGGAGCAATCAGCCAGGGAGAAAAAGATGAATGTTTCATTTCTGTTTATACGAGTATACTCTACTAAGTTGTTATGAGTTATAGATAGATTAAGAGAAAAGAGAAAGGAGTTCCTTATGTCCAGAAAACAGAACATTAAAATATCAGCAATATTCCAAACAAAACCCATAATCATCCTTCATCAGTTCATTCAGTACTATGTAATTAATTCTTTTCCTGCTTGATCATAGGTTAGCAGTCTCATGAACCCGTCAGCATCTCCACTACAGTTATAGAAATTCTGACTCAGTCCAGTGGTATGGTCTCAAAGTCATTTAAGCAATGTCATCAGAAGCTTGTGTCTCAGAGTACCTGACATAGTGTTTTCTGTGGGTCTCATAAAGAGTTTCATTTTGTTGAAGACAGTGCATTCTGACCTACAGCTAACTGATGTTTCAGGGAAACATCGAAGTAAAAAAAAAAATGTGGATGACATAAGACTTAACATGGATGTGGTTAAAGATCTAATGAGAGTTCATTACAAAAATAATGCAATTGGCAAGGTAATCTGTTTGGTGGGAATATAAACTGGTGCAGCCACTATAGAAAACAGTATGAAGGTTCCTCAAAAAATTAAAAATAGAACTACCATATGATCCAGCATGCCCACTTCTGGGTATATATCCAAAGGAATTAATATCAGGATCTCAGAGAGATATCTACACTTTCACGTTCATTGTGGCATTATTCACTATAGCCTAAACACGGAAGCAACCTGAATGTCCATCAACAGATAAATAGATAAAGAAAATGGGGTCTATACATGTAATGGAATATTACTCAGCCATTAAAAACAGGAAATGCTGCCACTCGCAAATACAAAAACAAAGTGGAGGACATTATGTTAAGTGAAATAAGCCAGACACAAAAGAACAAATACCACATGATACTACTTATACAAGGAATCTAAAATAGTCAAACTCACAGAATCAGAGAGTAGAATGGTGGTTGCCAGGGGTTAAGGGGAGGGGGTATAAAGTTACAGTTATATGAAATGAATAAATCCCAGAGATCTATAATACAACATAGTGTCTATAGTTAATAATACTGTATTATATACTTAAAAATTTGCTAAGAGGGTAGGGCTTCCCTGGTGGCACAGTGGTTAAGAATCCACCTGCCGATGCAGGGGACACAGGTTCCACCCCTGGTCAGGGAAGATCTCACATGCTGTGGAGCAACTAAGCCTGTGCACCACAACTACTGAACCTGAGCTCTAGAGCCCACGAGCCACAACTACTGAGCCCACGTGCCACAACTATTGAAGCCTGCATGCCTAGAGCCCATGCTTTGCAACAAGAGAAGCTACCACAGCGAGCAGCCCATGTACTGCAAGAGAGAGTAGCCCCTGCTCACCGCAACTAGAGAGAGCCCACACACAGTAACAAAGACCCAACGCCACCAAAAATAAATAAACAGATAAATAAATTTATTAAAAACAATTTGCTAAGAGGGTAGATTTAAGTTGTGTTCTAATAATCATCATCATAATAGTGATAATAATAACAAGAAAAATAAAGAGAATGGGGGGAAACTTTTGAGGGTGATGGATATGTTTATGGCATAGACTGTGGTGACGATTTCACAGATGCATACTTATCTCCAAACTCATCAAGTTGTATATATTAAATATGTACAGCTTTTTTGTATGTCAATCGTACCTCAATAAAATAGGTTTAAAAAAAGAAAGAAAGAAAAGTTCCTTTAGTATTTTATTTTGTGAAAAAAAATATCAGAAGTCAAGTTTGAACACTTGGTTAAATAGGATCATGAGTCACTGAGAAAAATATTTAGCTACTTATTTAATCCAGGTGACAAAATATTTAAAAAGTAAATATAAGAGGTAACATGATTATAAAAAAAACTTTAACTCTTTCAAAAATGACAAGACTTGGCTCTCTTACATAATCAATGATATGATAATGTCAACATAGTGCACAGGAAACATAATTCTATTTTTTTTTAAGATTTAATTTTATTTTTGGCTGTGTTGGGTCTTTGTTGCTGTGTGTGGGCTTTCTCTAGTTGCAGCTCGTTGCAGTGCGTGGGCTTCTCATTGCAGTGGCTTCTCTTGTTGCAGAGCATGGGCTCTAGGTGCATGGGCTTCAGTAGTTGTGGCACACGGGCTCAGTAGTTGTAGCACATAGGCTCTAGAGCGCAGGCTCAGTAGTTGTGATGCACGGGCTTAGTTGCTCTGTGATATGTGGGATCTTTCCGGATCAGGAATCGAACCCATGTCCCCTGCATTGGCAGGTGGATTTTTAACCACTGTGCTACCAGGGAAGCCCCACAGGGAATATAATTCTAAGCCACATATTCTGTTGTGCCTTGTAAATGGATTACTCAAAAGGTAAAGAAAAATCTTTTACAACCTCTTATTAATAGTAGACAAATAATCCAAGGACATTTTGCCATTTTTAAAAGAGCAAAAGTCAAAATCTAGTTCTGCATCAGTATACTATTGATACTAAAGCTCATTTATAAAAACGATATAAATAAATCCATTGAGTCTTTGTTGGTAAAAAATTTTCTTAGGTTCATTTATTCATCCAGGGATATCCCAAACATATTAAAATGTTGGGGTTCTATATAAAAAAAGAGAATCACAAGATTGGAATTCACAGAGTTGAAGATAGATTTTTCCCTCCAAAAACAAAGAAGAAAGCATATAATAATCTCTCCAATTATCACTGGAATCATGTTTCATTCCATTACTAGGTATGAATTTTCTTCTTCCCTGACCAAAGCAATGCTGTGCCAAGAAGTTTTAACTTCTGAGTTAGAGGAGTAAAATTCTTTGATCAAGGATACCTACTTCTTGGGGCTTCCCTGGTGGCGCAGTGGTTAAGAATCCGCCTGCCAATGCAGGGGTCATGGGTTCGAGCCCTAGTCCGGGAAGATCCCACATGCTGCGGAGCAACTAAGCTCATGTGCCACAACTACTCAGCCTGCACGGTAGAGCCTGCGAGCCGCAACTACTGAGCCCGTGCGCCTAGAGCCCGTGCTCCACAACAAGAGAAGCCACCGCAATGAGAAGCCCGCATACCACAACAAAGAGTAGGCCCTGCTCTCCGCAACAAGAGAAAGCTCACAGGCAGCAACAAGGACCCAACGCAGGCAAAAATAAATAAATAGATAAATAAGTTTATTTTTTTTAAAAAAGGTACCTACTTCTCTTTCCATCTATCCTTTTGGAAATCTAATCACTTGTTAGCACTAATTGAGCTTTCCTTATGCCACAGCATATGACATGGTTAATCAATCCCTTCTTCAAAAAAGTTTTTTTCCTCTTGGTTTTCCATTTTCCCTTCTCTCCTGGAAAGCTGCCCAAATAAGAAACTTTAGTCATTCTGGACACCTCCCTCTCCCTTTTTTTTTTTTTTTTTTTTTTTGCAGTTCGCGGGCCTCTCACTGTTGTGGCCTCTCCCGTTGCGAGCACAGGCTCTAGACGCGCAGGCTCTGTGGCCATGGCTCACGGACCCAGCCGCTCCGCGGCATGTGGGATCTTCCCGGACTGGGGCACGAATCCGTGTCCCCTGCATCGGCAGGCGGACTCTCAATCACTGTGCCACCAGGGAAGCCCTCTCTTATGTTTTATATTTGGTTTATGTTACTACTCTAATTCTCTCTCTGATTTGTCTTTCTATAGAGCAGAGTATTTAAGAGTGGAGACTTGAAGTCAGACAACCAAAATTTAAATCCCAGCTCCACTGTTTATTAGCTATGTGATCTTGTGAAATAATGGTAATAATTAAAATAAGAATAGAAATAAGAATAAGGCTATGTGCCAGGCACTATTCTAAATACACATATCAACTCAATTATTACAACTTATGAGATAGGTGCTATTACTGATCTCATTTTATAGATGAGAAAACTGAAAAACAGAGGTTAAAGAACTCAGCGAAGGTCACATAAACAGCAAATGTTCAGCCAGGATTCAAAACTAGTCTGACTGAAAAGTTCATGCTTTTTACCATTTCATTTTTTACTTTTGGCTTTCAGTTTGATATCTACCATGCAGTAAACAATAAATATCAGCATTCTTATTAATACAAGTACATGACTTTTATCAAGTTTCATCATTTCTTACTTGTACTATTGCATCAGTCTTTGCATTAGTGTACTTGCATGTCCCTAGGTTAATTGTTCTCTCACTGCTGCCAAGGATCATCTTTAAAAAAATCCAGAATTAACCATAATACTTACCTGTATGAAAAACTTTTAATGATTTCCATTTATCTACCAAATAATATTCAAGCACAGCAAGGTGTTCAAGGGCCTTCACAGTGTTGCCCCCAAATTAATTAATTTTATCATTTCTTTTTCCTCACTCATTCCACACTTGCCTAACTCCAGCCACAACAAAAGTTTACTGGTCCACATGGATCCGTAGTTTTTTACATCTTGGTGTAAGCTCAGTGTCATCAGCTCACAATGTTGAACTGATAGTAGGGTATCACCTAGGCCCAACTTGGTTTCAGTTGGTAAGCATGGGGTAAAAGGGCCTCTGGGTAAAATCTGTTATTAGTGTGGATGCCAGGTAACAGATAAGGAAGCCAGGCACATGCAGAAGAGCACTGGGGTGTCCTGGTCCCAGGTACTAGGTCTGATTCTCACAGAGATAGCAGTAAGCAGATGAAGGGGGTTTTTCACAACAGACTCAGGGCCCAACCACTGCTGCTCTGGAACTCTGGGGATCAAGCTTAATAGCAATACCTGGGGCAGGTACTGTCCCATTTCTAAATCAAATGCAAGAAATCTCCAGGCGCAGAGGGAAGGCAATAGGGTAGTACATTATTCAGCACCTGGGGAGTGGGAGAAAGTTCCTTAGGCAGGTAGAGGGGTGGTCACTGAGAGGAATGTGAGGTACTCCAGAGATCCCAGGAACAGGAGAGGAGATATTGTGGCTGAGTTACAAATATTCTGCAGTTGGGCTCCGATGTGGGATGGGGAAATAGGGCACAAACCAGTGAAATATGGATAATAATGTGCCATTTGCACCCATACATGGGATTACTGAGACACTTAAGTATGTTAGTTATAATTTATTTTGTTGTATACTCTGCAACTGATCTGGCGAGGCTAGTATTTTTAACATTATATTTAAGGATCACTGATCTTGGGAATTTCCTGGTGGTCCAGTGGGTAGGACTCCACGCTCCCCATGCAGGGGGCCTGGGTTCGATCCCTGGTCGGGGAACTAGATCCTGCATGCATGCCGCAACTAAGAGTTTGCATGCTGCAACTAAGACCCGGTGCAGTCCAAATAAATAAATAAAAATAAAAATGTTTTTTAAAAAAAGAATTACTCATCTCCCAAATTTGCTGCTACCCTTCTGGCAGTATTCCAAGAATTCCCAGGTTTTCCCCTGCACTTTCCATAAGTGGAAAAAATAAGGGACCTAGGACCCAGTGGAAGACTGGGTTTAAATCCTGTGTGCTGGAGTGTGAGTCTCAGGATTGAAAATTGATGACTAAAAGCAATCTTGATTTATGGCAGACTGCAGTGGTGCACTGTGAATGCTAGAAGATACCAACATCTGCAGTGGTCAAATTCCAGGTCTCAAAATTAGGACCTCATATGATGTGTTGTTCCTTTTCCAAGACACCCACAGATGATTCATGCTCTTATTCCTTCCTCCAAATGGCCTCTCAGTCACTCATCATCCAGGGGTGACTCACTCTGCCCGTTTATACTTGAGCACATCAGACAGCAGCTATCTTCATACATGTCATGATTTCCTTGAGTGACATATGTTTCTAGAATGATGCTGGAACACACACCTGCACTTGGGCAGAACTTCTCAAATGTGTGTAGTTACCTACGTCCCTAGACAAGGGCCTGGCGTTTGAGCTTAGAGTCCATCTCTAGGCATCAGAGTCCTTAACAGAGATTGTAAATAACCTCCTATTTCTTTTACATTTTTGCTTTGTAGTAAAGAAACATTAAAACTTAGTGGATGTGAGTTGTTAGCAGTGTGTAGTGTAAGAGAAGGACCGGTAAGTAGATATTTTAAAATTCTAATCAGCCTGTTCCTTCAACCTAGTCACAAGTGGCTCCGGCCTACAATTCCCCACCTAAGACCTCAATGAATTTGATTTTATTTATTTACCAATGAAAAAGTAGATACTTCATTCTTTGTTATTTCCCCGCTGCCTTATGACATTTAATCTGGTATCACCTAATTCTGAAAGTATCATTAGTACAGCAGTCATTATTACTGTAATGCACTATCTGACAATATTCTGCTTATTTTGTTTCCCTGAATTGTCACCAGAGATGTCCATTAACACAAATTTTGCCACAATTTTTGAAGTAAGCCACAGATACTCATGCATCTTCTTTGAGGAGATTCTCACTATGAATGTATGACACATGTTCCAATAAGAATGGAAAAGGAAACTAGCAAGGATGACATCTAGCCAAGTCAAAACCTTTCAATTACAAAGGAAAAACACAGGAAATCATTGGAGTAATTGATTTACATCTTAAAAAGTGTATTAAATATTAAAAACAGGGCTTCCCTGGTGGCGCAGTGGTTGGGAGTCCGCCTGCCGATGCAGGGGACAGGGGTTCGTGCCCCGGTCCGGGAGGATCCCACATGCCACGGAGCGGCTGGGCCCGTGGGCCATGGCTGCTGATCCTGTGCGTCCGGAGCCTGTGCTCTGCAGAGGGAGAGGCCACGACAGTGAGAGGCCTGCGTACCGCAAAAAATAAATAAATAAATAAATAAATTAAAAAAAAATATATTAAAAACAAATAGAAACCACAGAAGCAACTTAAAAGGTTCTTGCCTCCTACCATTTGTTCATAGTTGACTTGTAAAATAAACTTTTCAATAGTTCTGGACAAGATATAATATGCATGGAGGGAGAACTTTTGTATGTATATATATATGTGTATCAATTTTCTAAATTACAGAATGGAGATACAAATATATATCCCTAGATATTATTTCTAGTGACTTCATGTGAATAGATTTAAAAATCCAAGAGATTCCATTGGCTTAGAAAATAAATACTGTTTTTAGCAAAGAAAGCACTCTTTACTTTTACATAATAACTAGTCTGATCTCACTGATGGGCTTAACACACCATCAAATCACTGCTCTGTGGGACCAAGCAGGATCCTTAAAAATTTCAGGAGCTAGTACACATAATCATAATCATAAATAGCTGATTACCACTCCATGAAATTAAATGGTACCTAAAGCATCTAAGTTATACCATCAAGTATAGTGTATACATTTAGGAGGGACGATATGGTCTACAAATTGTCACAGGAAAATTTCTTTAAAACTTCATTAGGGAAAAAAGGAGAGGAATAAAAGGACTTTGCCTTGGGAATAAGGGGCTGTTTTGGGTTGGGCTGAGCGGCTGAGCCAGGGAGGGCATGGAACTGAGTCCCTGTGGGAGCCTGAAGCCTTGCACACCCACCCCCACCGCAGCAATGGCTGTTGGTGCTCCACAGCCCCTCCAGCTGAGAAGTACCCTTCACCCAGACCTAGTAGCAGAACAGGCAGAAATCCAAAGGAATGGCCCAAACCTCATGAACCCAAGCTAAATCTTCCAGACATTAATGAGTCTAACCACAAGTGCCGTTGGTGGCCACAGTAAACCACTGCAGACACAGAAATGATGAGAGTGTGGCTGCATGAGGAAAGGGACTTGGGACTTTTTAATTCACTGTTGAATTCCCAGGTCCAAGAATAGTGCCTGGCACAGAATAGGTGTTCAATAAATATCTGATAAATGAATCTCTACTTTCTACATAATAACCAGTCTGGCCACACTGATAGGCATTCTACAACGTATGCTTTATAAACAGTGTGTTTGGTCTGTATACACTAAACATCTGAGACATGATGATTACCCAGAAATTTCAGACACACAGACATACTGGACATGTGTTTCTTTAACCTTAATACAGCGGGAAAAGGACAGTCCCTTCAATAAATCCTGTTGGGAAAACTGGATAGCCACATGCAAAAGAATGAAACTGGATCACTAACTTACACCATACACAAAAATTAACTCATAATGGATTAAAACCCATGAAACTTCTAAAAGAAAACATAGGCAGTAAGTTCCTTGACATTGGTCTTGGTGATACACTTTTTGGATTTGACACCAAAAGCAAAGAGCAAAAATAAAGAAGTTGGGACTATATCAAACTGAAAAGCTTCTGCACAGCAAAGGAAACCATCAACAAAATGAAAAGGCAACCTACTCAATGGGAAAAATATTTTAAAATCACATATCTGATAAGGCACTAATATCTAAAATATATAAAGAACACATACAACTCAGAAAAAAACCTGAACGATCTGATTAAAAAATGGGGAGAGGATTTGAACACAGTTTTTTCAAAGAAAGTATACACATGGCAAACAGGAATATGAAAAGATGCTCAACATCACTAATCATCAGGGAAATGCAAATCAAAACCACAATGAGATATCACCTCACATCTGTTATAATTACTATCATCAAAAAGACAAGATATAACAAATGCTGCAGAGGTTGTGGAGAAAAGGGAACCCTCCTGCACTGTTGGTGGGAATGTAAATTGGTGCAGCCACTGTGGAGAACAGTATGGAGGTTCCTCAAAAAATCAGAAATAGAACTACCATACAATCTAGCAATTCCACTTCTGGAAAATACTAAATTCAAAAAGATATATGCACCCCCATGTTCACTGTAGCATTATTTACAATAGCCAAGATCTGGAAACAAGCTAAGTTTCCATGAATGGATGAATGTATAAAGAAGATGTGGTATGTATGCACACACACACACACACACACACACAGAATGGAATATTATTCAGGCATAAAAAAAGAACAAAATCTTGCCATTTGTAACAACATGGATGGAATTATGAGGGCACTGTGCTAAATGAAATAAGTCAGAGAAAGACAAATACTGTATGATTTCACTTATATGTGGAGTCTAAAACAAACAAATGAACCATCAAGCTCATAGATACAGAGAACAGACTGATGGTTGTTAGAGGTGGGGTGGGGGGTGTAGCAAATGGGGGATGGGAGTCAAAAGGTGCAAAATTCCAGTTATACAGTAAATAAATCATGGGGATGTAATGCTCAGCATGGCGACTACAGTTAATAATACTGTATTGCAGGGACTTCCCTGATGGTCCAGTGGTTGACTCTGCACTCGCAATGAAGGGGGTTTGATCCCTGGTCAGGGAACTAGATCCCGCAGGCTGCAACTAAAGACCCTGCATGCTGCAAATAAAAAAAGACCCTGCATGCCACAATTAAAGATCCCACATGCTACAACGAAGGTCCTGCGTGTCGCGACTAAGACCCAGTGCAGCCAAAAAAAAAAAAAAAAAAAAAAAAAAAGGTCCATTGTATAGTATGTGTATTGTATCTCAACAAAGCCTTTCAAATAAATGGATACATGCATTAAGAGTTTCTTTAAAAAAAAATACTGTACTGAATATTTGAAAGTTGCTAAGAGTCACTTGAAAGTTCTCATCACAAGAAAAATATTCTATAACTGTGTACGGCAATGGATGTTAACTAGACTTACTGTGGTGATCATTTCATGATATCTACAAATATGGAATTATTATGCTGTATACCTGAAACTAATATAATGTATGTCAAGTAAACCTTATTAAAAATAAAAGTTAAATAAAAAAGAAATTAACTTTAGAATTTCTACAATGCATAACATAGTTTCCCCTATTTTGAACCTGAGGTTACTGCATAAAAGCGCCTACAATGCAGTATGCACCTTTAAAAAAAATTGTGGTAAGAACACTTAACATGAAATATACCCTCTTAACAAAATTTTAAGTGTACAATATGGCCTTTTAAACTATATGTACAATGTTGTACAGCAGATCTCTAGAACTAAATCATCTTGCATAACTGACATTTTATACTTGTTGAATAGCAACTTCCCACTTTCCCTCCCCCTAGCTCATGGCAGGGCTTCTATGAGTTTGGCTACTTAAGACACCTCATATAAGTGGAATCGTGCAATATTTGTCCTTCTGTGGCTGGCTTATTTCACTTAGCATAATGTCCTCCAGGTTCATTCTTATTGTTGCATATGACAGGATTTCCTTTTTATAAAAGCAATTTTGTCTTGATAGAACCTGTTCATATCTTCCAAAGTCTGTGTCTTGCCATGAGAAACTGTTCACTGCTTTCTTAAAAGTATATTCAGTAGACTTAAATGTTTTCTTTTAATTATACTAATAATTAAATATAATGATAAATATGTTAACATTTCATAATTAACTCATATATTCTGCTAGAATGGCATGTAGCACATAAGATATAGCTTAATTAATAATCATAGGCACCATTCACTTAGTGATAATACATATCAGATCCTAGGCTAAAAGCTATTCACACATTAAAAATTTTTAATCCTTATGAAAATTCTATAAAGAAAATATGATTATCCTTATTTTATAGATGAAGAAACAGGCTTAATTATACGTTCAAGAAAGTACAATTTATACATAGCATTATACAAATTATATGTGATGTGCTTACACTCTAACGTACTCATCAAGTAAGACCAGGGCTGCCCAAGTGGCAGTTGTGAACCATTTGTTATGGGTCCGACATGAGATAAGCTTGTTCTGGAATGTAAGTCAAATAAATCACAATTCATTTTCCCATTAATATATCAGAACTGTTAACTAGAGGGCGTCTGTTATCCTTATTATAAAAACAGAATTTTTATCTCAGTTTGTCATTGCTTTCTTCACTGAGAAAGTCCTGCTTTAAAAAAAAAAAAAAGTTGCCATGCAGACTAAATCAGATAATATACATGAATACATTTCATAAAGTCTAGTAATATTACCTGGATTTTAGAAATGAGTTTCAAAAAAGGCCAGCTGTCGTCATGTCATACCAATTCCACAACAAGTTGTTCAAAAGCAGACAATTCATGAACTCCCTGTCGACCTGAACTCCTTCAAGTGTCACAGGAGATGATTCTGAAGAAATAATAATACTAATTCTAGGTGATGACAAAACAAAATATTTGATCACCATAAGCTAAACAGGTCATATAAATACAAACTAAACTCAAACAGAAAATCGACACTCTACACACTGAGATGTTAAAGTAACTTACATTCTGAGAGACAGGTAAATCTGGACCAAGTATTTGTTATTTCCTTTTGATCTTAAAAATTTCCAATTGAAATAAACATTTATTGGGAACAGATTGTAAAAAGAGTGTAATACAAAAGGAAATTCTAGAACACAAATTTTGTGGGTTGTTTTTTACTCCATTTTATTAAAAATATGTTTTCAACTACAGTAAAATGAAAGCAAGCAATCCTCTGGTATTTCCTGAAATACATCCTTAGGAAAATAACCTCTTCGGATCTAGAAACTTGGCCTCTTTATAAATTACCTTGCAAAATAGAAAATATTTCTCAATGATGAAATAAAAGATTATTCTTATAAATCTAAAAACAAAAAAAAGTCAGCTGAACTCTACAGTGTGCTTAGTGACATAGTCTATTTACATTGTGATGCAACTCCTTATCTGGGCAGGGACTGCTAGCCAACAGTTCACACCCCACCAGGCGTCTGCAGGCTACTCTTTGAGTAGCACTGTACATATGCTGTATGAATAAACACCTAACACTTCAGTTTAAGCAGAGTTCAAGCTGGACTCAGAGAACATGAACGTTTGTGTGAAACGTTCAGGGTATTTTTAATCCCTTCTTGCAATCATTCAAAAAACTAGTTTCTATTCTGTATACACAACAAATAAGGCACATAGTAGAAGGTGGGGGTGATTTTAAAAATCAGGATCCTTGCCCACTTTAGGAAGTTTGCCACCTGAATGGAGAGAAAAACTAATGCCAAAAGAACCTACTTATACTTAGGCATTAATGATAAAGGCCCAATAAATGATCTGTGTAGACCACAAGAGCTCATACGTGCAGCTGGGGGAACAAGCTCTGAGGCGATCTGCCAAAGCTTCAAGGTAGAGGGAAAATGTAAGCAGGTCTTTTAATGACGAAACACTCATATAGTTTGAGAAAAATGTAGAGGCAGGAAATATCAGCACATTCTCAGGAAAATGAGGGAAAGTACTCAAGGGGAGCCAAGAATCTGAAGGAAGAGGGAGGAGTAGGCTAGGAAAGTAAACTTTCCCTCAGGGACACGAAGCGCAGGTGCTTAATAAGCATATTGAGTTTCTTGAAGAAAAGCTTTTTATTGCTGAAGGCTGCCTGTCTTAATAGTGAGCAGGGACGTCGGTAGGGACAGTGTTTTCCATTTTTAGTATGCAAGGGTGCACTTCTTTGCATAACTCTGACTTTGCATGAATTGTCATGAATACCCTGCAGGTTTAGTTCCAGTTCAGGTTTATGTATTAAGGATGGGACATTTTATGTACGAACAACTTCTAAAAAGTCCTACCCTGGTAAATAATCTATATATTCATAGCCTATAGAAGTATCTGATCCAGAGTTTAGGCTTAAATCAAAATGGATTTTCCTAGGAAAAATTTAATAAGTAATATCCTGGGATAGTCCAGAAATAATCAGTTTCCATGATATTCTCCAATTTTTATGTGGTGAGTTTAAGTTGAGAAAGCTTCTTAAAAAATACATATATACATATGTGTATATTTATATATTTGTTACAGAAAAGAACTAACCTGAGGCAAATATTTCTTCAGTTTTCCTCCCTGTTAAGCTCTTTTCTCATACTGTTTTTATTTTTACAAAATACAACACATATGAATCCACAAACTCAAACTAGTGAAAGACAATGGCTGAATGTGAGGTTTGCTTCTTTCCATTTCAAAGTTCAAATGTTATCACTATCCTAATTCATAAAGGAACAATTCAGGGAATATTTACAATTATATCTATATCTCCATGCAATTCGTATAGTATAAAAAAGCCTTAATTATTCATATTTAAACCTGTGTGACTCAAAATTATTTATTGAAAGGTTTAACAGCCTAGGTTGTTTCATGGAAAGAGGGAAATACCTGCCAGAAAATCCATTTTCATGCCAATAATTCCACTAAGTTTTAGTAAGTGGTCAAGGTGAAATCAAGATGGGATATATTTGCATTTCAGCTTAGAATAATAAACTGACATTTGCTTAACATTTCCAAGTGAATTTGCACATCTTTCCCACAAGCATTTATTTTTATATTAGTTGCTTCTCATTCCCAGACATACCCTTGTGTAATTAGGGTTAATATCAAACTATGCCTGAAGAATTTGTTCAAGAGAGGTGGAGACACCAGAGGAGAACAGGAAGCCCCCAACGGATATAACCACACATGTAGTTGCGTAGAGACACCTGGCCAAAGGCACAGGTTCCTTGGTAAGGAGAATCTGAGGGCATGAGCTTGTGTCAGGTCAGGGGCAGGGAAGATTTTCAAGAGAAAACAAAGAAAGGGGAGAAAAGAGAACAGGATGACAAATTAAAATCCAGGAATCTGAGCACAGAAAGGAGAGACGGCTTTCCAGTTTTAACCAAATTTTAAGAGTTGGTGGGATCAGATGAAAGAAGTCAGGACTTCTGGGGTCAATGAAATGAGTTTGCTCCTGGGAAGGGCCTGACCTTAGAGTGGGTCCTGATAGCCAGAATCTCTCACAATGGCCCTCAAATAAAGCCATGTGTGCAGTTAAAGGTATATGTACCTCCATGAGGTTTTCTGTTTGCCTGTGCATGCATGTTTATATTCTCTCCTAAAGAAAGGACTTACTGCCTAAATTTCCGTCTTTTTTCAGCACCTTTCCATTAGTGAACTTCAGACACAAAAATAGGGTTTCAATAGGTTCCACGGGGTGGAAGTGTGGAAGGAAAGATTTTCTAATTTAGAGTTCTGAGCAAAAGCTTCAGAAGGCTTATGACACTGCCTTTCTTTCTACCTTTTTGCTGTCAATTATGAGTTTTACTTTGCCTGCAGAGAAATTTTTTAGTAAGCAGTTGCTTTCCTTTGGATATTCTAACACATCTGACAGCATTCTCAGCGCCCTATCATTAAGTTATATTATTCACTATGTTTGCAAAGATTAAAAACCAACTCCCCAATACATTTGTAGACTGTTATATAGAATTCAATTTGAATTTAGCATTAATTAATGTGCCACTAAGCATGTTCTCTATTTTTCCTGTCACTGTATGATATTAAATCCTTTAAAATTTTTCGTTGTTCCTAGTAATTTACACTGTTTGAAAATAATATGCAGTGACATAGCAAGCAGAAGTTAAATCTACAGCTGATTTAACTCCAAATCACAATTCATTTTCCCATTAATATTTCTGAGTTGTCAACTAGAAGGTGTCTGTTATCTTCATTATAGTAACAGAATTTCCATTACAGTGTCACAAAACTTCATAGAAAATACTTTCTGACGTGCTTAAGTCTCATTCCTTGTGAGAGAGGTCTTGTTATGTGTGGAGATAAAACTAGATACCCTAGAGATCCTGCTGTAGAGAAGAAGTTGGAATAAGAACATGATACTAAATTATTTGTTCTTAGGATGGGAAAGAATAAGTATAATAGAATTGATGAATAACTTCCTAAAGTTTAACCAAAGTCTAGTATTTTTGTGTTACTTTAAATCACCTAATCTTTAAATTCAGAGCATCTGTGTGAGGCATTAATTCACAGAAGTTTTCGTTAAGGTCAATTCTGAATGAGTATTTATGACATGTGTTTATGCTTTTGCCTAGAAAATCAGTAAAGGAGACAAGTAATTTTATCTCTGTATTTTGTGAAAAGCAGTACTCAGGTGATACTGGCTCTTTTATTTCAAGAATACATGCATGCCCACACCTGGGTTTGAGAGCAAGCTGAGTAATGGTGGCAGCATAATATGAACAGCACCCACTTAGGCAGCTTCTTTTTCATTCCCACTGAGAAAAAGAAGAAAAAAAAAGAAGGCCTCGTGAAAGTATTTTGTCTTTCTCAGATAAAGCAAATCATCTTTCTTTTTAAAATGACATTCAGTTTTACAGGAGCACAAAACCATAACTGTCATAGCTAAAACTGATCAAACATGTTAAACGTAATACCAAACACGTTACAGGCAAAGCAGTCAGTGTTCCATAGGTGAGGCTGATGAAGGTATGCCAGGTATCCTATAACTTCTTCTGTAACAAAGAAATGAAAAGATGCTGCAGCAAACAGAAAGGAATTGTTACTCAAATTTGTTCACCTGAGCCACCTGTACTAAATGTAAATTATACCATACTAGAGATCTTTATAATTATTAATCAAATGAGTACATGAATATATTTCATTAAAAACACTACTGGTGGGCTTCCCTGGTGGCGCAGTGGTGGAGAGTCCGCCTGCCGATGCAGGGGACGCGGGTTCGTGCCCCGGTCCGGGAGGATCCCACATGCCGCGGAGCGGCTGCACCCATGAGCCATGGCCGCTGGGCCTGCACGTCCGGAGCCTGTGCTCCGCAACGGGAGAGGCCACAACAGTGAGAGGCCCGCGTACCGCAAAAACAAAACAAAACAAAACAAAAAACCCAAAAAAAACCACTACTGGCAATGTAATTCCTCTAAGACATCACACTTGAGTCCAATGATTAAAATTTTGACATAGGCTCATATATTTTTCCATTACTAAAAACAAGTTATAGAAGGAGACTCTACCAAAATGCTCAATTCTTATACATAGGCATTGTTAAGTTTAAAATAGGAGTCATCTTTGTAGAACTTCCAAGATTGATTTCTAAAAGACTGAGTATATAAATACTCTGAATTGTACTCCTGTCTCAAGCCAAACACTACTTGCCAGCGTCCTGTAAGCAGCAACCTTTACAAAAGAAAAGAAAGAACAACAGGCATTGTTTTTATGTGATTCCTGGAAGCTTTTGCATTCAGAGCCTAGAGTAATTAACTGAGAACCAAATTTTTTTTTTTTTTTGCGGTATGCGGGCCTCTCACTGTTGTGGCCTCTCCCGTTGCGGAGCACAGGCTCCGGACACGCAGCCTCAGTGGCCCCAGCCCACGGGCCCAGCCGCTCCATGGCATGTGGGATCTTCCCGGACCGGGGCACGAACCTGTGTTCCCTGCATCCGCAGGCAGACTCTCAACCACTGCGCCACCAGAGAAGCCCAAGGACCACATTTTTTTATAAATACAAGTAGAGAGAAGTTGGCCTGCTGGAAATTTTAAGCATCTCAAACTCAACTTCTTCCCCAACATCAGTGCGTCAGATCTAGCTGAGATGGTAAAGGGAATGAAGGGTATATTCACACTAGATGCTTGGTATGAACTATTGGGTCAGGCCTATTGGGGCACCTAGACTGGTCAGTGTGGATGAGGTAGAAACATTCAATGTGGTCAATGTGTCTGTACCGATAATGTATCCAGATCATCAGTTTGAAAATTCCTGTGTCCAGGTTTTCATATCATTATTGGGTGCTCAAATAGGCGTTGATTGAAGTTTTACCTGAGAATCCTGACCAGCAAAATCTTGGGGGGTGGGGAAATCTCTAAATTTGAAATGAATACAGATGATTTCTTTTTTTAATTAATTAATTTATTTTGGCTTCATTGGGTCTTCTTTGCTGCACCCGGGCTTTCTCTGGTTGTGGTGCGTGGGCTTCTCATTGCGGTGGCTTCTCTTGTTGCTGAGCACGGGCTTTGGGCACGTGCGCTTCAGTAGTTGTGGCACGCGGGCTCTAGAGAGCAAGCTCAGTAATTGCAGTGCATGGGCTTAGTTGCTCCAAGGCATGTGGGATCTTCCCGGACCAGGGCTCGAACCTGCGTCCCCTGCATTGACAGGCAGATTCTTAACCCCTGAGCCACCACGGAAGTCCAATACAGATGATTTTAAAAAGAAATATATAACATGATAAGCATTCCTCACTAGAGCATAGGCCTGAATGCGTGACTCTGTAGATAAGAGAATTCTAGTTCACTGTACCACAGACCTGAACTAAAACCGTAATTAATTTGAACCCAGATGAAGAGATGAGAAAGGAGCAGTGGCAGTTTAACCTCTCACTTTATCATCTAATGAAAGATACTGCATTTTGTTTTTTGAGTCACGAAACACAGACACTGATTCTTGCCAGGTTTTCTCTTACTCTCGTTCCCTGTATCCCAGAATAAGTTTTTCAGTTGCTGTGTGAAAGATCACAGTTCCACAAACTCCCCTCCTCTTTGTCCTCAAGAAAGACACCTTTCTTCCTGAAACAATGCAAAGGAACTTATGCCTCCAGCAAGTATTTCTATTACATTTCAAGGACCGTGGGGGTGAAAGGTGTTTCTGTCTCTTCCAAGGTTTGGATGATGGGTCCATTAGATGGTTAGTGCAGCTTCCATCTGGCAGCAGAATTCACGGTTCCAAGTAGCACAGCATTATAACCTTTGTGGGCAAGACAATATCACAACTGGTGGAGGAATAATCACATACGTTGCCTCATTTTACATTTGTCCAGGCATTCAGCTACACAAACTATTCCTCTTTGCTCGGTCCTAAATGACATATAGACTGGGGAAAATACAAGAGCACACTAAAGAAATTTATCTCAAATTACTGCAGGGAATTGAATTTGTGGCTCAGCTGAAATAGGTAACCGCTTCTATTTAACAGGCTATAAAGAGATATCAGATGGCATTGTGATGTGTTCTTTACGATGACCTTTGACAGGCTACGGTGGGTCCTGAGGCATTTGAGGCCACGATTAATTGTATTGCTTTCTTGTGAATTTTCTTGCTAACACTCTAAATCAGAGGAGTCAAGAAGTTGGTTTCTCATTTAACAGATTTTTTTGGTGCACTTATTTCACCTGGTGCAAAGGAACAATGACTTTTGAGGGGAAAGAAAGGAGGGAGACATTTGAATGCCAAAATTTAATAATAATAATAAGATGTGGATTGCATTTGGCCTTCAGCTAGGCCTGCTATGGGACCTGTCATTTTGTATTTAGCATGTAATTTGGACTTAATTAAAGCAATTTCAACTAACATATATTAGAAAAGATTATTCTCCCCAAGTGATTCTCTGATCTTACTTTATTGCAAAACAGTGATGCTGATTCATGTAAACAGAACTAGAAAAAAACTTAAAGATAAACTATTCTTAATTGAGGATCATAATATTCAGTAGACAATTATGACTTTTCCAGAATAAGAAAAAAGTTATGGGAACTTCCCTGATGGTCCACTGGTAAAGAACATGTCTTACAACGTAGGGAACACAGATTCGATCCCTGGTCAGGGAACTAAGATCCCACATGAGCAGGGCAACTAACCCAGGGTGCCACAACTACTGAGCTCCAGCACCTCAACTAGAGCCCACCTGTTGCAACTACAGAGCCCACACGCTCTAGAGCCTGCGTGCCACAGCTAAAGAGAAAACCTGCACGCCAAAACTAGAGAGAAGGCCATGCACCACAAGGAAGAGCCCACAAAATGCAATGAAACATTTCCGCCTGCCTCAACAAAGATCCTGTGTGCCCCAACTAAGTCCCAATGCAGCCCAAAATAAATAAATTAAATAAATAAATAATAAATCTTTAAGAAAAAGTTATGTGTAGAATTATTAAATTTAATTTATTAAAGTCACTTCCTACAGCTTTCTTCAGATTTTTCAAAGCTATGATAATAGAGTTAAAAATGTCTCAAACTTCTTAAATGCGTTGTTTCAATAGAAAATGCCCTTGCTGATCTACAATTAATCTACAATCAGCAGTACTCATTTTTAATGCTTCCAAGTTTCCTTGGGTTACCTAAATTATGTATAGAATAAATATAACCATCCTTATCTTAGTCATCTTTTACACAAGTTTTACTGTTTTTCAAAACAGCATTGAGACACTGGAAGCCTAAAATTCCACAAAAAGATTCACTCACACTCAAACTGAAAGCAGGAAGAAGAAAAAGGAAGAGGGTGCATCAAGTTATGCTAGAAAATAAAATGTGAAATACATTTTAAGATAGCCACTACTCTAGATTTCATGATATTCTGCCATGTGGAAACATTAAAGAAACAAACAAAAAAATGGATAAGAGAATTCTATACAGAACAGAAAGAAAACTAAAGATCTTAGATGAAGACTGAAAAAAAATTAAAAAGGAATAGGAAAGTAAATGAAGGAACTGGATGAAAAGGAAGAGAAAAGTAGACAATCTGTATAAGAAAAGCAGTTGTGAAACATTCTTACTAGGATACTTCTCATCTTCCTGACTTGTCACCTGGTTTCAAATTCAGGTACCATATAAGTGGACTGACTACTACTTATCTGTATATTGTTCAGTGGAAAGGGAACAATGACAAAGTGAGCAATTAATTAGAAGTAATGATTTCCAAAATGAAAAATTTAATAGAAAACAGGATAATTACATGGAACACATTTCTTAGCATGTGAAGGAAGAACTGAAACAAAGCAAAAATGCTGAGAAATACAGCATCATGAGAGAGAGAACATCACTTCATCATTCAGCTATTAGGAAGTCTAAAAGAAAGAAGTGAGAAAAAAGAGGGAGGAAATTATCAAACAAGTAATATAAGAAAATATCTCAGAGTCATAATATTTATATTGAAAGGGTCCTTTGAGCAATGTCATCAACAAAACAATCAGTCTCAGATTAGCATCAGCACCTAAAATATAGTGGGTAAACAAACTGGATCTGCTAAGAGGATCAGCAACAATGGATGCGAAAACATGAAGTGATACCTTCAGAGTGTGAAAAAAAAGATATGTTATTTATGATTCTGTGCTCAGCCCAACTATCAATTAAGTTTGACTGTCTCATAAATTTATTTTCAGAAATGCAAGGGCTCAGATTTTATCATCTATGCATCTTTTTTATGAAGAAAAGACCTCAGGTGTACTCTCTGAAAATAAAAGGAAAATCAGACATTTAAATGAAATGACAGCACTGCCCAGGAGGCAAAACAAAGAAAAAAGGGAAAAGGCAGTGTTTTTTTTTTTTTTAATGGAAAAGATAGTTTTAATATTTCATTATTAATTCTTGATTTTATGAATATCAAAACAATTCACTAACAACTTTGTGCAAGGATTAGGGTGTTAACACACAAAGTATAAAATTATTTAGAGTATAAAAATGAACAACTAGCCTAAACCACAGAGTACTTTGTAAAGAATGCTATATTGCCTATCTGGATCTAAGTGGCAGGTAGCTTCTCAGAAGTTGCTGTGATAGAAGGGAGGCCCATTTACAGTGGTCATCACAGCATCCTGTGACAACACTTGAATTAATGCATTTGTATGTAAACTTATGTATCTAATTAATTTTACTATTTGTTATAGATACTATTAAAATACTTTGCTTCTGACACACAAATATTTCATTGTTTTCAAACAGGTACAGTTGTACTGATAGGCACTAGTTGAATAGCAGCCTTGAATGGGTCCACGTTAGAAGAGAAAGTGAAGCTCCTTAAAAAGTATCTCCAAGAAGAAGAATGAAATGGAGTCAAACAGTTGGTAACCCCTGAAAACAGCTGGAAGATATTTGGGAAATGATAAACTCTCTCAACAAGAAAACAGAAATGTAAGAAACTTACAGTCCAAAAATGAAACAAGCTACAAAGGTAGATTTTAAATGAAAGTAATCTATTTAACCTTGATCCTAGGAACATACTCCTTTGAGGAGCACAAGTATTAGAACCCAGAAAAGGGGATGTAACTGGAATATATTACCAATATAAAAATAAGACAATAGGGCTTCCCTGGTGGTGCAGTGGTTGAGAGTCCGCCTGCCGATGCAGGGGACACGGGTTCGTGTCCCGATCCGGGAGGATCCCACATGCCGCAGAGCGGCTGGGCCCGTGAGCCATGGCCGCTGAGCCTGCGCGTCCAGAGCCTGTGCTCCGCAACGGGATGAGGCCACAGCAGTGAGAGGCCCGCGTACCACAAAAAAAAAAAAAAAAAAAAAAAAAGACAATAATATAAATACCGTTCATTTGAGCTTATCCTTTAAAATCAATCTCTTCCTATGACTTTTCCATAAACAGGTAATTATGTTAACAGAGGAGAATGTGAACTGTATCAACCACAACCATACATATGACAGGTGGAGCTGAAAGAGTTGAAGATGCAATTAGGAAGGAGTGCCGAGAGGGAATGGTAGGGTGCAAGGAATAAGTTTGGTTGTGCCTAAAACTGATGGAGCAGTAAGGAGAGATATAAGCACATTATTTAAAGCTAGAAGTAGGAAAAATCAAAAATAATGTTACAACTATTAAATATTGGGAAGGGAAGAAAAGATGATGTTCCATTTGAGTTAATCCTCATTTTTCATAGTGGAGAAGCAATAGGAAGCAACTGTCTCAAATTGATAAACCAAGAAACAGTAGTGTGTTCATATTACTTAGAGGAATGAAGGTAAATGAGTACCACCCTCTGCCCCCTGCCACATACACAAACAAAACCCAGAAAATTCTGAGTGTTTACCTCCAGAGGACTAGAGTTCAGAAGAAGAGTAGAGCAGAATACTACCAAGTATAAGGTGTTTAGATTTATTATTTTATAAAAATATTTCAATTATTTAAACACATAAAGAGAAAGGAAAGTCATTATAGGAGATATATAAGATAAGTAGCATGACCAAATCATTGTTGGGGAGTTGGAACCAAGCAGAATCCTGCAGCACACCCTGTCACCCCACCCCCAACACTGGTTACAAAGGCCCTCTATGTCCCCTGCCTCTTGTTTGTAGAAAAGCTGAAATCTCCCAGGCCTCCCTGAATTACAAAAGAGCAGGCTCAAGCAGTTAATGATTAGGACAACAGAGTCACAGACTCAGGGTCTGATATGCATTCCTGAGTTATTTTACAGATACTATAACTGCCACCAGAGGGAAAAAGCTAACTTCATAATGGTCAGATTGTAGCTGTGACATAAGCTGCTCCATCCTGAGCAGTACTGAATCTGTGGCTAGCACAATTCTAAAAACTGGCCTGAAGAGAATGGCATTAACACTATCATTCATAATAATCTATACCTTTGTGGGCAGCAAAATAATTGTAATTTGTTCTGCCCGTATATGTAAGGGGGCAACTAAAACTGTCGGCAAAGAGATGCCTCAAACCCATATCAATATCTTTCACTCTAAGACTTCAACGCCCTTTTTCAGCATAAAGCAATTACAGAAGATACAGCTTCATCCCCAGTCCCATAGAAATGGAATGATATCTGACTGTGGGAATCTGTAAGCAGCTCTTTGCAGGAAGCCACCCTCAGCAGAAAGCCCCTTTTCCCTTGTCACTTTAGGAAAGCTATATTGTAACTAACCTTAAACCATGCACCACCATGCTCCACTCATGTCTGGCCCAAGCACACTTTTCAAATCTTTTGATCACACAATACCTTGCCTAACCTGCTGATTCTTTCCTTAGATCGAAGAAGAAATGAAGAATAAGTAATTAACAGATGATCAGATTTCTTCCCTAGCTTCCCCTTTAGTAATCTCATGAACAAACTGTGTGAACAAGATAGCATCTAAAGAAAGATCACAAGGAGTTGACAAGCCTCCAGGCAGTGGGAGATGGCTACAAGTTTGATCCTCTATCTCAATGATTAATTGAGATTACTTCTCCTTTTCCCTTTAAGAACTTTCATGGCTGAGCAGAATCTTCAGAGTTGGTTTTGGGGGGACACGAGTCTGCCTTTCTCCCCAGATTGCCGGAATTCTGATTAACAGCAACTTTCCTTTTGACCAATAACTGCCTCTCAGGTACTGATTTTTGAGTGGCAAGCAGCCAGACCTGAGTTTGGTAGTGGAAAGAGACCTTATGAAAAATGGATAATGGAGATGGACATTTTGATGGGTACAGAATTTTTGAAAGGAAGGTAGCAGGGCTAATTTTATCCTTAGTTTCTCTACAGTGAAACTGAGGTTTAGAGAGTTTAACGTGGTAATCCAAAGATTTACTGATAGTAAATAGGGAATATACTGTAGAAGTAGAACCTGATCTCCCAAATTTTAAGTACTTTATATTCTTTGAGATTTGCCCTATTCTAAGCTCTTAATATATTCATATAAAAGTTAGAGCAACATGTTCCAAATCTTTTTTTCATTCTTTTTTGGTGCTTATTTTCCTGAAAAATGCAAACTTAAAAAAATTCACTCTGCCCTTAAAGTGACTCAGTTAAAACCAACTACATAACATATATCAAGGGAAAGAAACAGTGCAATGTGGCAACATAAAGTGTTCTTCCTACTGCATGTAATTGATAATCCCCTGACTCCTGTAATTCCTTACACCCCGTTGCCTTAAGATAAAATAACAATTGCTTAGATGTCTATTTAATAAAACATGGAATTTTTGCAAAGCAACACCCAACTTTATGTTGTACGCAAGAGATACTACCTCTAAT
This sequence comes from Hyperoodon ampullatus, assembly GCF_949752795.1. Taxonomy (NCBI): domain Eukaryota; kingdom Metazoa; phylum Chordata; class Mammalia; order Artiodactyla; family Ziphiidae; genus Hyperoodon; species Hyperoodon ampullatus. The sequence goes on from NC_136917.1 coordinate 66,745,463, forward strand.
AAAGTAATTCAGAAAGCCTAAAAATAAATGGATGAACAAAGGTATAAAAGACAAATGAAAACAATAAGAAAACAGGAGCTATTACCTGATATCAAACAGACTAGAATTCAGATCAAAAGGCGTTGGATGTTAAGAAAAAACATACAGTATGTAATACTTGTTAAAATATAATGGAAATTAGGCTTGAAGGTCTCCCAAGCAGACAAAACTAGTTTAGCCACATATGCAAAACTCAATCTAGTTTATGCATGTGAAACTTACATAGGTTCTTGTAAGTGAATGGAAGTGAAACTTAGATTATTTCTTGTAAAGACATCTGATAATCACAAAGGAAACTTAAGTTATCTTCCTAAAATGATAGAAGAAAATCACTTGTAACCAATCCCTTGTTGTCTGGAAACCTCCATTCTAACAGCCAATCACTGTGAGGTTAAACAACTTGCTCATTCTCACTTTATAAGCCATCCTGTAATAACAAGCCTCTGAGGTTCATACAACTTTCTGGTTTGAAGTCTCCCTATTCATGAACAGGTTGTTTCTTGCTCAATAAAATATCCACATCAAGTAAACCTCTCTGAATTTTCTCTTGACAAACTAAAAGCCACAATTCACAAAGAAGATACAATATTCATGAAAATCTATGTACCAGAAACACAGAAATCACATTCATAAAGTAAAAATTAAAAGGAAGTAAAGGGTAAACAGAGAGAAACCCACTAAAAAGAGGAGACACTGTCATAACTCTCAGTCCAAAACAAATCAAGTAGACAGTAAATAGGCAAGGATATACAAGACCTGTACAACAGTACCAATAAGGTAAGTATTAGAATAGAAACTCCCCTCTATAAGCCCAAATAGAGAATATTTCTTCTGCTTCAACACAAATGGAACATGTACAACTATTTACCAAATATCAAGTTGTAAAGATAAGCTCAGTAAGTTCCATAAAATAAAAATAACAGAAAAAACATTCTTTGATGATAATGCAGTAAAAACAAAAATTAATAACAAAATCAGAAAATTCCTCAATATTTATTAAGGGAAGCACTGTGTGAATTAATTCTTGAGTAAAGGGGGAAATACAATCTGAAATTCCTCTGTTTCTTAAAGAGTAATAATAACATAAACATAATAATAATATAAACAGAATTTAAGGGGTGAAACAGAAGAAATTAAAACAATCAGAACAGACTACACAATTTATGCAAAAAATTTAATGTCTATATAAAAGAATCAATGATTATTTAGGAAAACACAATTTACTAAAATTGACTCCAATCAAGATAGACAGCTTGAGCAAACCATTTTCCATAGATGGAATAAAGTTATCAAATTTCTACCCTACATAAAAAGCACAAGGCCCAGAAATGATTTCACAGGGAGATATCACCTAGTTTTTAAAAAACATATTTAAACGTTGTTCCAGAGGATAGAAAATGAAGAACTCCCAAATTTCTTTTATGAAGCAAGTGTAACACTAATATCTAAACTTGAGTAAGATCTCTCTCTCTGTCTCACACACACACACATACACACACTCACACACATAACAGTAAACAACAAAAATGCATAATGAACACAATGGCTCAATAGTAGAAATCCACTAATATAATAAATTAAGAGATCTAAGGAGAAAAATGAGATAATTATCTCAAAAGATGCTTAAAGGCCTTTGAAAAAATTCAACATCTATTCCTTACGGAAACATTCAACAACAGGGAATTGATACTTCCTTATCCTGTAAAAAAAAAAACAGAAAAAAAAATGTAACAATCCTGTATCATAGTCTTCTTTTTTTACTGGAGACTTCTGAGGAAGGAGAAAAAATGACCCAGTCAATCTCCTTGCAAACAAGCTGACCTCCTACAAACACATTAGTGCTGTTTATTGGCAGAAAGACCATGAAGAGTCCTTATCTCTAAAATACTTTTAGTAGGATAGACCTTTTAGTAGAATAATTGCTCATTTTATTGATATATCAAATCAGATATGGACTTGTAAGGCATGATTTATTGTAAAAAGTCATACAAGCTACCTAAAGGGGCACACAATGGGTATGTTCTGCTGAAATGGCTCTGTGTTCAAGTAATGTTGCATACACATGGATTAAAACTTTGTATGCTAAATCCAGTCCAGAAAATATCCTTATAAGGGAGAAAAAGGACATTTGGAGAATTGTGTTGATGGTCTCAGACCATTCCAAAAAAATAATCTGTATTTTGCTATTGTCTACATTGTTTTAGTTATTAATAATTTTAGTACTGTGTAGGTTCTACACGTTGTATAGAGCATGATTTTACAGTCCTACTCTGGATGTTATCTATCCATTTAGAAAGAAGATGATGACAACAATATTGACAGGAATAGAGATAGGTATAGGAATAGAGGTGGAGGTGGAAGTGGAGACTGACATGGAGCTAGGTCTAGAGACCTTATATTTAATGTCAGCTCCTTATTTAATGGGGAAACAACAGTTATTCTGACTAAAGTAAGGAACAAAGTAAGCATACCCACTATTTCCATCACTATTTAACATTTACTTGGGGCACTGACCAGTGAAATCAAATAAGAAAAAAACAATTAGAGGAAAAAGGATTGGAAATGAAGAAGTAAACTGATCTCTTTGAAGATGATATGACATTATAACAGGAGAACTCGAAGAATCAATGGTAAATATTACTCAATAAATTCACTAAGTTAGAAGTGTAAAATATTAATATACAAAAATTAAAAGCCTTCACTTATACAATAATAATCAGAAGTTACAATAGAAGAAAAAATCCCATTTACAATATCAACAGAAAATTTTTAGGAATATACTTAACAAGAAATATGTAACACTTAATGAGGAATCCAGGAAAGAAACACTTCTAAAAGATACAAAAAATACATTCCTTGTTGTTGGACAGAAAAATTCAGCGTCATAAAAACAGCAATACTCTCTAAGCTTATATGTGAATTTAATGTGATCTAAATAAAAATACCATTTTTTTCTAGATCTGGGCAGATTTATTGTGATTTCATGTGTAAAACTAAACATGAGAAAAGGAAGGCAAACTCTAGGACTAACCCTATAGGATATTAAAACAAACTAGAAATTATCTGTAATTAAAACAGTATAATACTCATACATGCATAGACTGACACACAAATGAAAAATCCAGAAATGAACTCCAAAACATGTAGAAATTTAACATATGAAAAAGACATTATTTTAAATCACTAAACAAAAAATAGACTTTTTAATAAATGATATGAGAAGTATTGGATAGCCACTTGGAAAAAGATAAAACTGGACGCATACTTTGCATCAAACACCAGAAAAAACTTCAAATGGATCAGAAATCTAACAGTAAAAAACTGAAAACATAAGTCTTGGAAGGAGATACATATGACTTCATTTTTATAACATGTATGTGAGAAATCCAGATGTAGTTTTAAAAGACTGATGAATGAAACTTTAAAATAATACATTGCATGAAAAAAATTATAAGGAAGTCAAAAGACAATTGCCAAACTAGAAGAAATATTTAAAATATACCATCTGTAAAAGACTAATATCCATACATGCAGAACTCTTAAAAATAGAGAGGGAAAGAAAAAAACTTGATGAAAACTGGAAAAAGATTAACAGTTAATTATAAATACAGAAAAATAGACCTTAGATATATGAAAAAATGTTGCACTTCACCCATAATAAAAGAAAAGCACATTTAAACCACACTGAAACCATTTCTTACTTATCAAATTAGCAAAAATTCAAAAGCCTGACTACACACTTTGCTGGTTAGATTGTGAAGAATCAGCACTTGCTTCTATTGCTAGGGGGAGTGCAAATTGTGCAATCCCTATGAAGGTGAACTTGGAAATATCTAACCAACTACATAAGTATTTATTTGTTCACCCAGAAATCCCACTATTATGACCCTACCATGATATGTAACTTCAATAATATAAAAATACTTATGTACACATTTACTAATTTTAGTGTTCTTTGCAATAGAAAAATATTGGAAACAACCTAGAAGCCCAAACATAGGAGAAAAACTATGGTACATGGAATATTATTCAGCTGTACAGAAGAATAAGAATGACCTCTAAGAACAGATACAAAGCAATTGCTGGGATATATTTTAAGCAAAGCATGTTAGGTAAAAAGATCAGATTTTTTATTCTACCTCTTCTGTAAGAAAGGTGTGAAAATATTTATATAAAGGATTCTAAATACCATTCTTCACTAAAAGGAATCAGGACCCCTTGGAACTAATACCAGATATGAGATAGGAAGTATTCAAAGTAAGCCTGAAATAATGTGTTGTAAAGAAACTAAGGAAGTGCCAAAAAACTGATGATGAGATGTCAAAAGGACAAAGGAACTCTTCTGTAAGAGCTCTTGCTTGACAATTTGAATATTTAAAAAAACTAAAGATTAATAATAGATTATGATATGCTGAATAAAAAAAATTCATGAGTCTTAGTAAGATGGGAAAGTTCTTTACAGAAGAATATAAGCTAATAAATGTATAAGAAATGATAAAATTATAAAATCACAGTTTTGCAACTACCAATATGATAACTGACTCAGGAAACCATCATTAATGATTGCTCAAACCATTGAATGGAAATTTGTTGAGGAACAGGTATTCACACAGACTCAAATTAACACTGTAGAGAGAGTGGCCAGGATGGTAGAGTAGAAAGACCCTGAGCTCACCTCCTCTCACAAGCACACCAAAATCACAACTTTCTGCAGAAAAACCATTGATGAAAAAGACCAGAATCTACCAGAAAAGATTTTCTACAACTAAAGACATAAAAAAGGAACCATAATGAGACAGGTAGGAGGGGTGGACTCACGATATAATCGAATCCCATACCCCCAGGTGGGTGAACCACAAATTGGAGAATAATTATATTACAGAGGTTCTTCCAAAGGAGTGAGAGTTCTGAACCCTACGTTGGGCTCCCCATCTCAGGGGTCTTGCACTGGGAAGATAAACCCCCCAGAGCATTTGCCTTTGAAGGCCAGTAGGGCTTAATTTTGAGGGCCTCACTGGACTAGGGGAATTAAAGACTTCACTCTTAAAGGGAACACACAAAATCTCATGTGCACTGGGACCCAGGGCAAAAGCAGTAATTGGATAGAAGCCTTGGCTAGACCTACCTTACAGTCTTTGGAGAGTCTCCCAGAGAGGCCAGGGCCAGCTGTGGCCCTCTCTGGGGACACAGACACTGGTGGCAGCCATACTTAGGAACATTCTATCATGTGAACATTGTTGCTGGTGGCTGCCATACTGGTTCATTAGCACCAAGACCTGCCCCACCCAACAGCCTGTAGGCACAAGTGTTGGAACACCTCAAGCTGAACAACTATTGGGTAGGGATACAGTCCCACCCATCAGTAGACAGGCTGGCTAAAGAACTCCTGACCCCACAGCCACCTCTAGACATGACCCTAGACACAGCCCTGCCCACTAGAGGACTAAGACCCAGCTCCAACTATCAATGGGCAGGCACTGGCCCTTCCTACCAGGAAGCTTGCAGAATCCTCTAGACCAGCCTCATACACCAGGGGGTATACACTAGACACAAGAAAACTATGATCCTGTAGCCTGTGGACACAGCCCACCCAAAGCAGGCCAGATCCTACCTTGAGACCAGCTGGGACCTGGCCCTGTCCATTAGCAGGCCAACACAAGCTTTGGGACATCCCAGACCTCATGCCCAACTGTGTCAGGAACCCCACCCCCCGCACCTACCCCCCCAACAATTTAAAATGAACTCTGGGATCCCTGGGCCCTGCGGCCAGACTTCAGGGACTGGATCCGGCTGTTCTGCACCCAGCCACCTCATGACTAGGCCCTGCTAAACAGCAGCCAGCAGCATCCACACAAGTCAGAGCCTGGCAACCAACCAGCCTAATGGCCAACCAAACCTACCAGACCACCCACATAGTCAATCCACCACAATAGAGGGACCCACACAGCCCTCATAAGGGGAACCCCTAGAGCATATACCTGGTGTGACAGAAGGGGAGAGCACTGCTGGGATGCATAGGACCTTTCCTAGAGAAGGCCACTTCTCCAAAGTTGAGAAACATAACTAACCTACCACATACATAAAAATATAAATAGCAACATAGACAAAATGAGGCAGCAGAGGAATAGGTTCCAGATGAAAGAACAAAATAAATCCCAGAAGAAGGACTAAGTGATGTGGAAATAGGCAATCTACCCAAGAAAGAGTTCAGAGTAATGATCATAAAGAAAATCAAAGAACTCAGGAGAAGAACGGATGCACAGAATAAGAAGTTAGAAGTTTTAAACAAAAGAGTTAGAAAACATAAAGAACAACCAAACAGAGATGAAGAACACAATGAAAAGTACACTAGAAGGAATTAAAAGTAGCCTAAATGATACAGAGGAATGGATCAGTGAGATGGAGGACAGAGTAGTGGAAATCACTGCTGCTGAACAGAAAAAAGAATGAAAAGAAATGAGGACAGTTTAAGAGACCTCTGGGACAACATCAAGCACACTAATATTCATGTTATAGATGTCTCAGAAAAAAGAGAGAGAAAGGACCTGAGAAAATATTTGAAGACATAAAAGGTGAAAACTTACCTAACCTGGGAAAGGAAAGTCAACCAAGTCCAGGAAGCACAGAGAGTCCCATACAGAATTAACCCAAAGAGGAATACACCAAGACACACTGCAATTAAAACTGACAAAAAATAAAGATAAAGAGAGAATATTAAAAGCAGCAAGGGAAAAGCAACATATAACATACAAGGGAACTCTCATAAGGCTATCAGCTGATTTTTCAGCAGAAACTCTGCAGGCCAGAAGGGAGTAGCACAATATATTTAATGTGATGCCTCCATCCAGCAAGGCTCTCATTCAGATCTGATGGAGAAATCAAAAGCTTTACAGACAAGCAAAAGCTAACAGAGTTCAGCACCACCAAAAAAGCTTTACAATAAATGTTAAGGGAACTTCTCTAGGTGAAAAATAAAAGGCCACAACTAGAAATAAGAAAATTACAAATGAAAAAAACTCACTGGTAAAGGCAAACAAAGGTTGGAAATCATCCACACACAAAGCTAGTAGGGAGGTTAAAAGATAAAAGTAGTAAAATCATTTCTATCCACAATAAGCAGTTTAGGGATACACAAACAATTAGATGTAAAATATGATATAAAAAACAGTAATCATGAGGGGAAGAGAGTAAAATACAGGGTTTTTAAATGCATTTGAAGTTAAAAGATCAGTAACTTAAAATAATATCTATCTATTTAGATAGATAGATAGATATTAGACTACTATATAAAAACCTCATGGTAACTGCAAACCAAAAATCTGTAATAGATATACACACAAAAAGGAAAAAGGAATCCAAGCATAACACTAAAGATAGTCATCAAGTCACAAGAGAAGAGAACAAAAGAAGAGAGGGAAAAAAAACCTACAAAAGCAAATCTAAAACAATGAACAAAATGGCAATAAGAACATACATATTGATATATACCTTAAATATAAACAGACTAAATGCTCCAACCAAAAGACACAGTGGCTAAACGGATACAAAAGCAAGACCTGTATATATGCTGCCTACAAGAGACTCAATTTAGATCTAGAGACACATACACACGGAAAGTGAGGGGCTGGGGAAAGGTATTACATGCAAGTAGAAATCAAAAGAAAGCTGGCATAGCAATACTCATATCAGACAAAATAGACTTTAAAATAAAGACTGTTAAAAGATACTAAGAAGGACACTACATAATGATCAAGGGATCAATCCAGGAAGAAGATACAACAATTGTAAATATATATGCACCCAACATAGGAGCACCTTAATATATAAAGCAAATATTAAGGTACATAAAAGGAGAAATTGACAGTAACACAACAATAGTAGGGGACTTTTAACAGATCATCCAGACAGAAAATCAACAAGGAAACACAGGACTTAAATAACACATTAGACAAAATGGACTTAATTGATATATATAGAGAGAGAAGAGACAGCATTCCATTTGAAAAAAGCAGAATACACATTCTCTTCAAGTTCACATGGAACATTCTCCAGGATAGATCACATGTTAGTCCACAAAACAAGCCTTGGTAAATTTAAGAAAACTGAAATCATATCTACCATCTTTTCTGGATACAATGTTAGGAGACTAGAAATCAACTACAAGAAAAAAAACCCTGCAAAAACCACAAACATGAAGAGGCTAAACAATACGCTACTAAACAACCATTGGGTAACTGAAGAAGTCAGAAAGAAAAAAAAAATGCCTAGAGAGAAATGAAAACGAAAACACGATAATCCAAGTCCTACTGGATGCATCAAAAACAGTTCTCAGAGGGAAGTTTATAGTGATACTAGCTTACCTCAGGAAACAAGAAAAATCTCAAATAAAAAAGTTAACCTTACATCTAAAGGAACTAAAGAAAGAAGAACAAACAAAACCCAAAGTTAACAGAAGGCAAGAAATCATAAAGATCAGAGCAGAAATAAATGAAATAGAGACTAAAAAAACAATAGAAAAGATCAATGAAGCTAAAGGCTGGTTCTTCGGAAAGATAAACAAAATTGATAAATCTTTAACCAGACTCATCACGAGAAAAAGGGAGAGGGCCCAAATCAATAAAATAAAAAAGGAAAAATGAAAGTTACAACCAACATCATTGAAATACAAAGCTCATAAGAGATTACTATGAGCAACTATATGTCAATAAAACTGGCAACCTAGAAGAAATGGACAAATTCGTAGAAAGGTATAACCTCCCAGGACTAAACCAGGAAGAAACAGAAAATAGGGACAGACCAATTATCAGTACTGAAATTGAATCTGTAATTTAAAAAAAACCTCCCAACAAACAAAAATCCAGGACCAACAGCTTCACAGGTGAATTCTACCAAAAATTTAGAAAATTTAGAAAAGAGCTAACAGCTATCCTTCTGAAACTATTCCAAAAAATTGTAGAGGAAGGAACATTTCTGAACTCATTCTCTGAGGCCACCATCACCCTGATACCAAAACCAGATAAAGAGATCACAAAAAAAGAAAATTAGAGACCAATCTCGCTGATGAATATAGATGCAAAAATCCTCAACGAAATACTAGCAAACCAAATCCAACAATACACTAAAAGGATCATACAAAATGATCAAGTGGGATTTATCCCAGGGATGAAGGATTTTTCAATATCTGCAAATCAATCAATGTGATGCACCACATTAACAAATTGAAGAATATTCACTTTGTTATATAGCAGAAACTAACACAACATTGGAAAGCAATTATACTCCAATAAAGATGTAAAAAAAAAACCCCAAAAATTGAAGAATAAAAACCATATGATAATCTCAATATATGCAGAAAAAGCTTTTCATAAAATTCAGCACCCATTTATGATAAAAAGCTCTTCATAAAGCAGGCATAGAAGGAACATACATCAACATAATAAAGGCCATATATGACAAAACCACAGCTAACATCATACTCAATGGTGAAAAGTGGAAAACATTCCTTCTAAGATCAGGAACAAGACAGGGTGCCCACTCTTGCCAATTTTATTCATCATAGTTTTAGAAGAGCTAGCCATAGCAATTACAGAAGAAAAAGAAAGAAAAGGAATCCAAGTTGGAAAGGAAGAAGTAGAACTGTCTCTGTGTGCAGATGACATGAAAAAATCCTAAAGATGCAACCAGAAAACTACTAGAGCTCATCAATGAATTTGGTAAATTTGCAGGATACAAAATTAATATACAGATATCTGTTGCATTTCTATACACTAAGAACAAACTATCAGAAAGAGAAATTAAAGAAACAATCCCATTTACCATGCATCAAAAAGAATAAAATACCTAGGAATAAACCTACCTAAGGAGGCAAAAGATCTGTATTCTGAAAACTATAAGACACTGATGAAAGAAATTGAAGATGAAACAAACAGATGGAAAGATATTCTGCATTCTTGGACTGGAAGAATCAATATTGTTAAAATGACCATACTACTGAAGGCAATCTACAGATTCAGTGCAATCCCTATCAAAAACTAGCAGCATTTTTTCACAGTACTGGAACAAATAATTTAAAAATTTGAATGGAAATACAAAGACTCCAAATAGCCAAAACAATCTTGAGAAAGAAGAATGGAGCTGGAGGAATAACATTCCCTGACTTCAGAGTATACTACAAAGTTACACTAATCAAAACAGTATGGTACTGACACAAAAACAGAAATATAGATCAATGGAACAGGATAGAGGGCCCAGAAATAAACCCATACACTCACTGTCAACTAATCAAAGACAAAGGAGGAAAGAATATACAATGGAGAAAAGAGTGTCTCTGCAGTAAGTGGCACTGGGAAAACTGGACAGCTACATGTAAAAGAATGAAATTGGAACATTCTCTAACACCATATACAAAAATAAACTCAAAATGGATTAAAGACTTAAATATATGACTGGATATTATAAAACTTCAAGAGGAAAACATGGGCAGAACACTCTTTGACATAAATCACAGCAATATTTTTTGGATCTGTCTTCTAGAGTAATGGAAATAAAGGCAAAAATAAACAAATGGGGCCTAATTAAACTTAAAAGCTTTTGCACAGCAAAGGAAGCCATCAACAAAATGAAAAGACAACCAACTGAATGAAAGAAAATATTTGCAAATGACATGACCAATAAGGGATTAATATCCAACATATATATAAACAGCTCATACAACTCAGCTTCAATAAAACAAACTACCTGGTTGAAAAATGAGCAGAACTGAATAGATATTTTTCCAAAGAGGAACTGCAGAGGGCCAACAGGCATATGAAAAGATGCTCAACATCGCTAATGATCAGGGAAGTGCAAATCAAAACCACAATGAGGGACTTCCCTGGTGGTCCAGCAGTTAAGACTCCATGCTCCCAATGCTGGGGGCCCAGGTTCAATCCCTGGTCAGGGAACTAGATTCTGCATGCCACAACTAAAGATCCTGCATGTGGAAATGAAGATCCCACATGCTGCAACTAAGACCTGGCACAGCCAAATAAATAAATAAATATTAAAACAAACACAAAAACAAAACCACAATGAGATATGACCTCACACCTGTCAGAATGGCCACCACAGAAAGAACACAAATAACAAGTGTTGGGGAGGATGTGGAGCAAAGGGAACCTTTGTACACTGTTGGTAGGAATGTAAATTGGTGCAGCCACTGTGGAAAACAGTATGGAAGTTTTTCAAAAAACTAAAAAGAGAACTGCCATATGATCCAGCAATTCCACTCCTAGGTATATATCTGAAAAAAACAAAACACTAATTCAAAACGATACATGCTGTTATGAACATGTCAAGATATGGAAATAACCTAAGTGTCCATCAACAGATGAATGGATAAAGAAGATGTGGTATAGATACGCAATGGAATACTACTCAGCCATAAAAAAGAACAAAATTTTGCCATTTGCAGCAACATGGATGGACTTGGAGGGATTATGCCAAGTGAAATAAGTCAGAGAGAGAAAGACAGATACTGTATGATATCACATGGAATCTAAAAAATACAACAAACTAGTGAGTATAACAACATAAAAAAGCAGACTCACAGATATAAGGAACAAACTAGTGGTTACCAGTGGTTGGGGAGGGCCAATATCGGGGCAGGAGAATGGGAGGTATACTATTCGGTGTAAAATAGGATCAAGGATATACTGTACAGCATAGAAATATAGCCAATATTTTTTAATAACTATAAACGGAAGTAACTTTTCAAAATTGTATGAAAACTAAAAATGAAGTAAATTTTTAAAATTGACAAATTTTGCATTAAAAATTATCACTGTACAACATAGAATTTATAAATTAGGAAAGTGATACTTAAAAAGCTGATGCACTGTGAAGGACATAATATCCTGTATTTGATATCTTGCCAAAAATTTTTAACCTGACTCTAATCATAAGGAAACAATCAGGCAATCCAAATTATTGGAAGTTAAAAAAAAAGCACTAATCTGGTCTCTTTATAATAGTCAATGTTATGAAAACAATACAAAAGTAGTGGAACTACCTAGATTAATTTTAATCTAAAGTATATGTTGTTAATAGATATTGTTCTATCAATGTTCAATTTCATTAATGTATTTTGATTATGTAAGAAAATGCCTTGTTCTTAGAAAGCATTTAAGAGTTAAGTGTCATGATGTCTGCAATTTATTTTCAAATAGTTCAGTAAATGTATGTATGTAAATAGAGAAAGAGAAAGCAAATATGATAAAATTTTAACCATCAGCAAATCTAAGTGAAGGGTATGTAGGTTTGAAATTATTCAAGATAAAATGTTGGAGGACAAAGAATTTTCCAATGCTTTAATATTTTGAATCTTTATAACCTGCCTAATTAATGATTCTAAGGTTCCTTGTCTCCTTTTTTGTGAAATTTACTACTTGATTCATAATAAACTAACTGAAAATGTATATGGGATATTGTTGTTAAATGGAAGTAGCAGCACAGTGTGATGGAAAGAACACTGACTGGGAAAGAGAATCTAATCCAAGCTCTGCTGAATATATTTTATGAGTTTAGACAGATTATTTCTCATCTCTGAGACTATGGCTCTACCCGTATAATGGGGAGTTTTCTAAATTGTATTCTTAAGAATTATACAAACCAAGTCTTACTGTAATACAGGATCTTCAAGTTCCAATAACACTCTTTTATTTCGCAGCAAATCAGTTCACACGCATTCTCCCTCTGTAAAGAGTTGGTTAACGAGCAGCATTTTGTCCATATAATGCTGGCTTCTAAGAATTGCTGAGTGATTAATGTAAAGGGAGAGGAGTTTTGAGTGTCAAAGTGAAAGCAGAATATATTGGCTTGTAATTTTTATTTAATCTGAAGTGCACCTGTCTGGCCTACTTATTCTACTACCAATTTAATTTATTTTGTAAAACTTAAACTTGTTCTTCAAGGCAGAAAATGTTGGGAGGAAAAATAGTTCACATTTAGGCACTTTCATGAAGTCACCATTTCTTTTCATGGTGTTCTATCAGGAAATCCAACCAATACCTCTGTACGTTTCTATGGAAGGATAGCGTAGAAACTTTCAGATAACTTCAAGAAAACAAAGAATACCCTTCTGCCCACCTCACCCACCCACCCTCAGATTACTCCACCAACTTTTTACTGACATCTGAAATGCCACAACAACAAAAGCATTCCCTTGGCTTCACTTTTTTTCTTTCTTTACTCTTTGTTAGAATGCTAACATTATGAGGGTATATAGTATGACTCCTCATCAGTTTACTCATCAGAAACATTAATTTAACAGGTCATTTCTTAAGAAACTCAGGGCTGAAGAGGAAGAAAGAGTCTGAGGGCATTTGGGGATATTGGTATAAATGAGAAAAGGGAGAAAAAGCCCAGATAGGACATAATGAGAGGCAACGTAGACAAACCAGTCACTCATAGCTCTGCTGTCTCAAGGCCCTTCTAGTGTGCATAAAAACAATACGAGGCACCTGAGGGAAAAGCCAATCCACACAAGAGACAAAGCGAGGTTCTTTAACCCTGGACAACCTAGAAGAGAAGACTACTATGGTGGAAGGTATAGGCTGTTTTTCTTTTTCATTCCAAATGGTGCCAGCCTGGAATTAGTCAAAACTGTTCTAAGACTGTTGGAAATAGACTCTACCTGTCATGAATAACCTTGAAGCACTTAAAAGCACAAAATACTATGGTAGTTCTGGGTTAAAAATGTCTCCTAGTGGCATAGTCTATGTCTCTGTGCTCCAAATATTCTAAATATCCTACCAAAATATATTGGCTTCCTGAAGGCAAATGGCCCTTCTGAAGTATCCTTTATCTCCCTTCATTGGCCAAGTAGCCAGATTTTCTGTAACAACACTCACAGGAAAGGGAGATTGGTAGGACACAATATAGATTCTAGTGGGTCCTACTGAATGACCACGTGAATCATTCATATAATTTTAAAAAGAGTTTCATCATGATGAACCACACTTCACTGATGCTTCAACTGCCTGGAAAGAAACTATAAATGGATTCCATGTTAGGTTTCTCTGTGCAGAGACAATCTCCCAGAGCCCACTTCAAACATGTTAACAGCTAACACCCTGTAAATGTCAGAAGCCCCACCAGTTCCTCTGTTAGAAATGATCTCATTCTGTGTGGGATAGTTGGCTTGCAAACAAGAATCTAAGTTCATTCATTCTCCCTCTCTGCCCTGGACAGTGTGGTGATCCTCAGAGAGGCATCTCAGAAGCAAGAAGGCGGTGGGGTAAAGCTGCTGTTAGAGCTGACAAGTAGTTGGACAGCTGATTATTTTGGACCTGAGTAATTACAATTACAGGCTCTCTACCTCACAGGCTTTTTAATTGGTTTCAGAAAGTCAGATAATTCTGAATGCCATGGAAACTTCTCATTTGAAAGCGGCAAGGGGATATGGAAAGTTTATTTCCACTGGTCAGTGTGATTCAGTGAACTCGACATGGAACTAAAAAAGAGAAGCACTTTGGGACTAATACTAACAAAGATACAAAATTTAGATAAAAGTAGTAGAAGAAATAGATCTGGTTCTGTTTCACTTGGGCACATACAGTCAGACTCTTTCTAGAATGCCAATTAGTAATGAATAGAGAAAGAATTCTCAATATCTTTAGACTTTATTACAAATTTGTCAGCTGTAGAGGTACTACTGCCTACAAACAAATCCATTTTCTGAGTTTTGATCCATTTAACTTCTTTTATATCATTTTTATGTAACTGAGTTTCTATACTTGGCCAGTTTACCATCAGCCTTTTAGTGTCATTTTTTTATCCCAAGTACACGTTTGGCACAGGTTCTGTCCTTTTAAATAAATGGAGTACTAAATAGTGATTCTGAAAGTTATTGAAAATTCATTATGATTTTATCCTCCCCATTCATAGCATTCTTTTTGTCCAAAATTAATTCCCTGATTAAGAGAATATAACTACTTAATACTCTCCATCAGCCTTCATAATAAAATATCACTTTCTTTTTCATAGAACAATGTATGTAAAGCAATGTAAATCATTTTAAACTTTCTCTGCTAGTCTAAGAGAAAAATAAATGACTAATAAAAGCAATCACCAGAGTTCCAGGTTAAAATGGTAGATGGAAAACACACATCTAAATTCACTCCTTCCTGAAGTAGAACCAAATGGGATCTTTAAAAAAAACAAAATCCCCATAAACAAACAAACAAAAAATACTCTCTCAAAGATATCAGGAAGAAAGCCACTAATTTTTGAAACTATAAAAATCAGATAAATGAATGGCCACTGATTAAGTAGATCTAATACAGCCAAACTCCTAAGCCTTCAGTGGAGAATAGCTAGAAACATACTTGACTTACACTCAAAAGGCTCAGAAGCTGGCAATACCAGGGACCTCTGCTGTTTCTGCAATGGAAGTGAAGGGAAAACTGAGTGAGTGAAAGAATAAAATAAAAATATGGTAAAAGTTGTTTGAGAATCTTTTAAAACCCTAGATGTCCTTCCAGACTCTACTCCATAACGTGAATGTACCTCCTCCACCCCAACAGAAATATGAAAGATAATTCTTCAGAAAAGTTTTAAATGATGAATCTCTGGGCTGGGTGTACTTAGCACAGTTGTGGACCTGGGAAACTTCATAAAAACAGAGGCACTCAGGAAAGTAGTCTTTGTTCTTCTTGTTGGTCTCTGCTCTGTTCCCAGGGCATGAGACCCCCCTCCTCCCCCCCTCACCCACCCCCCATCTCTGGACTCTATGTAATTGAGGCTTTTGTTTATTATTACAGTCTTCATTCCAACTAGAAACTGAGTTTTTAAGAAACGTTCTAAAATTTCCTAAACTCTTCCAAGGCAGTAAGCTTTTAACCCCAATATATCCTATTAACTTCCAATGCTCTCACTCTAAAGAGTTTGTGGTAAAATGAAAAGATATTAAGTGAAATAAAATTTGGAGATCAAGAAGAAAAAACAAACAGGGGCACTAAGTGGAGGATAAATAGTGATTGTTGAATGCTGGAACCACCAGCCCCACCCCTATCCTCTCCTCACCTCCCAGAACTCTGGCAGCCAAATCTCTAACATCTAGGCTGGGGGCTGGGAGACCCTTCTCTGGGACACCTGGTCAAACCAGGAGGAAATTTATAAAGACATTGACATCTGGAGTTTGGCAGCTAATTATCTGTCAAGACCACCCTACTGTGAAACTATAAATCTGCAAGCCCCATTCCCAGACTCAGAGCATTCAATTTAAACCCACATTCTATAAGCAGACAAGAAAGGATCTACAAACATCTAAGGAAAACTAACAGGAAGTTAGCAATCAAAACAAACAATCAATAAGGAAAAAAGCCACTTGGAGGACAAGAACTGCAAGGGAAAACAAAACAAAACAAAACAAATAACTATTACTGATATCCTCCCAAATAGAAGAAAGGCATCCATGATCATGTCAGGAAATAGTTTTCAAAGAACAGAAAAGTAGATCTGGGAAATTAAAAACTTGATGGCAGAAATGAAAAACATCAATGGATGGGATGGAAGGTTAATTTGAGGAAGTCTCATAGAAAATAGAGCAAAAAGACAGAGAAATGAAAGGCAGGAGGGAAGGTTAAGAAAATAGGAGCAATCTAAGAGTTTCAACATCCAAAAAATAGCAGTTCAGAAGGAAAGAACTGAGAAAACAGGAGAAAATTATCCATCAAGTAATTCAAGGCAATTTCCTAGGATTAAAGGGCATACTGAAAGGATCCATTGAACACTGAACACACTGGAAAAAAATAAAACCACACAAAAATACAACACTGAGAAATTTCAGAATCTTACTGTAATAAAGACCTTAAAACCCTTGGTAAAGTGAGAAAAAATTAATAAACCAAATGAACTTTTTCTAGAATAACAAAGAAAATAGTAATAACTTCAAAACTATGAAGGGAAATTATTTCCCAGCTAGAATTCCAGGTTTAATCAACCTATCCACCTACTTGAAGGGTCAAATAAAGATATTTTCAAACATGTACAAATAAAAATGATGAAGTCATTTTGTGCTCCACCAAAATGAGGAAGTAGATTAAGAGAGACACAGAAGAGGACAAAGGAATCTTAGGTTGTCTTCTGAGATCCAAGCATGGATCTGAATTATTTAAGGTACAGGATGAGCTCTGTAATAAACTGGTCTCCCAAAGACATGGCTTTAAAAAGGCAGTAATTTATTTCTCTCCCATGTAACACCCCAAGTTGAGCAATGAAGGTTGGTGGGACATCTGTGCTTCACACAATCATACAGAGAACCTAGTTCCTTCTGTTTTGGTGCTCATCCAGATTGTTGGACTATTCTGCATATTCAAAGCTTGAGGACTTATTTATGTGCTAGCTTGTGGAGAAAGGATGAGTATAAATCCAGAGTAAACAATTAAAGTTGTAGTTTACACACCTCACTTCCACTCTTAGACCATAAGAAATAACTTAGTCACATGATCACATTTACCAGAAGACAGCTTACGAAGTATAGCTCCTAGTTATGCAATCATGTGTCCAGTTTGAATTCTCTTATTATTGAAGAAAGGAAAAGAAGATGTTGTGATATTATATAGTCTCTGTCATAGAGAACAGTCTAGATTGGATAATGTTTTAAAAACTTGTGGACAAGAGCAGTGTAACTCTCTATATCCATGGCCATCCTTCCCTCCAGAGTGAATAGACAGATATAGTGAAAATCAACAGAAACACAACTTTTATTTTTAGTATTATTTTTTTGAATTTAATTTAATTTTTTATACAGCAGGCTCTTATTAGTTATCTATTTTATACATATTAGTGTATATATGTCAATCCCCATCTCCCAATTCCCCCCCCCCCACTTTCCCCCCTTGGTGTCCATACGTTTGTTCTCTACATCTGTGTCTCTATTTCTGCCTTGCAAACTGGTTCATCTGTACCATTTTTCTAGATTCCACATATATGCATTAATACATGATATTTGTTTTTCTCTTTCTGACTTACTTCACTCTGTATGACAGTCTCTAGATCCATCCATGTCAGGAATAAAGACGCAGACGTAGAGAATGGACTTGAGGACACGGGGAGGGGGAAGGGTAAGCTGGGACAAAGTGAGAGAGTGGCATGGACATATATACACTACGAAATGTAAAATAGATAGCTAGTGGGAAGCAGCCGCATAGCACAGGGAGATCAACTTGGTGCTTTGTGACCACCTAGAGGGGTGGGATAGGGAGGGTGGGAGGGAGGAAGACGCAAGAGGGAAGAGATATGGGGACATATGTATAGGTATAGCTGATTCACTTTGTTATAAAGCAGAAATTAACACACCATTGTAAAGCAATTATACTCCAATAAAGATGTTAAAAAAAATACAAATGCGTATACCCTCTTAATCAGCAATTTCACTTCTAGGAATTTATCCTACAGATATACCAGTACAGCATTATTTATAGTTAAAACAGAAGATAACAATCTAAATATTCAATAATAGGAGAATGATGGAATTAATTATGCTCATCTACACAATGGAATAAAATATAGCCTCAAAAAAGAATGAAAACTTTGGAAACCGACTAAAACCAAAGCAATAAATTGTGATCAGTAACTACATGAGTGATTAAATGGATGCAAGCTTTGGCTCTGATCATAATTTGATTTCAAAAACATTTACAATATTACTTTGAAAATGAAAAAGACAGACTGTAACACTGAAAATGCAGTGGCATGACATTAAAGTTAAATGACATATGAATGCATAATTGTTTGTCTTTGTGAGTCAAAATCTGCTCAAAGTCACACTTCTCTTTAAAATAGTAATGGCAATTATATTGTTGACTTGGAAAAGTATTATGATAAATCAGCAGAAACATCAGATTTGGTGTTTATGACTTGGGTTGGTGCTCAGCTCTTTCACTTAATCATTTTGTAGCCATTGCTGTAACAGACACAAAAGGTCCAAAACTTAGTGCTCACTGAGGTTGGGCTGGGAAGCAGAAGGAGAGAAGGTGTAGCACCATAGCCCATGGGGGCAATGGGCTGAGTTATCACGGAAATTCAGTGTGGAAAGCCAGAAATTACAGAGATAAAAATTGGGGTTCAGGGTCAGAAAAGATACAGGATGATAAAACTTAATTCTGCAGAGACTGAGTCTCTGGTACCTGGTGTTTTCCATAGGCTCTCTGGGTACAGGCAAGCTGGGTCTATTTTGACAAGATGCCTCCAAGGCACTGGTTAGTGTTTATATGATCTTGGAAAAGGAACTTCGATTTCCTCATCTTTGATCTGTAAATAACAACACATAACCTGAAATGATGTACGTGAAAGGACTCTTACAAATATAAAATAGTATTAATTTATTTACTACTGCTGTTCAGGGAAACTACATTGATCTAGAACAAGAGTCACGCTCCTGTTAGTAGGACTCACCCATCTCCATGTGCACAAAGCAACTGTGAAATCCTGTCTACTACTGATTTTCAGCATTTTACTGTGGTATCTTCTTTCCTAAGGCCGTGTTTCATGTTGTCCTGAAATCTTTTCTCACTCTGTCCTATGTTGAGAGTCCCCTAGAGCTTATTCCTACAATAACTTCACTGCTTGTAATGTGAGTTTTCTGTCCCAAGCTATTAATTTCACAAGACTAACCCAGAGAATGTGTGATAGGTGTAACATCTTAGGATTCTCTTGCAGGAAGGAGTGCCTGTGCAATTAGAGGGAAAGAATGGTTCTTCAAAATTGTCTGTGATGAGTCCAGCTGTAAAATTATTCCACAACTTAGTTAGAAAATCAACAGTTTATTGGCTTGTGCGCTGCCTGCATTGTACCAATGTACACTATAGCCTTAAGCATTCATAACGCCTATTAAATGACCATAGGTCACCTCCTTTTGCTCCTAGCGGTATGCAGATGATCTTAAATAAAGTCACATAGCTAAATGTCTGCAGCATGCTACAAATAGACTTAAAAAATCCCAAACCTAAATGATTGTTTTGATCAGGCGTCTCTTATAGATGTCTAACGTGGCAAGAAGTACCTATGCTGGGTAAGTACATAGCACCCTACGGTGTGCAGCCATATGAATTACTATAATTGGAAAGAATGAACATATTGAATAAATGGAAATGAGGTCATGAAAAAGCAAGCTTTTTTATAGTGCCATAAAATCAGGAGCAAAACAAAGAGATTTATCACTGTGGCAGAAATGGTTAATTGCTTCTCAATCCCCATTCTCCCATTCTGTTCATTTTTATCTGGGCAGCTTGCCACCCAGCTAAAAGCCTGTATTCCCCAGTCTTCCCGACTGTGTGGCAATTCCTTGCCTCAAATCTTCTATAAAATCTAAAGGAGGATAAATAAATATAATATGAAAAAATTATCTGTAGGCTTACCTCTTTGATATACCAGCCTGGGAAGGAAGATGGTAAATATTACCTTTCAGCTAAGAACCTCCCTAGCCTGACCTCTGGAGCAAGGGGTGATGGAAGTTGGCAAAATAATTAAGTTTGTTTGACCTGAACATATGCATACGTGCTCATTTCTTACCACAAATCATAACCAAAAAGACAAAAAAGAGCAAACAAATCTGGAATCAGCTACGTAACTCTAATGGTGATCTTTTGCTACTACAACACACTTGTCAAAAGACACCCATGCTCTTCGGAGATGAGAGAGGAGTTAAGAAAGCATATAGGTTTAGAAAGGGTCAGAAGCAAAGTTCAGAAAACTGTATCTCCTCCTGCCAATTCTGATTTCGGATATTATTACAGACACCAAAGTGTTTTTGTTCCACTTGGTTCCCCAAAACTTAGTTCAGTGGCTGCCTTTGGCCGTATCCTGTGGGTGTTCCTCCCTCCTCCCCAAGTCTCCTAAGTCCTGCTTCAGGACTCCTGCAGTTCAAAAAGACACTAACTTGCTATGCAACCATATCAAGTAATGGAGTTGGACTGTCCTTAAATAATGATATGGCTTCATTTCATAAAATTGTATATTTAAGTCATAAAATCTGGATCTAGAGATCACCAAATCTAAGGTCTCAGCCTTTAGGTATCAAAGTATTACTATCTTCAGTTTTACAAGTGAAGCACAGAAAGAATAAGGGACTTCTCCAAGATCACTTGACTTGTTTTCTAAGAAAAGACCAGAACCCAGGTCTCCTGTCTCCTAAAAGTTACTCTTTTTTAAACTTCATGGAATGGGGTTACATAAGGCATCTACCAAAAGAAAAAATGCATTGCAGAAATTTCTTCAATGTTACTTATCAGCAAGGGTAGTCATGGGTGTATCCGTTATACACTGTCACAAGCATGTTGTGTAACAAACTACCCACAAATTACCCACTTGTTTTCAGTGGCTTAAAACAAATGATTTGTTCTCACAGCTCTGCAGGTCAATTGGGATGGCTCTGCTTCTCTCTTATTCTTTTCCCAGGACCAGTGAACTAACTAAAGAATGTCCCTCTCAAGATAATAACTGAGGCACAAGAGGGCAAGTAAAAGCACATGATAACGTTTCAATGCGTCCATTGGTCAAAACAAGTTACATGCTCAATCCCAACATCACTAGGATAAGAAAATATACCCCAACTATAGTGGGTGCAGTCACTGCAAAGTAATGCGGCAAAAGATGAGGAGGCATAGTCCTCTTGGGAACTGGTAGCAGCTGGAGCAGGGATCAGGGGGATGTCAAGTGAAGAGTTGGAATAGTAATCCAGTCTATCATAGCATAATGTATTGGAAGAAATTAGAGTTTTTATAAAAGTATATTATTTGCAGTCAATGCCTACCAGAGATGAAGCTCACAACAAATTGTTTCATACTCTTTAAAATTCCTTTAAGTGATTACATTTTCTAGATGAGCCAAATGTAATCCAAAACACAACTTTTTTTTTTTTGGATAGAACTGAAAAAAAAAGACAAAGAACTTGATTGATGAAAATTGACTGCCAGCAATGTTTTTAAAGGGATCTCATTTAGAGAAGCAGATAAAATGTTTATAACTTAAAAAAAAAAGATGAAATATGAGAAGTTGGATGAATACAAAAGAGTTTAAAAATGTCAGTTCAAGGGACTTCCCTGGTGGTCCAGTGGTTAAGAATCCACCTTCCAATGCAGGGGACGCGGGTTTGATCCCTCGTCAGGGAACTAAGATCCCACAGGCTGTGGAGCAACTAAGCCCATTTGCTGCAACTACTGAGCCCGTGCGCTCTAGAGCCTGTGCACCACAACTAAAGAGCTTGCATGCTGCAACTAGAGAAAAGCCCGTGCACTGCAATGAAGAGCCCACGCACTGCAACAAAAGATCCTGTATGCTGCAACAAAGATCCCGTGTGCTGCAACTAAGACCCAATGCAGCCAAATAAATAAAATAAATTAATTAAAAAAAAAGTTCAAGTAGAACTTCAATTAATAAAACATGTTCATCACTAAGCTGTGTGTGTGTGTGTATAAAATGGATATTTTTTTCATGCTGTGCCATCTATTTGTTAATAAAGTGTTATGACTCTTTACCAAGTAATTATTATAAGGTACCATTCACAAAAACTATTCTATCATGATACATTAAGAATTCAATTCAACAGGGGAAAAGCATAGAGGTTTTTTTTTTTTCATATTTGTTTTTTGTCAGTATTGTTGGTGAGCTCACAGGGACACTTCAATAATGAGACTTTTTATTTCAAAATAAACTATTCCATATTATGACCCTTTAAATTTCTTAATATAGAGGTTCTTTTCTAAATAATATCTGATTTAAATTGGCAAGTAGCATAACTTCTTCTACAATCACAGCTGCATGATGTACTTTTGCTAAATAAATGTATTTATCATCAAACTGTGAAAAATCTGAATTTATCGTTCCATCTTGCTGGGAAAAAAAAAATCTGTGTTTCTCCTCTGAAGTCAATTAGTACTTCATTTATAACCACTTGTTCAGAATATGTTAATACCAGAAAAAAATTGTCAGGTATGTTTTCATCATTTGATAAAACATTTCATTTAAAAATTAAAAAATAAAAAGTCAGGGCTGCTCTCTTTCTCATTGCTAGGTGAAGTAACACATATTAAGGAAATGAATGTTAAATTGTTTTTTAGCCAAGACGTGGAAGCAACCTAACTGTCCGTCAGCAGATGAATGGATAAAGAAGATACGTTATATATACACAATGGAATATTACTCAGCCATAAAAAAGAATGAAATAATGTCATTTGCAGTAACATGGATGGACTTAGAAATTATCATATTAAGTGAAGTAAGTCAGACAGACAGAGACAAATATTATATGATATCACTCATATGTGGAATCTAAAAAAAAGGATATGAATGAACTTATTTACAAAACAGAAATAGACTCACAGACATAGAAAACAAACTTGTGGCTACCAAAGTGGAGAGTGGGGGAGGGAACCAGGTTGGAGGGAGAGAGAAGTTAGGAGTTTGGGATTAACATATACACACTACCATATATAAAATAGATAAACAACAAGGACCTACAATATAGCATACGAACTATATTTAATATCTTGTAATAATATATAATGGAAAAGAATCTGAAAAAGAATATATATTTATGTATAACTGAATCACTTTGCTGTATACCTGAAACTAACACAACATTGTAAATCAACTATACTTCAATAAAAATATGGTTAAAAAATTGTTTTTGATGTCCCAATTATATCAAATTTTTAGTGCTTCTGATTTTAGTGAAGAATATATTTGTAGTCATTCAGCCTTTTCCACATAGAGATTACACTGAATTTTAAGAATTGACTCATTGAGAAATTACCATTCTTTCAGATTTGATTTATGGAGGAACTCAAATAGGCTAAAAAAGGTCACAATGAAGGTCACTTACAAACTACAACAAATCAAAGTTTTCTGTCTTTTTCAGTGGCCAGTTCATCACCATCACAAGCAATCTCTCTGAAGCCCAATTTGTGAATATTTAAACTACTGCCTTTGAGTAAGGCGACCCAAACCACCTCTCTGTGGCCTCCATGATGCCCCAGTAGTTTTCATTTGATAATTCTCTGTTCTCACAAAATAGGACACTCTCAAACATTTTTGAGGAATAATTAAATATGATTATAGAGCTTATTAGGAGTATTTACATTTGGTACATTAATTCTAAAGAATTACAAAATATGAAGACCATTTCTGCTTGTATCTGTTATATTACAGGTACCTAATAATCCCTGGAATATAATGTGTGCTTTATAAAGATTTTTTGAATAAAATAATGAAAACAGTACTAAAGACCAGCTTGTCTCAAAATTTTAAATAATATTTGGACACTCAAAGAACATGGATTTTTCACAAATGGTCTTAATGTTGGTATAATATGAATAAAAATAGTGTAGTCTGTTATCTATGATATCAATCATGAAACCCTTAGTTTCTAAGTGGCAAATAGGCAATAAAAAATGATCAAATCACTTCCATTAATTTTTCATACATTGTTCTATCCAAATCAATGGAAAATCAACCTTATTGATTAAAGTGGCTTAAATGTTTAACAATGCACCCATTTTTTGTTGTTCACAAAATCAAAATCTCAACACGTTCTTTATTTCACAGAGACCTAACAGTGGAAAACACAGACTTAATGAGCCCCAATTGCTTCACTGACCACCAACTATGGGATTTATTTTAATTACTGTCCTCTTTATGATTTTAATATAAGTGCTTCTAGTCTTTTATCTATAAATATCTTTATGGAATAAATATAATATTGTGCACACAAATGAGCTATTGTTGCTTTTAAAATTTAAATTTAGAATGCAAATAGTCACCTGTTATTAAAAACTTTAAGTCATCTTTTAATAGTATATAATAGTCAATTAGATATATTTACAAAATCCTATATATCTACTCCCTAATTATTAAGTTTATTAGGTTACTTCCATTTTAAGTCATTATATATAACACTGTGATGCTCAATTGTACATATACTCTGGTTTTAGGCACTTCAGATTATTTTCTTAGGCTATATTCCATAAGTGAAATTATTAGGGCAAATAATAGGGAAATTTTCAAACATTTTGTTCAAATTTCCAAATTACCTTCCAAAAGAGTTTATGACAGATAATTCTCCCACTAGTTTTACATTTGAATGATAGCCTTACTTCCATCTCACTAGCATTTAGCTTAGTCTTATTCTAAAGGAGACTGTGTTAATTTGAAAGATGAGAAATGACATTATTTTTGCTTTAAATCTACATTTCTTTCATTACTAATGAGGTTAATTTATCTTAATGATTAGTTGTATATGGTAAATGTTCTATCTCTGATTATCTAATTTCCAAAAATGATTTCTTTAAATTAAAATATTCCTTCTAAAAAAAGTGATACAAATGAACTTATTTACAAAATAGAAACAGACTCATTGACTTAGAGAATGAACTTATGGCTACCGGGGGGAAGGATGGAGGGAGGGATAGTTAGGGAGTTTGGAATTGATATGTACACACTACTACATTTAAAATAGTTAACCAATAAGGACTTACTGTATAGCGTAGGGAACTCTGCTCAGTGCTCTGTAGTAACCTAAATGGGAAAAGAACTTGAATAAGCATAGATACATGTATATGTATAACTGAATCACTTTGCTGTACACCTGAAACTAACACAACATTGTTAATCAACTATACTCCAATATAAAATTTTTTAAAAATGTAAAAAAATTAAAATATTCTAGGTCCCATTTAGTTGCCTTTCATCTGGTATAAAGAATCTCATTTCCTTCCATTTTGTGAAAATCTGGCAGTTAAATATTTATCATGTACCATTACCCTGGAAACTGCAGCCAGGTCCACTCTGGCCCTTCTGTTGCTGCACCTCTCTCCACAAGGCAAGGAGTCCATGGGGCCAAGAAGACAAAGCCTGTGTGCCCCGCCATCACAGTCTGGATGCCCAGCACCTGGAATTCCCTCTGTGAATGGCTCCAAGTCTATACCAGGGGTGGCATGGACCTCTGCTGTAGGCTTGCCCTAGAACTGCCAATGTTAGAAACAAGTACTGCATGGACTCCTCCATATCTATCTTTTGAGTATATTGTTCTCAACTCACTCACAAAATTAATCCCTGGAGCTTTATATTTATGTTCAGCTAGTTGCAGGGCCAAGTTATTAAACACAAGGGAATTAGAGTCAGTATGGATTTGAATTCCATCTCTGCGACTTATTAGCTTTGCGACTTTAAATAAGCAACTTAATGTTTCTAACTAACATAGTATTAGGATTACAGAATTATTTAATGTATACAGCATTTGGCATATAAAGTCACTTGGTAAATTATGGTCTTCATTATGAGGAGAAAAAATCAAGTATTAGGAAAATTATGCATTCTCTTCATCTTCTGAGTATGTATTCAGGCAGAAGGTGTACTGTGAACTTACATGTATGTGTGTACGTGCCTGTGTTCACACATATAGTCATAGAGACGTAGGTTTAAACTAAAAATTGAATGTTAGAGATTGACTAAATTTGGCTTGAAAGGTGCAAAAGTAGTAAAAACATATTCAGTCTTCTTTGTATGAAATCACAGCATGATGTATCATAAAGAGCATCAAACTCAAAATCAGCAAGTCTTATATTCACACCAGACTCTTAGGAAAGTAAATACTCTGAACTTCAATTTCCCTAGCTATAAAATGACAGTAATAATCTTTCTCTGCCCATATAAAAGTATGATTTTACATATATTTATGCTTACTTATTTTATATTTATATGAATTTATAGATATAAATTATAAAATTTTATCCACCTTTAATATTAGTAGTGAGTAGTATCTACAGTACTTACATAGTGATTATAGCAGTAGTATCTATAGTTATAGATATCTATAGTGATTATAGACAGTACTACCTATAGTAGTTCCTGTGATTGGTTTATATTTACTACTCTAGTTAGAATATTTTTACTCAAAATGTACCTATACTTGTTTTGGCTTTCCTGATGTCTTGTTGAATTAGCATTAAAAAATTAAATGGAAAATAAATGTATTCATTGAGACAAGAAGGGATAAAGTCAGTCTGAAAAATCTTTAATTTTGGCAACATGGAACTGAATTCAACTAAATCCAATTATCCAGATAGGAAAATAAATGTAATATGGCTCATTATTTCTGTGTGTGTATATATATGTGTGTATAAAGGTGTGTGTGTGTGTGTGAGAGAGAGAGAGAGAGACAGAGAGATGGAGAGGGGGGGGGAGAGAGGGGGGGGAGAGAGAGAGAGAGAGAGCATGCTTTGCAGAAATAGTGAGAAACTAGGCATATGATTCATTCTCTGTTTAAAAAATAAAAAACTCTAGACCTCAGAAACATAAATAGAGCAATAGGCTAAAACAAATTGTAGAGGGATAAGAAAACACTGTCACTATCCTAACTTAATATTAACTCTCTTGTTTTCTTAAGTACATTGACATTTATACCTTACCACTAACAAGTAAGTACTTTGGTACTCTCTCATGTCATTTGGTCCTCTCCTTCTTATCATATTAATGATGGCTAGAATTTTACTTCTAAGTTAATTTTGGAAGTATGTTTTCATTTTTGTTTCATTAATCCTAGTTTCTTTTTTTAATAAACAAAAATAACTTTTACCAAGATATTTGATCACTCTTACTTCATCTATCTTGCCTCATCTCCTAAAATTGTTTCTCTCCTATTTCTCAAAAATGCTCTTACAATGGATCTTTGTGTAACAACCCTTCTAAGGTTTTCATTTTTTAATGTCTGAGAGTATTTTCATTAAATATCTTCATCTGAATGGTAATTTGGCTGGACATAAAGTTATACATCAAAGTTCATTTCCTTCTTTTTAAAAAATATTTATTTATTTTTGGCTGTGCCGGGTCTTAGTTTCAGCCCACAGGATCTTTAGTTGCAGCATGCAGACTTCTTAGTTGTGGCCTGCATGTGGGTTCTAGTTCTCTGACCAGGGATCGAACCCAGGCCCCCTGCATTGGGAGTGTGGGGTCTTACCCACTGGACCACCAGGAAAGTCCCAGTTCACTTCCTTTTATACTTCAAAAATATTACTCTGTTACCTTCTTACTTCTAGTATTACTGGTGAGAAGTTCAAAGTTAACCTAAGGTTTTTTTCCTTTGTAGGTAATCCTCTCACTGACTTTACTTAGTATTCCATCTTTGATTCTGATATTCTTAAATTTCTAAACAATGTGGATTTTTTACTTTGTATCTTCTCTTGATGCTGTATGAACCCTTTATATCTGAAGCTTATTTTTTTATTCTGGGAAATTTACTTCCATTATTTCTTCAAATATTTTCTTCCCTCCATTTTTACTTTTTTCTTTCCTTCTGAACTCTCCATTGTATCTTCTATTCCAATCCTTCATATCTCTTTAGCCTTTCCTTTTATATTTTTAAACACTTTATTATTTCCTAACGACTTCTGGAGTGTTTTCCAATCTGATTTTCCAATTCGACTAAATTGTTCTTCAGTGATATCCATCAGATATATTCATCCCACACATTAGATTTTATATTTTAAATAATTTTTCATACCGAGTTTTCTATTTGGTTACTCCTTATGATATTAGTTATGTCTCATATTAATATCATCCCTTATTTCTTTAAAATTAGCATGGTTATTTGAATTTATTGGTTCATGTATTAGAATAGATTTTGATGTAGTAATAAAAAATCCTCAGTGGTTTAACTCATGCAAAGTCCATTACAAGCCTCAGCAATGCTCCAGGGCAACAGGATGTGGTGTCTCAGAAATCCAGATAGTTGGAGGCTCCACCACCATGTAGTTGAACTGTCTGGAGCATGCAACGCATTTGGCCAACACAGCAGGGGAAAAAGAGCTCTGGAGAATCCTGTAATGGCAATTAAAAGCTTCACACTTTAGTAATAAATCATAACTTTGACTTATAAAGAAGTGGCCCAGTACTAGTCACACGATCCCGCCTAACTGTGAAGGTGGAAAAGGGCAACTCTCCTATTCACCTGGAGAGAAGAAGTCAATATGGATGAACATTACACACCACTAGAGTCCCTCTGTTCCAGTACATCTGCTTCAGATTACATATACTATTCTATTCATTGATTTGCTTTTGAGGCAGTTGAACTCCTCAGGTAAAGAAGAAGGGTCACCACTGTAATGCTTAACTTAATGTGTCAACTTGACTAGGCCATGGTACCCAGATATTTGGTCAAACATTATTCTAGAGATTTCTGTAAAGGCAATTTTTCAAGATGAGATTAACATTTAAATCAGCAGACTTTGAGTAAAGTAGACCATAATGTGGGTGGAACTCATCCAATCAGTTGAAGGTCTTTCTATAAAAAGACTGATCTCCCTATAGGAAGAAGGGATTCTGTCAGTAGACAGCCTTTGGACTCGAAGTGCAACATCAACTCTTCCCTGGGTCTCCAGGCTACTCTGCAGATTATGCATTTGCTTCTACTATCAAGTGAGCCAATTTCTTATAACTAATCTATCTCTCTCTCTCTTCTCTCTCTCCCTCTCCATATACACTTATCTCCTGTGGACTTTCTCTGTTCAACCCTGACTGACACACTAATAAAGCTTGAGTCACGGACTCTCACTACCAAATGGTCATATAGTTTTGTACATCTGCAAAAGTAAGATACTTGTATGCAGTCAGTTAAGACTTCCATGTCTTTCTTCTGTTTCTACTTCCATTCTAAGATACATGATTCACAGTAACTCCTGAGTACAGTTATTACTAGCTGTACCTGTGTAAAAATAGCTTCTGGGAATACTCATTTAGTGCACTGTGCCAACTCATCCTGCATCATGACATGTAAAAGGTTGTATTGTAGTATGAGAATGTTCTTCAGTGTCCAGCACTGAGAATAGAAAGGAAGTGGTTTGAAATGCACAAAGCTAAAAAATAATATGTGAAAAAATGATTCCAATCATCAGATATGGAAAATTATAAGAGAATTTGTTTTTCAATGATCCCCTAGTCAAAATGGAAGTTCTCTGTTTTTAAAAATATACTTGAAAATTCAAAATATATAATTTCAAATGCAACATACAATTTTCCTTTCTTGATACAATCCTGCAAAATAGGATTGATAAGATGTCCTGTGACTATAAAGCACAAATCTATAGCAGTATCAAAAACATGTCAGTGTATGAAGTTGTATGATTTATGCATCCAGGTATCAATAAGAAAATCAAAATTGAACAATATTATAGAAAAGGATAAAATATATTTCTTGATTTAAATTGTAGTTATCTTTGATAATACAACTGTTGACAGATAAAGAGGTGAACAAAGAAAATAAAGAAAAAAAGGAAAACAGTTTTATAGGAATTTGTCATCTGGTTAATTAATAGAAATACTTTTTCTAGATTTAGTGATGTTTGTGTTATCTCTCAGTTTTAAAACATGTGCATTTTATTGCTATTTCTTGTGTCAGCCTAAACAAATAATCGTTTTCACACCTGATTTTGTATCTGTAATTTTGTTTTCCTGTTTTGTAAGATATAAAACGGTATAATTTTCAGGCCTCATAATCCTGGATCCACCCCTTCTCAGAGGTCTCCATCACAGATTCCCCTCTAATCCCCATGGGGCGAGACCAGAGTAGGGGCTCCCACAAAGCGATCCACGGTGCTGGGGGGCTGGCTGTCCCCCTGGAGGCCCCGGAGGCTCAGGGGAAGGCTCTCTGCGTGCTACGGCGCTGGCCTGCGGAAGGGGCAGTGCAGTCAGCCTGCAGTCACTTCTCTTACCTTGGATTGCAGCCTGTCTTGGTCTCTGTGGTGCAGAGGGGTGCTTCAGCCTCATGCCAGTGTTCTTGGATTCTCTCAATCGTGTCTTGTTCATGAATAGCTGTCATCTGTTCTCCTGAGTGGGAGCCAAGTCAGGAACCACCTATGTCGCCATCTTGCTGACATCACTCTCCATAGGTCTCATTCTTGTGTCTGCTGAACCTATGTCTTCTTGAGGGTATCAGCTGTTCTATCTGGTTAATGGAAAATGGCACAAGATTAAATGCTGAATCAATCAGTCCAGGTGAGTTGGGCAGGTGGAGATAAGCCCCCATAGCTGAGTATCTCAGGCTCCACAGAATCCCTGGTGACCTTTTGGCTGACCCTCCAGCAGGCAGCTACTCCAATCAGGGTTTCTTTAAAGCCTTAGGTGAATCAACAGAAGCAGGTTCACTCCGGAGGCTGAAAACTGAAGAGTTTAATGGGGAAATAAATGCTGGAGAACAGCGAGTCAGTCTACATCTATGTTAATAACTATGTTATTAACCTATGTTAATAACCTATGTTAATAACTTCTTGCTGGAGCAGGCCTTTTTTTGCACTGCTGTACTACTCCCTGAATTGGCAACAGCAGTGATCCTCTGAGCTGCTGGGGAAAGGAAGGTATTTGCAGTAAAGCTTGCAGGCCATGAGACCTGCAGAGCAAGAAAAAGGCAAGTGAAGCTTAACAAAACTTTTTATTTCAAATTTTAGCATGTATCAGATTACCTGGATGGCTTGTTTAAACATAAATAGCTAGGCTTTAGCCTAGGTTTCTGATTCAGTAGGTCTGGAATTAGCCAATAATTTGTATTTTAAAATTTGTATTTCTAATAAACTTGAGGTGATACTGATGCTACTGGTCTTCGTAGCACATTGGAGAACCACTGTTCTATCCCATTCTCCCGTTTTCTGCCTCTGCCTTTCCTCTGCCCCAGGCTCCTACTACCCACTTATCCTGTGCAAACTAGTCCTCAGATGGTCTTCCCTCTGCGAGGGGGGTGGGGGGTGGGGGGAGTGTTTGTCCTCTATGAGTTCCTTAAGTTTATAGTTCCTTTCGCTTCTATAATTTCTCCAGCATTCATTATGGAGGACAGAGGCTGAAACTTATTTCACCATCTTGGCAAAACCAGAACCCACACCTCCTTCAGCCTCCTCCTGTCTCCTTAGTTTAATATTTACCTAAAGCCTTGGTGATGAGTCATCCTGGTTTTGCCAGGTAAAAATAAAATGATATAGAAAATTCCACGTTAAACTGTCTATTCCTATTCAATTAAGTAACATAGAGTACACCAATACTGCAAAGTTGTCATCGGAAATCATGTCCGACAATAGATTGCCTCTATTACAGCAAATTTCCTCTGGAAAACCCATTAAAATAAAAGGTCAGCTTGATGGAGAAGGAAGTGGTAAAAGGCCGTGAAAAGAAAACAGAGGAATGCAAAAAGTTTCTAAAACCAGGGATTGTGAGACCAAAGCTATAGTTATATGAATTTTAGACCAAGAATTTTCAAACTGTTAAATGTTGCCTTTATGTTGGAAATAAATGTCTTCAGAAACTTGATTATGCAGCAGTATTTTAATTATATATGTAGGTTTTAAAAAATCTATTGCCATTTAAGTAACATGTATAATAAATCATAATAAAATAAAGTAATAGTTTATATAGCCAATGACTCATTGTAAAGGGGCAAACTGAATTTTTTTTTTAAATGAAGGAAAACAAAGAGGAATAATAGAAGAAAGAAAAACTACATACTAAGTAAACTCTACAGTGAGACTGGCAACTTGTCAAAGGCAAACTATTCATTTTTATCTGAATCACACATACACACACACACACACACACAACACACAAATACACACACACACAAATAATACATTTCTTGCCTGTAAGTTACTATATTTATACTCTTTGCTTTCAGGTGGAGTCCTTTGATTGCTTTAAGCATGCCTGCTATAGGATAAAGACTAAACTGTAGATGTGTACCTAAAATAAAAAGAAATAAAAAAAGAAGTGATTTTAAACTATTAGAAAAAGTTATACATACATTTATATAGTATCCACAGTACTTTCTCATGGAATTATTCTCCTGGGACCCTCTCCCTTCCTACCCCCCTACTCCAACATACAGTGGAACAGAGTAAACTTTGAAAAACCTTGCTCTAGCCGATGTAAAAGATCTGAAATTAACAACAGTGCAGATTTAAAAGGAAGCTTTTTCTCTTTAAATTGGGAAGAGTTGAGGATAGTTTCGCAGCTCCTCGGAGGCAGCTGTTAAGAGCCACAAACACAGAGCTCAGTCAGTGCCTTAGCCTCGCTGCCTCATCCTGTGTTATTCTCCAAAGGAAGCTGAGGCCCCTTGTCCATGGCCCTGTTCTCTCTGCAGAATGGCTATGAAAGATCAGTGCCAAATTACAGTAATTTAGACTTTTTAACAATTTTCTGGTAGCAGACTATAATTGACATTCATCTGTGGGGTGGAGTAAGGTTAATGATTCAATCACATTTTTATTAGGAAGGAATCTTACCCTGCTTAAATCTGCCAAAAAAAAAGGGGGGGGGGAGTCAATATGTATTGTTTCTGCAGTGTTGTTAGTGGTCATAGTTCCTAAGGAGAGCATTGTTTAAGCTAGTCCTTCGCTCACCATGTACATTATCCTACCTAAGCGGTTCAAGAAAAATGAGCACGGGATGCTAAATTGCAAATTCCTTGATGCAGATTTAAGTAAAGTAAAAATCTACCCTCTGTAGTCACGACTGTGATGAATGTTTCCTTGGTACATGTCAGAATTGTTTGTCAAGACATTCTGTTGATCAGGAAATGGCTTTGCCTATCCAAAAAGCCTAACAATAGAGCCTTAGATCCAGAGTGAGCAGCTCTCCTGACAGTGCTGGTTTTTATTAGATATACAGCTGCAATCCTCAGCCACAACAGAAAAAAAGACAACTTTGGAGGTACAGCAAAGTTTGGAAAGTGTGAGGGTGCCAGAGAAAAATCACTGGAAGATGTCACTTGCTTTACAACTTTCTGTGCCCACCTTCAACTTAAAGGGCTCTGGGTCCTTGGAGGGAAGTCTTCTTTGTGGACTCATTTCAAAGAGTTTTCTCTGAACATGAATGCTCCAGCTCCCCATGGGGTCATGAAGCAAGAATGAATCGGCTATACATTTACCTGTATAGTTGCTGAAAACAACAACAAAGAACCTCTTCAATGTAAAAGAAAACAAACAAACAGTATAATGCCTGCACTTAATATGCTATACCATTCTCTACGGTATGATGTTCTGAATGCTCAAGAACAATTTTGTAACAAATAACCTGTTCACTAAGAGAGCAACTATGGATACATTTTTTTCCCAAGGCAGGAAATATGTGAGTGGAGGGGACAGAATAGGCCCAGAGTGTACTCCTCTGTCTCTTCCTCCTGGAAAATAGAGAAGAAGCCCTCTGATGGAACTACAAACCCAGAGAAAAACAGTAACTACTGTGTGGTTCCTTCAGGGCAACGAAGCCATGTGTCAGTTGAGGATTTCTGACTACAAGTACCTTTATTCCAAAAAATTCTCAGTATTGGACTTTCTAGCGTTGTGAGAAATCAATGGGGAAATTAATTTGTGGGAAGGAACAGAGAATAGGACTTAAAAGAGTCAAGGTTTCGGCATCAGAGGGATTTGGGGTTTTAATCCCACAAAGACAAAGGACATTCTTGAGCCAATTCTTTCTATTCTCTGAGAATTATTTTCCTTGTCTGTGAAATGAGGACTGACAAAATTTTCCCTAAGATCCATTTAAGTTTGAATATGGCACCTGAGGAATCTTCGTGTACAAAGACATAAAGTCACTAATCACACATGAAGCCATTCTCTTTTCTACCTTTGGTTTAAGACTGAGGCAGCATTTTGGTTAGATCAGATCTAAGTTATACTTGTGACTAAGTATGTAAGTCATACTAAGGCATACCTGTGTCTGAATATTGGCACTTCCACCTACCAGCTGCATGATCCTGGGAAAGTTGTCAAACAGGTCTAGGCCTTAGTTTCCCCACCTGAAAAATGGAGAGGAAAACAATCTGTCTTAGAGGGGTGGTCGTGAGAATTAAATGTGTTAATTCAGGTGATGACTTGCAAAGTACTATGAACATGTGAATAGAGAATACAGAACATTCCACAAAATCATAGTTTTTTTTTTTTTTTTTTAAATCACATTTTACTCTTAGAAATGCATTTACTCTCGGACTTCCCTGGTGGCACCGTGGTTAAGAATCCACCTGCCAATGCAGGGGACATGGGTTCGAGCCCTGGTCTGGGAAGATCCCACGAGCCACGGAGCAACTAAGCCTGTGCGCCACAACTACTGAGCCTGCGCTCTAGAGCCCGTGAGCCACAACTACTGAAGCCCACGTGCCACAACTACTGAAGCCTGTGCGCCTAGAGCCCGTGCTCCTCAACAAGAGAAGCCACCTCAATGAGAAGCCCGTGCACCGCAAGAAGAGTAGCCCCTGCTCACTGCAACTAGAGAAAGCCCGCACGCAGCAACAAAGACCCAATACAGCCATAAATAAATAAAATAATTTATAAAAAAAAGAAATGCATTTACTCTCAAGGAGACCAAAGACACTGGCCCAGCGTGTTCACCTTTGCCTCTCAGCATCAATCTACATCCTTTAAGACCCTTTCAGAAAACTGTGACCATTTCAGTTTACACGACTGTTAGCAATAAGAATTGATTCGGTTCCATGAACTCTTTTCTTGCTACTATTGCTTTAGATCTTTGTTTCTGTCACCTTCACATTGAAATAGCATGGAGAAAACTATTGACTTCACTCTCTGAAACCAGAGAGATCTGTGCTTTTTCATCCAGCATCCTTCGTTTTAAAAATAACTATTAATCAGCAACATTTTAATTATTCTTTTTTTTCAGGTTTCTAAGATTCTTCATATTCTGCCTATTTTTTAACATCTTTATTGGAGTATAATTACTTTACAGTGTTGTGTTAGTTTCTGCAGTATAACAAAGTGAATCAGCTATATGCATACGTATATCCCCATATGCCCTCCCTCTTGCGTCTCCCTCCCACCCTCCTTATCCCATCCCTCTAGGTGGTCGCAAAGCACCAAGCTGATCTCCCTGTGCCATGCAGCTGCTTCCCACTAGCTATCTATTTTACATCTGGCAGTGTATATATGTCTCTTACTTCATTGAAGCTTAACCTTCCCCCTCCCTGTGTCCTCAAGTCCATTCTCTACGCCTGTGTCTTTATTCCTGTTCTGCCCCTAGGTTCATCAGAAGCATTTTCTTTTTTTTAGATTCCATATATATGTGTTAGCATACAGTATTTGTTTTTCTCTTTCTGAACATACTTCACTCTGTATGACAGACTCAAGATCCATCCACCTCACTGCAAATAACTACATTTCAATTATTTTTATGGCTGAGTAATATTCCATTGTATATACGTGCCACATCTTTATCCATTCATCTGTTGATGGACACTTAGGTTGCTTCCATGTCCTGACTATTGTAAATAGAGCTGCAATGAACATTGTGGTACATGACTCTTTTTGAATTATGGTTTTCTCAGGGTATAAGCCCAGTAGTGGGATTGCTGGGTCATATGGTAGTTCTATTTTTAGTTTTTTAAGGAACATCCATACTGTTCTCCATAGTGGCTGAACCAACTTACATTCTCACCAACAAAGCAAGAGGGTTCCCTTTTCTCCACACCCTCTCCAGCATTTATTGTTTGTAGATTTTTTGATGTTGGCCATTCTGGCTGAAGTGAGGTGACACTTCATTGTGGTTTTGATTTGCGTTTCTCTAATGATTAGGGAAGTTGAGCATCTTTTCATGTGTTTGTTAGCAATCGGTATATCTTCTTTGGAGAAATGTCTATTTAGGTCTTCTGCCCATTTGTGGATTGGGTTGTTTGTTTTTTTGATATTGAGCTGCATGAGCTGCCTGTAAATTTTGGAGATTAATCCTTTGTCAGTTGCTTCATTTGCAAATATTTTCTCCCATTCTGAGGGTTGTCTTTTGGTCTTGTTTATGGTTTCCTTTGCTGTGCAAAAGCTTTTCGATTACATTAGGTTCTATTTGTTTATTTTTGTTTTTATTTCCATTTCTCTAGGAGGTGGATCAAAAAGGATCTTGCTGTGATTTATGTCATAGAGTGTTCTGCCTATGTTTTCCTCTAAGAGTTTTATAGTGTCTGGTCTTACACTTAGGTCTTTAATCCATTTTGAGTTTATTTTTGTGTATGGTGTTAGGGAGTGTTCTAATTTCATTCTTTTACATGTAGCTGTCCAGTTGTCCCAGCACCACTTACTGAAGAGGCTGTCTTTTCTCCATTGTATATTCTTGCCTCCTTTATCAAAAATAAGGTGACCATATGTGTGTGGGTTTATCTCTGGGCTTTCTATCCTGTTCCATTGATCTATATTTCTGTTTTTGTTCCAGTACCACACTGTCTTGATTACTGTAGCTTTGTATTGTAGTCTGAAGTCCAGGAGCCTGATTCTTCCAACTCCATTTTTCTTTCTGAAGATTGCTTTGGCTATTCGGGGTCTTTTGTGTTTACATACAAATTGTGAAATTTTTTGTTCTAGTTCTGTGAAAAACGCCATTGCTAATTTGATAGTGATTCCATTGAATCTGTAGATTGCCTTGGGTAGTATGGTCATTTTCACAATATTGATTCTTCCAATCCAAGAACATGGTATCTCTCCATCTGTTTGTATCATGCTAATTTCTTTCATCAGTGTCTTATAGTTTTCTGCATACAGGTCTTTTGCCACCTTACGTAGGTTTATTCCTACTTACTTTATTCTTTTTGTTGCAATGTTAAATGGGAGTGCTTCCTTAATTGATCTTTCAGATTTTTAATCATCAGTGTATAGGAATGCAAGGGATTTCTGTGCATTGACTTTGTATCCTGCTACTTTACCATATTTGTTGATTAGCTCTAGTAGTTTTCTGGTAGCATCTTTAGGATTCTCTGTGTAGTATCATGTCATCTGCAAATAGTGACAGCTTTACTTATTCTTTTCCGATTTGTATTCCTTTTATTTCTTTTTCTTCTCTGATTGCTGTGGCTAAAACTTCTGGTAAATATGTTGAATAACAGTGGTGAGAGTGGACAACCTTGTCTTGTTCCTGATATTAGTGGAAATGGTTTCAGTTTTTCACCATTGAGAATCATGTTGGCTGTGGGTTTGTCATATATGGCCTTTATCATGTTGAGGTAAATTCCCTCTTTGCCTACTTTCTTGACGTTTTTTATCTAAATGGGTGTTGAATTTTGTCAGAAGCTTTTTCTGCATCCATTGAGATGATCATATGGTTTTTCTCCTTCAGTTTGTTAATATGGTGTACCACATTGATTTTTTTGTGTATATTGAAGAATCCTTGCATTCTTGGGATAAACCCCACTTGATCATGGTGTATGATCCTTTTAATGTGCTGTTGGATTCTCTTTGCTAGTATTTTGTTGAGGATTTCCGCATCTATGTTCATCAGTGATATTGGACTGTAGTTTTCTTTTTTGTGACATCATTGTCTGCTTTTGGTATCAGGGTGATGCTGGCCTCATAGAATGAGTTTGGGAGTGTTCCTCCTTCTGCTATATTTTGGAAGAATTTGAGAACGATAGTTGTTAGCTCTTCTCTAAATGTTTGATAGAATTCTCCTGTGAAGGCATCTGGTCCTGGGCTTGTTTGTTGGAAGATTTTCAATCACAGTTTCAATTTCAGTGCTTGTGATTGATCTGTTTATATTTTCTATTCCTTCCTGGTTCAGTCTGGTATGGTTGTGCTTTCCTAAGAATTTGTCCACTTCTTCCATGTTGCCCATTTTATGGCATAGAGTTGCTTGTATTAATCTCTCATGATCCTTTGTATTTCTGCAGTGTCAGTTGTTACTTCTCCTTTTTCATTTCTAAATCTATTGATTGGAGTCTTCTCCCTTTTTTTCTTGATGAGTCTAGCTAATGGTTTATCAATTTTATCTTCTCAAAGAACCAGCTTTTAGTTTATTGATCTTTGCTACTGTTTCCTTTATTTCTTTTTCATTTATTTCTGATCTGATCTTTATGATTTCTTTCCTTCTGCTAACTATGGGGGTTTTTTGTTCTTCTTTCTCTAATTGCTTTAGGTGTAAGGTTAGGTTGTTGATTTGAGGTGTTTCTTGTTTCTTGAGGTAGGATTGTATTGCTATAAACTTCCCTCTTAAAACTGATTTTGCTGCATCCCGTAGGTTTTGGGTTGTCGTGTGTTCATTGTCATTTATTTCTAGGTATTTTTTGATTTCCTCTTTGATTTCTTCAGTGATCTCTTGGTTATTTAGTAGTGCATTGTTTAGCTCCATGTGTTTGTATTTTTTTTACAAACTTTTTCCTGTAATTGATGTCTAGTCTCATAGTGTTGTTGTTGGAAAAGATACTTGATGTGATTTCAATTTTCTTCAATTTACCAAGGCTTGATTTGTGACCCAAGATACGATCTGTCCTGAGGAATGCTCCATGAGCACTTGAGAAGAAAGTGTATTCTGGTGTTTTTGGATGGAATGTCGTATAAATATCAATTAAGTCCATCTTGTTTAATGTATCACTTAAAGCTTGTGTTTCCTTACTTGTTTTCATTTTGGATGATCTGTCCATTGGTGTAAGTGGGGTGTTAAAGTCCCCTCGTATAACTGTGCTACTGTCAATTTCCCCCCCCCTTTTTTTTTTTTTTGCAGTACACGGGCCTCTCACTGTTGTGGCTCTCCCGTTGTGGAGCACAGGCTCCAGACATGCAGGCTCAGCTGCCATGGCTCATGGGCCCAGCTGCTCTGTGGCATGTGGGATCTTCCCGGACTGGGACACGAACCTGTGTCCCCTGCATTGGCAGGCGGACTCTCAACCACTGCGCCACCAGGGAAGCCCTCGATTTCCCCCTTTATGGCTGTTAGCATTTGCTTTATGTATTCAGGTGCTCCTGTGTTGGGTGCATAAATATTTACAATTGTTATATCTTCTTTTTGGATTGATCCCTTGACCATTATGTAGTGTCCTTCTTTGTCTCTTGTAATAGTTTCTATTTTAAAGTCTATTTTGTCTGATGAAAATGGCTACTGCAGCTTTCTTTTGATTTCCGTTTGCATGGAATATCTTTTTCCATCCCCTCACTTTCAGTCTGTATGTGTCCCTAGGTCTGAAGTGGGTCTCTTGTAGACAGCATATATATGGGTCTTTTTTTTTGTATCCATTCAGCCAGTCTATGTCTTTTGGTTGGAGCATTTAATCCATTTACTTTTAAGGTAATTATCAATACGTATATTCCTATTACCATTTTCTTAATTGTTTTGGGTTTGTTATTGTAGGTCTTTTCCTTCTCTTCTGTTTCCTGCCTAGGGAAGTTCCTTTAGCATTTGTTGTAAAGCTGGTTTGGTGGTGCTGAATTCTCTTAACTTTTGCTTGTCTGTAAAGGTTTTAATTTCTCCATCAAATGTGAATGAGATCCTTGCTGGGTAGAGTAATCTTGGTTGTAGGTTTTTCCACTTCATCACTTTAAATATGTCCTGCCACTTCTTTCAGGCTTGCAGAGTTTTTGCTGAAACATCAGCTGTTAACCTCATGGGGAGTCCCTTGTATGTTACTTGTTGTTTTTCCCTTGCTGCTTTTAATATTTTTTCTTTGTATTTAGTTTTTGATAGTTTGATTAATATGTGTCTTGGTGTGTTTCTCTGTGTGTTTATCCTGTATGGTACTCTCTGTTCTTCCTGGACTGGACTGTACTATTTCC
Organism: Hyperoodon ampullatus; assembly: GCF_949752795.1. Taxonomy (NCBI): domain Eukaryota; kingdom Metazoa; phylum Chordata; class Mammalia; order Artiodactyla; family Ziphiidae; genus Hyperoodon; species Hyperoodon ampullatus. The sequence goes on from NC_136917.1 coordinate 66,786,046, forward strand.
TTTCCCATGTTAGGGACGTTTTCGACTATAATCTCTTCAAATATTTTCTCAGACTCTTTTTCTCCTCTTATTCTGCGACCCCTATAATTCGAATGTTGGTGCATTTAATGTTTTGCCAGAGGTCTCTGAGACTGTCTTTAATTCTTTTCATTCTTTTTTTCTTTATTCTGTTCCCTGGCAGTTATTTCTACCATTTTATCTTCCAGCTCACTTATCAGTTCTTCTGCCTCAGTTATTCTGTTATTGATTCCTTCTAGAGTATTTTTAATTTCAGTAATTGTGTTGTTCATGACTGTTTGTTTGCTCTTTAGGTCTTCTAGATCCTTGTTAAATGTTTCTTGTATTTTCTCTATTCTGTTTCCAAGATTTTGGATTATCCTTACTATCATTACTCTGAATTCTTTTTCAGGTAGCTTTCCTATTTCATCTTAATTATTTGGTCTTGTAGGTTTTCACCTTGCTCCTTTGTGTATAACAAACTTTTTTGTCATTTCTTTTTTCTTTTTCTTTTGATGGTTGGTGCTGTATTCCTGTCTTACTGGTTGTTTGGCCTGAGACGTCCAGCACTGGAGTTTGCAGGCAGTTGGTAAAAGCTGGGTGTTGGTGCTGAGAAGAGGATCTCCGGGATGCCTCACTCTGATTGATATTCTCTGTGGTGTGAGGTTCTCTGTTAGTCCAGCTATTTGGACTCGGAGCTCTCACCACAGGACACTGGGAGTGACCTCCAGCCTGGGAACCATGATCCTGCAAGGTTCGTGGCATGGTAAAAAAAAGAAAAAAGGAAGATAGAAAGAAAAAAAGGGGCAGTATGATATCAAAGAATAAAAAATGAAATAAAATTAGAAAGATAAAAAATATATTAGGAAAAATAAAACTATAATTGAAACAACTGCAACAAGGTAAAATAAAACCACAATGGAAGAAAGAAAACAAAAGGGGGAGGGGAACAAGCCAAAAGGAGAGATCACTAACAAAGTATAAAGAATAAAATAAAGTTAGAAAAAGAAAAGATTAGGAAAAATAAAAATATAAAAGAATCAACAACAATGATTCAGCAAGGTAAAACAGAACCCCAATCTAAAAGAGGAAAAAAGAAAAGAAAAAAAAGCCTTGGTTATGGGGGTGAAGTTTAAGTGGGGGGGTGGAACTTAGGCCAGGGCAGGGTTTAAGTTGGGTCAGGACCTAGGCAGGTGGGGGGGTGACGTTTGAGCATGGGATGGGGCCTAGGCTCAGGACCCACGCAGCCAGAAAAGGCCTTGGGGGCGGGGCTTAGGCAGGGCGACATTCAAGCATGGGGCAGGCCCTCTGCTTAGGACCTGTGCAGAAGGGGAGAGGCAGCACATGGAAAGGAGCGCCTCTGGAGTGTGGAGTTCCGGAGTTTGGAGATAGGGCCCTGAGTGAGGGTGTGTGGGTGGGGTTTTGGCCCAGCGCATTGGAGGGGGTCTCAGATGGGGTCTCTGAGTGTAGAGGTAGGGCCCTGCGTAGGTGTGCAGGGGTGGGGCTTGGGCTCTGTGCGGCAGCAGGGAGGCTCCAAGGGCAGAGGTTTAGGCCTGGGAACCCAAGAGGCTTCCCAGTGCCTAAGTGGACAGGGAAAACACTGGCTGCATTTCCTTCCATTCCTTCATGCCCCTCCCCCATTGTGTCCCCCAGGGTCTCCCCTGTCGCCGCTGGACCCTTAACTGTGGGTGGGTCCCGCTGGGTGTAGGAGGTCCTTCCCTCCCCCAGCCACCCCTCAGGGATGCCGGTCCTGGAGTTCTGGCCTTTACTTTTGCTCCCCCTTCCCCCACTTCACTCCCTCAGAACTCGGGCAGCTGGAGGGGGCCTCCGTGGGCAGAGGATCAGGCCTGGGATCTCAGCAGGCTCCTGGGGGCCCATGTGGGCAGGGGAAACCTGGCCACACTCTCTTTTGATCCTCTGTCCTCCCAGTGGTTCCCCAATTTCCCCCTTCGTGTGTGGGATCCCTTCCCCTCCCCCAGCCACCCTTCAGGGGCACCAGTCCCATCCCTCCTCCACTTCCTCTCCCCCTTCACTTCTCCCACGCCACACGTCCTACCCGGTTGCTGGGGTTTCCTCCCGTCCCCTTAGCTGTCTGTGGTTCCCCAGCGGTACCTGGTATGTGCCCTAGTTGTGAGGAGACGCAAATTCCACGTCTTCCCAGTATGCCATCTTGACTCTAAATCTGCCTATTTTTTTTTATTTGAGAAGAAAGAGGAGAAACATTTCTATAAAAAATGTTCTTTCACCAAGAAAAGGAGAGTATAAAAATGTTGGAGATATGGTGAGGGTAAGAGTAAGCCTGTGAGCAAGCCATCTAGTGTGTCAGTGAGTGAGAAGGAGAAAACTGGAAGGAGAACTATAGGCAGAGAGAAGGAAACAGATTGAGAAACCAATTTTAAGCAGAATCAACTAAAGGAAAGTAGAAGGTTTGAAAAAAATAAGAGAGTGGCAACAGAAGGAGAAAGTCTGGTGAGAAGTGAAGAATAATAAAAATTTATAGCAATTCATGTATATGACAAATTCAACACACATTTGAATAGAAATACCAAAAGAAACACCAAAGAAGGATCTAATGGAAGGTTCTCATCACCCACATAAAATGGAGATTCTTTTCCCTAACCTTTATTTATTTATTTATTTTTGGTTGAAGTACTTTTACTCTCAAATTTCTAAAACTTACTGCCCTCTTCTGCCATTTTCTCATTCCTTTTATGATTTTTATTAAGGCTAAATAATTCATTGAAATAGAAACATATGTTCTCTTCATAAGTATTTTCCCCTCCTTCATCCCAGGAAGGTAGTTAGACCACCATTCAAGTCATCTATAGAAATTATCTCAAGTAGTGCACTAAGAAAATGTGCTTAGGCTTCTGTGTTTATCAGTATGACATTCCAGATACCCCAGATATCATACCCACTGAAAACAAGAAAAAATTATGGAAAATAAATATTAATCCATGTAAATTCTTCCCTGATCTGCCAAGAAACTAAGAAATAGGTAGGGGCTTTCAGCAACTGTGAAGCTGGAGAGATCTCAGCTGGGCTGAAGACCTAAGATCTCATTGTCCTCCCAGCTCTTTGACACTTCCCTACAACCCCTCAGTAAAATGGTCTGATCCATTTCCCCTCTCAAAAGAAAAGAAATAGTCAGGGGCCAAAAATAAAGTCAAAGAGGGAACTCATAGAGAAAAGTAAGTGCTCACCAAATGGCTTTCACGTGGAGGTGACTGCTGACCCATGGTGACTCTGAGCTTCTGTTTTGGTGCTATCACGGGAATAGTGGAACAAAGTCTAATCTTAGTTCCTACAAGATGGGAACTGAAGAGGAGATCCTATACGAAGCTGGGATTTCACCCTCTCAGTACAAGGGTGAACTGGACATAAAAAACACATTGCAGAGGAAATCTGCCTGTCTTGATGGACAGAAAGAACAAAAAGAAGTCCTCCTTGATAATGTTGATGCTGACCCAGGGTCTTGGACTCTTTAATCAATATAAATTGATAAGAGGCCAAACAAGAAATTCAGGTAAGGCTTTATGGGACTCGTGCTGTGGCACGATGGAGCAAAAACAAGAAACAGGTGTCCTTGCTCGTTCCCTGAGGAGGGGTGAGCTGGTTCCTCAAAAGGGTGAGGCTGGGGGCAGATCAGGAGGTCAGGCTGGAGGGCGGCTCCGGTGATCTGCCCGCCCCCGTGGTGGTGCTGCGTGCAGGGATCACGTGCAGGACCCTTCTTTTGCTCCTGGCACCTCAGAAGCGACAACTGGTTTTTGGCCTTTTTGTATCTTATTGTTCATAATTTGCCCCAACTGTGCATTCATGTATTTTTAGTCCCTTACAGTTTCTTTGTATTCTTTGCTCGAAGAGACATTTGTCCAGGTGCAAGCACTCCAGTAAAGGGTCTAAGGTCCCAGGTCCCAGCCTGTCTCAATGTGAACCAAAAAACTGACCCTCAGAATGGTTTATAGCAAAATGCTAAAGGGGATATCAGTAATGAACTGTTGTTATTAGCTGTTTAAAAAAATCCATTATCTTGCCAAATAAAGGGAGTTATGTCAAGATTATAGAGAAGGGAGGGATATTGAAATAAAATGTTTTTGTAATTGAAATTGGAAGGGACTAAATTCAGCAACAGAGTAGTGACTGCTTGTATTCGTGTGCGGGTAAAACAAAGGAAACAGGCAGGAACTGTGCATTTTTGGAGGCACTAAAACTAATTTCATTAACAGCTCCACAAAGACAGAGATTATAGGTTCTTACTCAAGGCCCAATAGAAGCAAGGATGACTGAAGAGACAGCCCATTCAATTCTGAGAAGAAAAAAAGTCAACCTCTCATGATTTCTCCATGGGATGTGTAGTGACTGAGTGCCATACAGCCTTCATTCTCTCCTATTTTAACTTCCCTAAATCTGATACTCAACAGAAAAAAAATGGCACATAGGTAATCACACATTTAAAGAGCATCTCTGGAGTATCTGCCCTGAAGCTGGCACTGACATAAGCAAAGGCAACACAGAAATGAATGCGATATGCTCTGAGCCCTGGAGGAGCTCTGTATGGGAGGCAGAAGAATGGAGACTGAAGCTTTAATACAGAACAGTGAAAATGACATGCAGCAGAGGTTGGGATGGCAAAGTATAGTGGAAAATACGAGGCAGAGCAATTAGCTTTGACGGCGAGTACTAGTGGTTGTTTCTCAGCTGAATCAGAGGAAGGTGGCCTTAGGAACAGGAGTAGAAGAGTTTGTTCAGTGAGTAAGAAGAAGAGAATGATATTCCAGGTAGGAGATGTGGCATGGGAAAAGGCACAAAGTCATGGAAGGATTTTGTGTGTTTTTGTGTAAAGATAAAATGTGTTACAGAGTATATCACCAGCCAGTTTACATCAAGAGCAGATACTTTTCCAAACAAGAAGCAACTGGGCCACGGGTAGTGGTCTTGCGTGGTGTGGTCAAGTTCTCTTCCACAGCAAGGGGTGAGATTGACCACAGCTGATTCAGGGATGCCAGTAAATGCCTGGGGATTCTGAGATATGTCTGCCTGTAAAAATTGTACTATATGTTAATTTGAGAAAATCAAGCGTGGTACTTGCGGTTGCAATGCAGTGGTGCTGAGAAATTCACTTGCTGATAACACAAACACAGGTAAAGAGGACACAAATGATGTCATTCTTATTATGGGAGGTCACTTATTTACACATGTATACAAAAAAATGTTTACATCTCAAGAAATCTGTTAAAGGCTACAAAGTAAAAACTGCACTTTTCTTACAATTTAGCTTAGGAACTAAGGTATGCATTCATTCATTGATTCACTCAACCAATATTTTTGATCATTTACTATGTATCAATATCAGTCTAGGTGCTGAAGACATAGCAGTGAAGAGGTGGACATCACTGCTCACATGGCACTTATATTCTACCGGAAGAACCAAAAACTTGCAAGTCTTGATATGATTAGCTGCAGCAGTTAAACAGATATGGTATAAAAAATGTTCCAAACGTGATGTGCATCAAGGTCACCTGGAGATTTTTTTCTATACAGAGTCCCAGGTTCCAATCACTAAACATCCTGTGATTTTAAGAAGCCTCCCTTGAGACCCCTGATATGCAGTCAGGTTTAAGAAATGCTAATGCAGACCATTATCCTAGGATCTGCAGAAATTAACCAAGTGAACGCTCACTTTTGTGAGACCAGCTGTCTAGATCAACCTAACAACTGAGCTGAGCTTATGTTGGTACAAAGCAATTTAGATATATGTACAAACTGGGACTTCCCTGGTGGGCCAGTGGTTAAGACTCTGCACTTCCATTGCAGGGGGCCCGGGTATGATCCCTGGTCAGGGAACTAAGATCCCGTACACCGCACAGGTTAAAAAAAAATGCGTTAGATATATTTACAAAATATGACAGATATGTATTTTGTAAATATTTATATGGAGAGAATACATATTTTATACATGCCTGGGTATATATATACCTGTGCTTGTGCACTTGTTGCAGGAATGGGGACCCCTTTCAGGGCCCAAGAGTGGGCTCTTGTCTAACACTCAGAGGAGACACACGTGCTGACAAAGCAAGAGACTTATTGGCAAGGGGCACCTGGGCGGAGAGCAGCAGGGTAAGGGAACCCAGGAGAACTGCTCAGCCGCGTGGCTCGCAGCCTTGGGTTTTATGGTAATGGGGTTAGTTTCCGGGTTGTCTCTGGCCAATCATTCTGACTCAGTGTCCTTCCTGGTGGCTCACATGTCGCTCAGCCAAGATGGGTTCCAGCGAGAAGGATTCTGGGAGGTTGGTAGGACATAGGGACTGGCATCTCCTCTCTCCTTTTGACCTTTCCTGAACTATTCCGGTTGGTGGTTCCTAACCAGGACCTCCTGTTGTAAGATAACTCATGCAAGTGTTTACTGTTGGGCCTGGCCAGGGTGGGCGGTTTCGGTCAGTGGTTCCCCTAACACAGGGGTCCCCAACCCCCAGGGCTGCGGAACGGTAGCAGTCTGCGGCCTGTTAGGAACCCAGCTGCACAGCAGGAGGTGAGCATCCAGCAAGCAAGCGAAGCTTCATCTGCCGCTCCCCATCACTTGCACTATCGCCTGAACCATCACCCCCACCGCCCAAGTCAGTGGAAGAATTGTCTTCCAAGAAACTGGTCCCTGGTACCAAAAAGGTTGGGGACCACTGCCACACTTGTGTATCTTTTTTGGTGTATTATATTTGGGACTAATTAGTATTGATTCTACACAACCACACCAACATTGTACACTTTCTGCAGTATTCTTTGTAGACAGTGAAGGGTGGGGTACAGCAAAGTAATTTAGAGCTGATCTGTATTAAACCTTTTAAATTTATTTATTTTAGCTTAGTGATATATGTCTTCCCTAAAGGGCTGTTCACCTCAAAAATCCCTTTACAAGTCATTTGGAGTTAAGCAAACATCTCAATAGCTTGTGCCATGTATTTCATTAGTTTATTCAGCAAGCGTTTTCAATATTCCTTCCGCTTAAAATAAGAACTTAAGTAATTCAGCTGCAGGAGGTCATGTTAAGACCCGGTGAGCGGTGGGGTGAGGGCTGATCGCTTTCTCTCCTCTACTCCCTTTCCCAAACTCTACTCATTTATCCTAAAAGATTAAGCCAATGTGTAAAAGCAGCTGTATTCTTCTTTCTTTAGGTCACTTGATGACATCATCCCCGAAGTATCTTTTTGTAAATTTAAAACTTCTACTGATTAAATTCAACCCCCCCCAGAGAATACTCCAAATTGAGAAATTTAGGTAAGAAAGATAAGTTTAACTCCTTTAGAAAATAAAATGCCTTCTGCAAATTTCTTGTATTTACTTTTTAAGATTTCTACTTACTCTATTCAGAGACTGAATTGTAAAATTTCTTCCATGACAACAGAAGAAGGATTTGTATCTGAATTGTATGATACTGGAATAGATATAGACTATAACTTAAATATTTCCTTCATGGTTTTAGGAAGATGTCCATTTCAGAAACTCCTAATATCTCACTTTAATTAGTAAATAATTTATATAATAATATTCAAATAGGGTTTAACATTCTTAGAATAACATAACAGAAAACTCTCATTGGCTGTCTAAGTGATAATATTTCAGAAGCCATTGTGGCATATTTATAACTAGTAGTCAAGAAGTTGGAGGTCTATATTTCTCTTAGAAGTGATGCTGGTTGGGAGAAATAAAGAATGTGTTAATGTATTATTACTAGCGTATGGGTTAGCAATAATATAAACATTGCTTGTAGGATAGGATCAGAAGTTGGAGACAAAAGCATGACAGAGAGATGCAAGTACTATGCAAGATCAAGGAAAATCTATGTTCTTCACCATCTGCCTGTTTCTTTCTCTGTGTGAAAAACAGTGGAAAAATAACTTTCATAGGAAAGATTAAAAATTACCTAAAGTATCACTTTCAAGCAGGTTTCCAGCTGAGGTAGAAGGCCCTACCTGCCTTTCACTGCTTTATGAATCAGCAAATTTTTTCATAAGCATTTTTTCATATCTAACAGTCAAACAACTTGAATGACTGCATGTTAGAAGCTAAGGAACCTTCTTACCTTCATTATAATACTGTTCTGTTCTATTCCTGCATTGCTTCATTACTTTAAAAAGATGGAATTTTCATTTGTTCTCTTTCTATCATAAGTGTCTCATGGGTGAAGATTCATTTCTGAAAGCAATAAAAAATTCATTTGGTTCATAAAGGAAGAACTGGTTGTGAATTACATTACCAAAGCTGTTCTTGATATGCTTGTCCATTAAAATAAAACGGAATAGTTGAGAAACTCCCATTAAATCATTAAAGGAATTTTTTAAAGTTACCGTTTTAAAGGATTGATTTTATTATTGTGTTATTCAATATGCCTAAGAAATTGGTCCATTCTTATAAGTCCTGAATAAATAACCCACTAAAAAATCATGGCCAAGTGGTTTTAAACTAGAGAGTACCTGTTGAGTAATGTGAAAACCAAGTGAATGAATCAAGAGTTTAAAATTTTAAAAACACTGAACAAAACATCTCATAATTTTTTCTACAACATAAGCAGAAAAAACTTCTCTAATGTCTCTACACATGTCACAAATCACAGCAAGTATTATTACTACAGATAAAAAGTGTCAACAGAAGAATCATTCAAATATACAACAAATTTTGACTTACAAATTATTTGCTTAACAAGTTACAAATTATTTTGGTTCTAAATGAAATCTTTGATATGGAACTTTATTTAATGAATCAGTCAGATGAACTGATAGTAGAAACTCCAAATTTCTACCCAAGAAGGGTTTAGGGATTAATAAGATGGTTGTAAGGGGTCCTTGAAGCTGAGCTTGCAAAGCACTCTGCACTCCATCAAGAATTTGTGAGGGGCTTCCCTGGTGGCACAGTGGTTGAGAGTCCGCCTGCCGATGCAGGGGACATGGGTTCGTGCCCCGGTCCGGGAAGATCCCACATGCTGCGGAGTGGCTGGGCCCATGAGCCATGGCTGCTGAGCCTGCGCATCCGGAGCCTGTGCTCCGCAATGGGAGAGGCCACAACAGTGAGAGGCCGGCGTACCGCAAAAAAAAAAAAAAAAAAAAAAAGAATTTGTGAGTTGTCCACATCAAAGAAGAAGAAATGGAAAGTTGGGGGTGGGGGTAGAGAGGTTTTAAAGACACAGGTGCCCCTAGTACCTGATGTCAGGAGAGTGGAGGTGATGTAGAGGAAACTGAAAACAATGAAGGAATATGAAGCAACTATCTTCTCCACATACTACATAAACTATGTGGAGATATCCTTTCAGCTTTAAGCACTCATGAGAAACTGGTCCAGCCAACAGCGGTCTTTATACAAGTTAAATTCCTTGTTCAGTTTCTTAACAGTTACTGCCTCTCACCTAAAAAGAGGAAATCCTCAGGAGTCATTTGAAAGAACTATCCTGGATTTGAATTGTTTCTCCACTTATTATCTGTACAACTTTCTTTCTTTCTTTTTGTTTGTCTGAGAAGTACTTTATTCTCCTTTCCTTTTTTTTTTAATAGATCTTTATTGGAGTTTAATTGCTTCACAATACTGTGTTAGTTTCTGTTGCACAAGAAAGCGAATCAGCCATATGTATACACATGTCCCCGTATCCCCTCTCTCTTGAGCCTCCCTCCCATCCTCCCTATCCCACCCCTCTAGGTCATCGCAAAGCACCAAGCTGACCTCCCTGTGTTATGCTGCTGCTTCCCACCAGCCAACTATTTTTACATTCGGTAGTGTATATATGTCGATGCTACTCTCACTTTGCCCCAGCTTCGCCCTCCCACCCCATGTCATCAAGTCCATTCCCTATGTCTACCTCTTTATTCCTGCCCTGCAACTAGGTTCATCGGTACCATTTTTTTTTTTAGATTCCATATATATGCATTAGCATATGGTATCTGTTTTTTTCTTTCTGACTTACTTCACTCTGTATGACAGACTCTAGTGATCCACCTCACAACAAATAACTCAATTTCATTTCTTTTTAGGGCTGAGTAATATTCCATTGTAATTATGTGCCACATCTTCTTAATCCATTCATCTGTTGATGGACATTTAGGTTGGTTCCATGTCCTGGCTATTGTAAATCGTGCTGCAATGAACATTGTGGTGCATGTCTCTTTTTGAATTATGGTGTTCTCAGGGTATATGCCCAGTAGTGGGATTGCTGGGTCATATGGTAATTCTATTTTTAGTTTTTTAAGGAACCTCCATACTGTTTTCCATAGTGGTTGTATCAATTTACATTCCCACCAACAGTAAAGGAGGGTTCCCTTTTCTCCACACCCTCTCCAGCATTTATTGCTTGTAGATTTTTTGATGATGGCCATTCTAACCAGTGTGAGGTGATACCTCATTGTGGTTTTGATTTGCGTTTCTCTAACGAAGAGTGATGTTGAGCATTCTTTCATGTGTTTTTTGTCAATCTGTATATCTTCTTTGGATAAATGTCTATTTAGGTCTTCCACCCATTTTTGGATGGGTTTTTTGTTTTTTGTTTTTTGAGCTCTATGAACTGCTTGTATATTTTGGAGACTAATCCTTTGTCAATTGCTTCATTTGCAAATATTTTCTCCCATTCTGAGGGTGATCTTTTCATCTTGTTTATGATTTCCTTTGCTGTGCAAAAGCTTTTAAGTTTCATTAGGTCCCATTTGTTTATTTTGGGTTTTATTTCTGTTACTCTAGGAGGTGGGTCAAAAAAGTCCTTGCTGTGGTTTATGTCAAAGAGTGTTTTTCCTCTAAAAGTTTTATAGTGTCCGGTCTTAATTTAAGTCTTTAATCCATTTGGAGTTTATTTTTGTGTATGGTGTCAGGGAGTGTTCTAATTTCATTCTGTTACATGTAGCTGTCCAGTTTTCCCAGCACCACTTACTGAAGAGGCTGTCTTTTCTCCACTGTATATTCTTGCCTCCTTCGTCGTAAATTAGGTGTCCATATGTGCATGGGTTTACCTCTGGGCATTCTATCCTATACCACTGACCCATAGTTCTGTTTTTGTGCCAGTACCATACTGTGTTGATTACTGTAGCTTTGTGGTATAGTTTGAAGTCAGGGAGCCTGATTCCTCCAACTCTGTTTTTCTTTCTCAAGATTGTTTTGGTTCTTCAGGGTCTTTTGTGTTTCCATACGAATTGTCAGATTTTTTGTTCTAATTCTGTGAAGAATGCCATGGGTAGTTTGAAAGGTATTGCATTGAAACTGTAGATTGCTTTGGGTAGTATAGTCATTTTCACAATATTGATTCTTCCAATCCAAGAACATGGTTTATTTCTCCATCTGTTTATGTCATCTTTGATTTCTTTCATCAGTGTTTAATAGTTTTCTGAGTACAAGTCTTTCTCCTCCTTAGGCAGGTTTATTCCTAGGTATTTTATTCTTTTTGTTGCAATGGTAAATGGAAGTGTTTCCTTAATTTCTCTTTCTGATTTTTCATTGTTGGTGTATAGGAATGCCAGAGATTTCTTTGCATTAATTTTGTATCCTGCAACCTTACCAAATTCATCGATTGGTTCTAGTAGTTTTCTGGTGGCATCTTTAGGATTTTCTACGTATAGTATCATGTCATCGGCAAATAGTGACCGTTTTACTTCTTCTTTTCCAAATTGTATTCCTTTTATTTCGTTTTCTTCTCTGATTGCCATGGCTAGGACTTCCAAAACTATGTTGAATAAGAGTGGCGAGAGTGGACATCTTTGTCTTGTTCCTGATCTTAATGGAAATGCTTTCAGTTTTTCGCCACTGAGTATGTTGCTTGCTGTGGGTTTGTCATAGATGACCTTTATTATGTTAAGGTACGTTCCCTCTATGCCCACATTCTGGAGAATTTTTATCAGAAATGGGTGTTGAATTTTGTCGAAAGCTTTTTCTGCATCTATTGAGATGATGAAATGGTTTTTGTTCCTCAATTTGTTTATGTGGTGTATCAAATTGATTGTTTTCCATATATTGAAGAATCCTTGCATCCCTGGGATAAATCCCACTTGATCATGGTGTATGATCCTTTTAATGTGTTGTTGGATTCTGTTTCCTAGTATTTTGTTGAGGATTTTTGTGTCTACGTTCATCAGTGATATTGGTCTATAATTTTCTTTTTTTTGTGATATCTTTTTCTGGTTTTGGTATCAGGGTGATGGTGGCTTTGTTGAATGAATTTGGGAGTGTTTCTCCCTCTGCAATTTTTTGGAAGAGTTTTGAGAAGGATCAGTGTTAGCTCTTCTCTAAATGTTTGACAGAATTCACCTGTGATGCCATCTGGCCCTGGACTTTTGTTTGTTGGAAGATTTTGCGGCAAGCGGGTCTGTCACTGTTGTGGCCTCTCCCACTGCAGAGCACAGGCTCCAGACGCACAAGTTCAGCGGCCATGGCTCACGGGCCTAGCCGCTCCGCAGCATGTGGGATCTTCCCGGACCGGGGCACGAACTCATGTCCCCTGCATCGGCAGGCAGACTCTCAACCACTGCACCACCAGAGAAGTGCTGTTGGAAGATTTTTAATTATGGTTTCAATTTCATTACTTGTGATAGGTCTGTTTATATTTTCTAATTATTCCTGGTTCAGTCTTGGAAAATTGTACCTTTCCAAGAATTTGTCCATTTCTTCGTGGTTGTCTATTTTATTGGCATACAGTTGTTTGTAGTAGTCTCTTATAATCCTTTGTATTTCTGCAGTGTCAGTTGTGATTTCTCCTATTTCATTTCCAATTTTATTGATTTGCGCCCTCTCCCTTTTTTTCTTGATGAGTCTGGCTAAGGGTTTATCAATTTTGTTTATCTTCTCAAAGAACCAGCTTTTAGTTTTATTGATCTTTGCTATCGTTTTCTTCATTTCTATTTCATTTACTTCAGCTCTGATCTTTATGATTTCTTTCCTTCTACTGACTTTGGGTTTTCTTTGTTCTTCTTTCTCTAGTTGTTTTAAGTGTAGGGTTAGATTGTTTATTTGAGACTTTTCTTGTTTCTTGAGGTGAGATTGAATTGCTACAAACTTCCCTCTTAGAACTGCTTTTGTTGCATCCCATAGATTTTGGGTTGTTGTGTTTTCATTGTCATTTGTTTCTATGTAGTTTTTTTATTTCTTCTTTGATTTCTTCAGTGATCTCTTGGTTATTTAGTAGCACAGTGTTTAGCGTCCATGTATTTGTCCCTTCATGGTTGTTAGCATTTGCCTTATGTATTGAGGTGCTCCTATGTTGGGTGTACAAACATTTATAATTGTTATGTCTTCTTCTTGGATTGATCCTTTGATCATTATGTAGTGTCCCTCCTTATCTCTTGTAACACTCTTTATTTTAAAGTCTATTTTATCTGATACGAGTATTGCTACTCCAGCTTTCTTTTGATTTCTATTTGCATGGAGTATCTTTTTCCATCCCTTCACTTTCAATCTGTATGTGTCCCTAGGTCTCTCTGAAGTGGGTCTCTTGTAGACAGCATATATATGGGTCTTGTTTTTGTATCCATTCAGCCAGTCTGTGTCTTTTGGTTGGGACATTTAATCCATTTACATTCAAGGTATTATCGATATGTATGTTCCTATTACCATTTTCTTAATTGTTTTGGGTTTGTGTGTGTCTTTTTCTTCTCTTTTGTTTCCCGCTTAGAGAAGTTCCTTTAGCATTTGTTGTAAAGCTGGTTTGGAGGTGCTGAATTCTCTTAGCTTTTGCTTGTCTGAGAAGCTTTTGACTTCTCCATCAAATCGGAATGAGATCCTTGCTGGGTAGAGTAATCTAGGTTGTAGGTTTTTTTCTTTCATCACTTTAAGTATATCCTACTACTCCCTTCTGGCCTGCAGAATTTCCACTGAAAAATCAGCTGATAACCTTAGGGGATTCCTTTGTATGTTATTTTTGTTTTTCCCTTGCTCTTTTTAATACTCTTTCTTTGAATTTATTTTTTGTTAGTTTGATTAATATGTGTCTTGGTGTGTTTTTCCTAGGGTTTATCCTGTATGGGACTCTCTGTGCTTCCTGGACTTTGGTGACTATTTCCTTTCCCATGTTAGGGAAGTTTTCCACCATAATCTCTTCAAATATTTTCTCAGTCCCTTTCTTTTTCTCTTCTTCTTCTGGGACCCCTATAATTCGAATGTTGGTGCATTTAATGTTGTCCCAGAGGTCTCTGAGATTGTCTTCAATTCTTTTCATTCTTTTATCTTTATTCTGTTCCTTGGCAGTTATTTCCACCATTTTGTCTTCCAGCTCACTTATTCATTCTTCTGCCTCTGTTATTCTGCTATTGATTCCTTCTAGTGTATTTTTCATTTCAGTTATTGTGTTGTTCACGTCTGTTGTTTGTTCTTTAGTTCTTCTAGATCTTTGTTAAACATTTCTTGTATTTTCTCAATCCATGCTTCCATTCTATTTCCGAGATTCTGGATCATCTTTACTGTCATTACCCTGAATTCTTTTTCAGGTAGATTGCCTATTTCATCCTCATTTGTTTCGTCTTATAGGTTTTTACCTTGCTCCTTCATCTGTGACATACTTTTTTGCCATCTCATTTTTTTTTTTTTTTATGAGTGGGATTGTGTTCCTGTCTTACTGGTTTTTGGCCTGAGGTTTCCAACACTGGAGTTTAGAGGCTACTGGGTAGAGCTGGGATGTGGTGCTGAGATGAGGAACTCTGTGAGACCTCACTTCAGTGAATATTCCCTGGGGCCTGAGGTTCTCTGTTAGCCCAGTGGTTCGGACTTGGAGCTCCCACTGCAGGAGCTTCCACCCAACCCCAGGCTCGTGAATCAAGATCCCGCAACCCGTGTGGGGTGGCAAAAATAATAATAATAATAACAAAGTAAAAAATAAAATTAGACTAGGAAACTAACAGATATGTTAGAAAGAGTGTAAAGATAAAAATATAGATGCATCAACAACTGGAAGGTACATCAGTACCACAACAGTAAAAAGGAGGAGGGAAAAGAAAAAAAAAAAAGGTGGGGGGGAAAGGCCTTGGCTGTGGAGAGCAGGCCTAAGCAAGGGCAAGTTTTGGGTGGTGGGTGTGTCCAATGCTCAGGACCCAAAGGGCTGGGAAAGGCCCTGGGGGCTGTGAGGGGTGGGGCTTAGGCTCAAGGAACAGAAGGGGCCCAGGTGTGCCCCCCACCCCTGGTCTCAGAGGGCAGGGGACTTCACTTGGGAGCCCAGCAGTCTTCCTGGGCTTGAGTGGGTGGGGCAAATGCCCTCCTCTCCTTTCCTGCTCCTCCGGTCTGGGGTCTGGAAGGGCCCCTCCTGCCTGCCTCTCCTTATCCCCCTGGCCTCCATCCTATGCCCCCAGGACCCATGCAGCCTGGAGGGGGGAAGAGGGGCCTTGGAGGGTAGGGGACCGGCCTGGGAGCTCAGCAGGCTTTCTGGTCCGAGTGGGCCAGGCGACTGCCCTCCACTCCTCTCCCACTCTTCCTGGAGAGTCCCTCCCACCTGCCTCTCCTGATCTCTCTGGCCTCAGGGGCACTGATCTTGTCTGGCCTCCACTTCTCCTCCCCCTTCAGTCCCCTTACGTCCTACTGGTTCACTCTGGGGTTCCTCACGTCTCCTTGGTGGTCAGAGACCCCCATCAGTGGCCGGCAGGCACCCTAGTTGTGGGGAGACGCTAACTCCATGTCTTCCCACACTGCCATCTTGACTCCTCCCCTATCTGTGCAATTTTGAACAAGTTACTTGACCTCTCTCAGATACCTTCTCTTTATCTTTAATTTAGAGATTTTTAATAGTCAGCTGCTAAAACAGTGCATGGTACACAATAGGCACACAATAAATGTGGATGAATGGATAAGTGAATGAGTGTTTACCTTGCCTGGGTTATATAAGAGCTAAATAAGAATGTATATAAAATGCCTGACAACCTGCAGGGAGGCAAAAAGACTGATTTTTTTCTCCTCCTCCCACACCTCCGACTCCCTGCCACTGCAACCTCTCTCTTATTCTTTAATGGATCAAAGTAAAAGAAGTCGGGCTTCCCTGGTGGCGCAGTGGTTGAGAGTCCGCCTGCCGATGCAACAGACACGGGTTCAAGCCCTGGTCTGGGAAGATCCCACATGCCGCGGAGCAACTAGGCCCGTGAGCCACAACTACTGAGCCTGCACATCTGGAGCTTGTGCTCCACAACAAGAGAGGCTGCGACAGTGAGAGGCCCATGCACCGTGATGAAGAGTGGCCCCCACTCGCCGCAACTAGAGAAAGCCCACGCACAGAAATGAAGACCCAACACAGCCATAAATAAATAAATAAATAAATAAATAAATAAATAAAATTTAAAAAAAAAAGTAAAAGAAGTCAATTGTGTAAGGCAAATCTCTACTTATTTCAGTTCCTAGAGAACATGCAACCGAGGGAAGTGGGAAGAGAAGAGACGGTGATAGAAAATCAGGAGATTCCTTCCCTTTCCTCCCTAAGTATCTCCCCACATGGAAGCAGCAAGCACAGCCATGAGCAGAGCTGCTGTCAGAAGCTTCCTTGGGGCCCAGCCTGTCCCAAACTCTCTTGGCAAACACTTACCAGAGGTTTGAATCCCGGATTCACCTATACCAAGGCCCACACTTAGGCATGTACTGTGACCACTGATGAGGCTGTGACTTTGTTGCTAAGGCCAGGAAATAAGCTAGCAGTGGTCAACTCCTGGCTCTAGGCTTCCCTTCTCCAGCCACTCTCAAGGGTGACGCCTCACGGGACCCTCAAGCCGTAAAAAATACATTCACAGATGACTCAAGCCCCTCCACAACACTTAAATCACAGGAGTATTCCTGGCCCCAGGTGACCATTAGAGACAGTCTGCTGGGAATGCCTAACTGCACCTGGCAGGATTCTGTAGTCTCTTGATAGATATTGGGCTTGCTAACGTCCTCGGAAAACCTAGTTTGAAATACATAATTATGTACCAGAGTATTTTGGCACTGTCACCAACCTTGTCTTTTTTTTTACTGCAGCAGAATTGTGTAAACCAAGAATTAAGACTATTTAAAAATATTGGTAATTCATATTCTCCTTGACAATAGAAGGGATTAAACTCAGGTAATCAGAACCATAACCTCTTTATCAAAGAAACTGTCACCTAAAGATGACACAGAGCAAAAATTTACAAAAGGTATTTTCTTTCTTTTCATGGAAATTGATAAAACATTCTAACTCGCTTCTCCACCTTTATTAAATTCACCCCTGTGAAAGTTAGGTTTTAGTGCTAGTTCCTTACCGTGGGTCAGAACTCAAAAAGAAAACTCAGCACTAAAGATTCTTGTGTCTCTGTAATATCATGAATAGTATATTCTATCATACTGGCTGCAAGGCTATTCGAAGCATACATCCAAATAATACAAATAAAAGACAACGCTTCTTTACTGGAATGGGGAGTGAGCAAGATCTGAGAGAAAGATAACTCAATATTTGAGGAAAGTATTTAGCAATGAACAATATAAGACTGTAGAAAATGAAAACACAAACAAAAATGTATCTTCTATATTCCAATCCCCCTTTCCTAATTCTTTTTGTCAAACTGTTTTCTTCTCCCTCTTCCATTACATCTGTAAGTGGTTAACTGTGTTTAATCTTCTCAGAAAAACTTTGGAACAGGAGGTAAGACGCTAACATCCCCAGGATCACTTACGTGTAGGCTTGCTGAAAATGGAGATGTAAAATATGTGCTCCTTAAGTTTGTTTTTCAGACCAGCAGTTTAGCCCCCCAGAAGCTTTCACATCAGACAAGCTTCAGTTTTAACCATCCATTTCCCTTTACTAGTTGTGTGGCCTTGGAAAATTTAAACTTTCTGACCCTCAACTCACCTTCTGGAAAAAAGATATGGGGAAAAATAGTGTTCTGTGAGTTTAAACTTAATATGTGTCTGGGGCTATGGAGAAAATATTTTTATATTTCAGCACAGTTAGGATTTTTTGAGCAAATTTTACGCACACTTGGCCTTGTCTAAAAGCAACCCTTAGAGCTTAATTTATAACCGACTTACACAATGAGAGAACTCCAGAGCGAGAGACTGGAGACACCCCTGGGTTATAAAGCTGGAGACCCTGGTCTTATATTTCCTCTGGAGAGATTTATTTATATTCCAACAGATTAAAGTAAGCACTCAGGATCCTTCCCATTATGTTTCCAAGGAGACTCTCTCAGGCTACGGGGGAACAACATACGTAAGAACACATGTTCATTTTTTGAGGATTTCTTGCTTAAAATACACTTCTTATGTACAGAGATTTAATCTATCTGGCTCTTATTACATCACCCTAAGTGTAAGAATTGGGGCACAGGGGAACCATGTGGTTGTTGTTTGCTGTAAAGAAGTGAATAATAATATGCTCTGCTCCAGAAACTTCATGTATGTATTCAGGATAATATCAGTAAATATGGAATTTTTTAAACTTTACAAAATATAAATTATCTAAAAGAGCACTTGATATGTAGTAGGTACTTAATAAATGGTAATTATTTTTTCAACTTGACTTAAAAATGTTTTTTAACCATACAGACTTATCTGAAATGTGTAGATTCCTTTTTTTTTCCCAGTCAGGATTCCAATATTAGATTTATAGGTAACTCTCATATTAATAAAATCTGACAGTCATAAAACCAAAGCTGAAACACGATAAATTAGGAGCAATTGTTCATATTACAAATAGACTTTTCACTTCCTAAGAGAAACCTGGCATGAGTGGAGGTCATTCTTAGAAGTTAATAAAATTTCAGTTTTTATTTAAAATGTCCAACATTAAAATATTCCCTTTTAGACATCCAAATTTGTAATGTATTTGGAGATTATTAGCCACAGAAGCTCCAAGGAACAACAGAAACTATATGAACTACATGTACTTTTTGTTATACTAGTAGTGATGGTGGTGTATTAATCAAGTACTAGTAATATTATAGCAAAAACATCAATAATTAACATTTATTGGGCACCTAATATATGCCACACACTGCTAGTTTATACGTTTTCTTTTATGTAGGACTCAACATCAAGCTTTTCAGTTACATGTCCTCTATTTTGCAAATGAGGGAGATGAATTTTAATGAAGTGAAGAATGAATGAATCTCTGTCCAAGATTATATAGCCATTAAGTAGCAGAGATTTTAACACAGAACTCTCTGAGGCACAGATCAAACATGTCACTGCTATGTGGCCTCCCAAGGGGATAATCCATATAGAAATTCTGGTAATATTGGGGCAAAAGAGGCTGTTACGCAGAGCTATAGTAGGCACAGGACTCTGGTTTCCTGACATCATCTTTAAAACTAAACAACCATAGAAAGACTTACAATTACTGTAAATTATCAGAAAGAGAAAGGAAATAATCAGAATCAAAGATGGATTGTTTATGATACTTCTGAGAGAAACTCTCCAACTAACAGGTTAGTTACATGGGCACATGCACATGCTGAGACATAAACATGCACACAAACCCAGCCTCATACACTTTTACACACAGGTACACATATGTACACACATACACACGAGTACACATGTGTACACACACATATACTCACTCAGGTACCTAACATCTGGATTTACAAGGGAAAAAACTTTCATGCCCATAAATAAAAGCAGTATCTTGCTTCAGATTCTCTTTAGGATCTAAATTTAGTTTTTAAATTTCCCTTTATAATTCTAAGCATCTGGCCGAGGAACACCCATCCTCAGCTCTGGTATTTGTGACCTATGTGAATAATTTCAGTTGCTAAGTGGACACTTCTGATTTCCAGTGATAGTCCAGCTCATCCCACACTTTCAAATGATGAAGAGTGTGAGCTCTTCTGCCTCGGCTGGCTAGATGTGGGGCCAGCAGTAGATGAGGGTCCCACAGATACGAATTCCTCTCAAGATAGGACCACTCTAAGCCAAAATGACCTTATCAGACGGTTTCCTAAATTACAGATAAATGAGAATAAATCATTTAAAGAACTGTATTTTAAGAAAGGAGCTGTGTGATGTTCAAAAGACAGAAGAATAAGAAGAAAAGGCAAGACGTTAAAAAAAAACTGGAAGAGAAGTTAGCTTACCTGAGTATCTTATCTAGAACCATCTGTTTCAAATCCTGACATTAATTTCAGTATACTCAATCAGAGACAGCAGAAAAATAATCAGAAAGGAGCTAAATACCATTTAATTACATCTAAACCGATGCTTTGTGAGTGACAACTTCGCAAAGTTAATAAGATATCATAAAAAAATGCTTTTGTACAAATTTATTAGTGCATGAGTGGTAAAGATTTATAATCCAAAAGATGATACAAAAAGCAATCTGCATATCTGCCCTATGTATGTAAAAATGCATTTGTGACGATAATACTCTTATCAAAAATGGAAGAAGGTGTGAGTCCAAGAACTAATTGTTCTCCAATTCCAGCTCAGTTGAGAAAATCCAGTCCTCTGGCCAATCTTGATAATTGCTTATTTGTCTTGCATTCAGCTTTCTCCCAGAACTGGCTCATATGCGTATCTCTGATCTCCGGAAAAACAGAAATACAAACTGGAAAGAACCATGCAAGTTCATCTCCAGTGCATGGCTAATATCTGAACTATCAGCTCAGTCCAGGAGAGCGGAGCTTGTTTCTCCCCTTCGTACATTTTCACAAGGCTTGTTACAAGAGGCTAGCTACTAATCAAGAAATGCCTAATGTGGCTGGAGACATCACATAGATGCCTTCAAATCCTTGCCACAGCCCGATGAGACAGGGACTATGATCGTTCATTATAGGGAGGAAACTGAGACTGGGTTAATTGCCCAACGGTTTTCATTAGAGTGGGAGAACTTGTATTTGAAGACAACACTCTTCATTCCATTCAAGTTCCTTGGAATCTTGTAATTTTAAATACAACAAAAATGTTCATCTAAATAATAAACAGCAGCTAGAGCCTCCCAGGTTTTCTCAAATGAGTCTCTTTTTCAGAACATTCCAAAATAACCTCAAGGGCTTGATGCTTATTTAAACAGCAAGATGCTTCAGTAAAAGAAGCTAATGCTGCCAAGTAGAGTCAGACTTTCTCCAGAGCTTCTAGGTGAAGACAAATAAAGCTCTCAGAAGCATTACAGATAATGAAAATCATCAACAATTTCCTGCCTCTACTGTCTCTTGTTAATACTTTTGTCATGCAGATTGCCCTAATTTGATTGTGGGATTTTTTTCCCCCATTGTCACCAAGAACTATAAACAAAATAGGATGTAATAAAGTGGTATTCTGGGCCTTTTATTGTCATTATTATTCTCATTTAGCTTTGGAAATTAGATTCGACTTTACTGGCTAAGGGCAGAGCTCTCCATCTTTTCACATAAGGTGTGCCAGTCAGAAATCCCCTGCCATGCCCTTCCTATTCATCAGTTTTGCAAAGGTGCCCTAGAGAAAGAGCCGTGGCAAGCAGAGAAACACCTGTAAAATGCATTAAAAACTCATTCTGAGAATGATGTTTCTCTGGGACTGAGCCACATTTACTAGGTGACAAACACATCCTTCTGGGCATTCATTTTATAGGTAAAGTATGTCTGAACGCTCAATATTCTCCCACAACCCTCACTAACTGTACTTCCCACTTGGACATTTTTAAATTTTAAACAGACAATGTCAGAATTAGCTGAATGGTCCTAGTCCTAAGGAAAGGGCCAATGCTGGGTACTTGAAAAGCAGTAAGGCATCCCCAGTAGATATATAATCCACTGTTGAGCCAGGCATCCTAAATTGAATTTGAGTTTGTCCTGAATTAGCTAAATATTTTAAGTTACTAAGCCTCTACTTAATTCTCTCCTGTCAAAAAGAGCTTATAATACTTCATAAGGTGATTGTGAGTATAAAATGAGATAATGTCTTTAGAGTACTTAGTATAATGCTTGTTACTTAGTGAGAATTTAGAAAAGTGTTTGGTTGGTAAGTATATGTTTGTATCTGTATATAAAATTCAGAAACATTAGCAAAATGAAAAAGGATTTCTTTGCCACCAAAACTAAGAGTTATATGGCCAAGTTTTAAAAATATAGGTTTAAACAATGTGAAACAGATTTCTTTACTGAAGATTTCCCAAAACTTGTATTATGCTGGCATGTATTAGGAACCCACTAGAGAAAGCTGTAATTAAAAACAAAGGGAAAAAAAAATGGAGTTTCATGGATGCCAACCAGTCAGCTGAAAAGAGACACCCAAGTATTAAATCAACACTCAAAAAAACTGTCACTAGAGGACTTTAAGGGAGGTCAAGCTAATTTCCACTTCAATCTGAAGGAAAAAGCACCAAAGGCTAGCGGAACACACTCACGAGAAAGAAGACACAACAGATTCAGAGAAAAGTGTTCTAGAGTATATTACCTAAATTGAAGCTGTCAATGCCCTGCATAATTCCACAACCCCTTTGGAAACAGCTAGTACAGAGATGTGTGACAGAGACTCTAATGTTGAGAAGTGTCTGGAATGTGTCAGTGTACACTTGGGCTCATTTTTCTCACTTAGGAAACCGACTTTCCAAATCTACTGGTGATGATGCTGTGAGGATTAAATAAGACTGAGTCTTTTAAAAATAACACCAAACTATTAGACATTGTTATATTGAATGTAAGATGGGACCACTTAGTAAGGAACAGGTGAAGATAAGGTCAGGACTTACTACCAAATCTATTGAAATAATGGAATGGGACCTTGCTACTCAAAGTGTGGTCCATGGACCAGAAGTATCAGTATTATCTGAGAACTTGCTAGAAATGTATCTAGACTTATTGAAACATAATCTGCATTTAAAAAAAAATACCTAGGTGATCTGGATACACATTACACTCTGAGAATTATTTGCACAGTAGCTTTACAGAAGGAAGCACTGAAAACTTGGCAGAAGCTGACCATAAGAAAATAAAGCTAA
Source organism: Hyperoodon ampullatus (assembly GCF_949752795.1). Lineage (NCBI taxonomy): Eukaryota > Metazoa > Chordata > Mammalia > Artiodactyla > Ziphiidae > Hyperoodon > Hyperoodon ampullatus. The sequence goes on from NC_136917.1 coordinate 66,808,892, forward strand.
AAATAAAACATGGTGTTAAAAAGAAATAATAGGCCCAAAATGGAGTTACTTATGCTAAGCCCCACATGAGCAGACCAAGACTTAATACCTAACCTAACTGCTGTTTCAGCCCATGCCAGGAACGTAACCTTTAACCAGTCAACTTGGAATTACCCAGTCAGCACTAGTGAGGTAATCTACCCAATAGACTCCTCCCATTCCCTTAGGAGAGTGACCTTGCCTGAAACAATGCATTCTTTGCTAATAATTTGCTTTTACATTCCCTTTCTGCTTTTAAAAGCCTTTCTTTTCCTTCAGCTTGGTGGAGAGCCCCTTTCTATTTGCTAGATGGAATGCTGCCCCATTCACGAATCATTTAATAAAATCAAGTTGATCTTAAAATTTATTTAGTTGAATTTTTGTTGTTAACAGATTTGGTAGCAGCGATGGGATCCAAAGGGAACTTCTGATGGCATTTGGGGACAACAAGAAACACAGGTGTGGTACCCCCAACTCCTTCTTGAGTTCACTGTCTTTCTTACGATTTTCAAGGGCCATAGGTAAGTTCCTCTGGGTTCTGAGCTCCACTCTGTTGTGTTGAGCTCCCGATCTAATTGTCTTTCCAGTTCAGGGCTTAGAGGGTCAGCTTGAGCTGGCAGACAGGTCCATCTGGAATCTGAGTCCTGAGCCTTTGGTTCAGTCAGATTGGAACTTCCCCAGTTCCAGTCTACAGTCTGCATTTACTGGAGTCTGCTGGTTTAGTCCATGCTGGAAATTGCTGGTGGTGTGCACAGCCTTCTCTTGTCCAGTCCCCTAACATCTCTTGGTTATTGTTGGTTGTTAAGGTGCATTTATCTTTGTCTTGATTTGTCTAGATAAGGACTACTGTTAATGGAAATCTTGGAGGAAAAAAAAAAGCTACAAAAATTGGTGGGCACTGGTTGAATATTTGAGTTGTTAAAGCACTCACTGCTTAAAATAAGTTGGTCATGAAACAAGTTAGATTGATACTAGGTCACCCGCTAACCTCAAGAAAATTTCCACGTGAGGGACTTCCCTGGTGGCGCAGTAGTTAAGAATCCACTTGCCAATGCAGGGGACATGGGTTGAATCCCTGGTCCGGGAAGATTCCACATGCTGTGCAGCAACTAAGCCCATGCACTACAACTACTGAGCCTGTGCTCTAGAGCCTGCAAGCCACAACTACTGAGCCCACGTGCCGAAACTACCGAAGCCTGTGTGCTCTAGGGCCCACGTGCCGCAATGAGAGGCCACCGCAATGAAGAGTAGCCCCCGCTCACCGCAACTAAAGAAAGCCCATGTGAAGCAACGAAGACCTAACACAGCCAAAAAATAAGTAAATAAAATTAAAAAGAAAAAAAAGAAAAAAGAAAATTTCCACACGAGATAAACTGTAAAACATCACACATTTCCCAACTCTGTGGCACGACACTTCTAGGTATTAATGTGGCTCTGAGAGACCCAAAGGTTTAGCTAAAAATAATTATAATAATAATAAAATTAAAATGGGATCCTCAAAATCCAAAATGTTAAGTGTGCCACCTTCTGGCACACCTGCTTATTTTATATCTATGAACTGCAGTCCCCAAAGCTATAAATATCTACAAACATGGCAAAGTCCTACCAAAGACAACCTAGAACCAACGGCCATTATGGGAAAAATACCAAATAGACAAGATCATTAACTTAACAAGTGCATTTGAAAGTATGGGTTTCCATATCAAACGGAATGGAAAACCTATTTTAACTGGTAAGTAGGAAATTTCAAAAGGAAGGTTCTTGAAATAGCTTTATTTAAAAAATGTGTTGCATAAGGCTAATGAAAAGTTAAAACACAAGATCATAAACAAAAGTACAGCAAACCATTAGCTCTACAGCTACAAGTGCTCCAAGGCCAGACACCTAAAATAACACCTCAGCTCCCCACACTGCACTCTCCTGGGGGTTTATCAGTAAGGTGCTGGCCCAGGGATCAATGTCTCAGTTATTATCAGCTGGGACACAGGAAAAGAGTTTGCTCTCAAAGGGCTTATGCCAATTTTTTAACATCAAACTCACATGCCCTCATATCTACCCTCAAATGAGAACCCTCCTATTGGCCCCTTCCAGAGTTGATAAAACTCTGAGGGATTTTTCTGGTAAACTGTTACCTTATTCCCTTAAACAGCTAAGGTAAACCAAAAATTAATGAAGAACCTTGTCAAATTCTGGACACTGGAGATACACCCCCTACCTTAAACCTCACTTGCCTGGAGCCTGCAGATGGGATCCTCAGAAAACTGGCAGAAGCCAGCTAAGGGTAAGACGTCTTACCAGAATCAGCTCTCCTGTATCTCTGTCTGTAGTACCCAGTAGAAAGAAGAAAATAAAATATCTTTTGCACCCTCTTTGGGAATGCCTCCTTAGCCCAAGGGGTTGTTCAGTACTGCCAGAAATATTTACTGTTTGTCCCAGCTAAAAAACTACAAAGTAGCTCTGTGGTCAGAAATTGGCCAAATTGCAAAGCCTGATAGAAACATTTTTTAAAGCCTTCTCCCTTAAATGAAAATAAAACTACATACCCAGAGGGAAAAAGAAACCTTTTAAAGACCCTGTAAAAGGATTTATGGGTGGATCAACCTTCCTATCATTTAAGTTGCAAGCCAATTCCTTGAGGAATTGAGAGAAACGGGTCCTTAAAAATCTTTGCAAAACTAGAACTGCAGCTCTACAGGCAATTCAAAGCTCACCTGTTCCTTTTTACCAACCCCCCCAAACCTCCTCTATTTATCTTAAAGGACTTATAACTTGCATTCTTTCCCTGTCCCTTTGAGACGTAAATGTTAAAGTACTAACTTCAAGGAAGTAATTCTTATCAATAAAAGAAAAGGAGGGTGGGGGAAAGGTCATTTGGAACTTGGGCAAATGAGATATCTTAAGTGTACTGAAGCTATGAGGTCTCTGCCTGCATCTATCTATATGTTCACATATGTCTCCATATATGTGCTGTAGATGTGTGGTATTTTCTACCTGCTCATGGTATTGCCAAAATTAATCTGTAAAAGTATTTAACTGGCCTAAAGAAAATTAAATGCTTATATGAATTACATATTCGTAAAATTCTTAAAAATATAATTAAAACATACCCAAATACTTTTCAGGTTCACATGATCTGAGATAAGCTTTAGTAAATAAAAGCTAGCTTGTTTGTTGATTAAATTAAATAGACATGTCTTTAGAGTTATCAACATTAGAAACAATTCAGACATACAACTTTCATTCTACCTAGGCTTACTAAAAGTCAAATAAATTCATGTCATTGCTTACAAAATTTGTGAGCCAAACAAAACAAAACAAAAAACTTGGGATGATTGCTGACCTTGTCTAATGGCTCATGAAGTTTTTGTGGGTTCTGCTCCCTCACAAGACACAGGATTAAAACTTCATACTTCAACTAAATATAAAACCCTTTCTTCTTTTCTTTCCTTCATTTACTCTGACTTGGCCAGAAAAGATAATACCATCATTTGTATCTCCCAGACCACTACTAAGGCAGTTAATCTTTCAGACTGCTGGAGTTGTCATTTTAAAACAATGGATTTATCCATGATTCTAGAGACTCCCTGGTCCATTTCCATATCTCTGGTTAACAACCCCAAACTTGGGGAATTTTGTGTTTAGGCTCTACACAAAGAAAAGAATGCAAGGCAAAGGGAGCCAGAATAAAACTGCTTGTGCGGTCTACTGACCCTTAAAATTTTATGGCCTCCATGGCTGTCACCTTTCCAGTCCTGAGTCATAGATTTAAATGGGAGTTATCAAGAGGCATTCATGATTCAGGATTTGCTTCCACTGACAGGGTCCTACTTCCCTGGTTTGGAGTAAATGTAAATGAGGAACATCTCCTGAACTCTTAAAAGTATTGCAGAATCCACAGTTAAAGCGATAAATGACTGAAAAAATCCTTAGACTCTCTGGCCAAAGTTGTTCTTGATAATATGATAGCCCTTGATTATTTTTTAGCTGAACAAGGAGGTATATGTGCTGTGGCAAACACCACCTGCTATACATGGGTTAATATTTCTGGGCAAGTTAAAGCTGTTACATAAGAGCACTGAGCAAGTCATGTGGCTGAAAAAGGTGACTCCTTCAACTGGGTCTTTCTTTGACTTATTTGATTGGTTTGGATCTTGGGGACCATAGCTTCGAAGTGCATCCAGACATTGGGAATTATCCTGCTTATAAGAAATATAGTAACTTCCCTGGCACATTATAGGCAGTTAAAGGCTTTAAATGTATGCTCACGGTCACTGGCCACTAAGCAACTGATCTCCCTAAGACTGGAACATCAGAAAAAGAACAAAGAGAATGACCAACTTAAATATTCTGAACCTGAAATTGTGGCCTGTCCTCATCACAGAGATTAAGCAAAACGTCATGAGCTGTGAATACCACATAAAGGATTAATAAAAGCTTTGAGGACTACAGAACAGTAGCTGAGAGTGGCACTAATGCCATATATATATATGTGTGTGTGTGTGTGTGTGTGTGTGTGTGTATTATTTTTAGCTTTACTTTGTGTTTTACTATTGAGAAAATAACAAAAATATTTTATACAGTAAATTCACTTATCATTTATGGAGACAAAAAATAAATTGGAATAATATTTAGAAAATTTTAAAGCAAGGTAAAATAAACCAAGCAAACCAACCAACAAACAGCTTACAGATTTAAGCTGAGAGTTCTTTTTTATTTTTAACATCTTTATTGCAGTATAATTGCTTTATAATGGTGTGTTAGTTTCTGCTTTATAACAAAGTGAAGAAGCTATACATATATATATATATATATATTCCCATATCTCTTCCCTCTTGCATCTCCCTCCCTCCCACTCTCCCTATGCCACCCCTCTAGGTGGTCACACAGCACCAAGTTGATCTCCCTGTGCTATGCGGCTGCTTCCCCCTAACTACCAATTTTACATTTGGTAGTGTATATAAGTCCATGCCATTCTTTCACTTTGTCTCAGCTTACCTTTCCCCTCCCCGTGTCCTCAAGTCCATTCTCTAGTAGGTCTGTGTCTTTATTCCTGTCCTGCACCTAAGTTCTTCATGACGACCCTTTTCTTTTGTAGATTCCACATATATGTGTTAGCATATAGTATTTGCTTTTCAATTTCTGACTTACTTCACTCTGTATGACAGACTCTAGGTCCATCCACCTCACTACAAATAAGTCAATTTCATTTCTTTTTATGGCTGAGTAATATTCCATTGCATATATGTGCCACATCTTCTTTATTCATTCATCTGTCGACGGACACATAGGTTGCTTCCATGTCCTGGCTATTGTAAATAGAGCTGCAATGAACATTGTGGTACATGACTCTTTTTGAATTATGGTTTTTTCAGGGTATATGCTCAGTATTGGGATTGCTGGTTCGTATAGTAATTCTATTTTTAGTTTTTTAAGGAACCTCCATACTGTTCTCCATAGTGGCTGTATCAATTTACATTCCCACCAACAGTGCAAGGAGGTTCCCTTTTCTCCACACCCTGTCCAGCATTTACTGTTTGTAGATTTTTTGATGATGGCCATTCTGACCGGTGTGAGATGATATCTCATTGTAGTTTTGATAAGCGTTTCTCTAATGATTAATGATGTTGAGCATTCTTTCATGTGTTTGTTGGCAATCTGTGTATTCTCTTTGGAGAAATGTCTATTTAGGTTTTCTGCCCATTTTTGGATTGGGTTGTTTGTTTTTTTGATATTGAGCTGCGTGAGCTGCTTGTAAATTTTGGACATTAATACTTTGTCAGTTGCTTCATTTGCAAATATTTTCTCCCACTCTGAGGGTTGTTTTTTCGTCTTGTTTATGGTTTTCTTTGCTGTGCAAAAGCTTTTGAGTTTCATTACGTCCCATTTTGTATTTTTGTTTTTATTTCCATTTCTCTAGGAGGTGGGTCACAAAGGATCTTGCTGTAATTTATGTCATAGAGTGTTCTGCCTATGTTTTCCTCTAAGAGTTTTATAGTGTCTGGCTTTACATTTAGATGTTTAATCCATTTGGAGTTTATTTTTGTGTATGGTATTAGGGAGTGTTCTAATTTCAGTCTTTTACATGTAGCTGTCCAGTTTCCCCAGCACCACTTATTGAAGAGGCTGTCTTTTCTCCATTGTATATTCTTGACTCCTTTACCAAAAATAAGGTGACCATATGTGCGTGGCTTATCTTTGGGCTTTCTAACCTGTTCCATTGATCTATATTTCTGATTTTGAGCCAGGACCATACTGTTTTGATTACTGTAGCTTTGTAGTAGAGTCTGAAGTCCAGGCGCCTGATTCCTCCAGCTCCGTTTTTCTTTCTCAAGATTGCTTTGGCTATTCGGGGTCTTTTGTGTTTCCTTACAGATTGTGAATTATTTTTGTTCAAGTTCTGTGAAAATGCCAGTGGTAATTTGATAGGGATTGCATTGAATCTGTAGATTGCTTTGGGTAGTATTGTCATTTTCACAGTGTTGATTCTTCCAATCCAAGAACATGGTATATCTCTCAAACTCTTTGTATCATCTTTAATTTCTTTCATCAGTGTCTTATAATTTTCTGCATACAGGTCTTTTGTTTCCCTAGGTAGGTTTATTCCTAGGTATTTTATTCTTTTTGTTGCAATGGAAAATGGAAGTGTTTCCTTAATTTCTCTTTCAGATTTTTCATCACTAATGTATAGGAATGCAAGAGATTTCTGTGCATTAATTTTGTATCCTGTACTTTACCAAATTCATTGATTAGCTCTAGGAGCTTTCTGGTGGCATCTTTAGTATTCTCTATGTATAGTATCATGTCATCTAAAAACAGTGACAGCTTTACTTCTTCTTTTCCAATTTGGATTCCTTTTATTTCTTTTTCTTCTCTGATTGCTGTGGCTAAAACTTCCAAAACAATGTTGAATAATAGTGGTGAGAGTGGGCAACCTTGTCTTGTTCCTGATCTTAGTGGAAAGGTTTCAGTTTTTCACCACTGAGAATGATGTTGGCTGTGGGTTTGTTATATATGGCCTTTATTACGTTGAGGTAAGTTCCCTCTATGCCTACTTTCTGGGTTTTTTTAAATCATAAATCAGTGTTGAATTTTGTCAAAAGCTTTTTCTGCACCTATTGAGAGGATCATATGGTTTTTATTCTTCAATTTGTTAATATGGTGTATCACATTGACTGATTTGCATATATTGAAGAATCCTTGCATTCCTGGAATAAACCCCACTTGATCATTGAGTATGATCCTTTTAATGTGCTGTTGGATTGTGTTTGCTAGCATACTGTTGAGGATTTTTGCATATATGTTCATCAGTGATATTGTCCTGTAATTGTCTTTCTTTGTGACATCTTTGTCTGGTTTTGGTATCAGGGTGATGGTGGCCTCGTAGAATGAGTTTGGGAGTGTTCCTCCCTCTGCTGTATTTTGGAAGAGTTTGAGAAGGATAGGTGTTAGCTTTTCTCTAAATATGATAGAATTTGCCTGTGAAGCCATCTGGTCCTGGGCTTTTGTTTGTTGGAAGATTTTTAATCACAGTTTCAATTTCATTGTTTGTGACTGGTCTGTTTATATTTTCTATTTCTTCCTGGTTCAGTCTCGGAAGGTTGTGCATTTCTAAGAATTTTTCCATTTCTTCCAGGTTGCCCATTTTATTGGCATATAGTTGCTTGTAGTAATCTCTCATGATCCTTTGTATTTCTGCAGTGTCAGTTGTTACTTCTCTTTTTTCATTTCTAATTCTATTGATTTGAGTCTTCTCTCTTCTTTTGTTGATGAGTCTGGCTAATGGTTCATAACTTATATTTTGATCACATCTCTCCATTAAGTTGAAGGTCTGATCAAAAGGGGAGAATTGTTAAAAAGAAATAACAGGCCCAAAGTGGAGTCACTTGTGCTAAGCCCCGCATGAGCAAAGCAAGACTTAATACCTAATCTAATGTAATTTTGCACAATATTAAGGATATGTGTGCTCAAAGATGTGAAACAACAGAAACTCTTAACTGTGGAAATATAAGCTTGTTCAGCCACTTTGCCAAATAGTTTAGTATTAAGCACATAAAAATTGAACACGTAAAACATGCAACAATCTCATCATTGGGTATAAAACAAAAATCAAAAGTGGAAACTCTTGGACTTTTGTAAAGAGACATGTCCAAGGACTTGATTGACTATTTCCTTTCCCATGTTAAGGAAGTTTTCAACTATAATCTCTTCAAATATTTTCTCAGACCCTTTCTTTTTCTGCTCTTCTTCTGGGACCCCTAGGTCTCTGAGACTGTCCTCAATTCTTTTCATTCTTTTTTCTTTATTCTGCTCTGTGGTACTTATTTCCACTCTTTTATCTTCCAGGTCACTTTTCTGTTCTTCTGCCTCAATTATTCTGCTACTGATTCCTTCCAGAGAATTTTTAATTTCACTTATTGTATTGTTCATCATTGTTTGTTTGCTCTTTAGTCCTTGTAGGTCCTTGTTAAATGTTTCTTGTATTTTCTCCATTCTATTTCCAAGATTTTGGATCATCTTTACTCTCATTACTCTGAATTCTTTTTCAGGTAGACTGCCTACTTCATCTTTGTTTGGTCTGGTGGGTTTTTATCTTGCTCCTTCATCTGCTGCATATTTCTCTGTCTTTTCGTTTTGTTTACTTTACTGTGTTGTGGTCTCCTTTTTGCAGGCTGCAGGTTCATAGTTCCCGTTGCTTTTGGTGTCTGCCTCCAGACAGTGAGGTTGGTTCAGTGGCTGTGTAGGCTTGTTGGTGGAGTGGACTGGTGCCTGTGTTCTGGTGGATGGGGCTGCATCTTGCCTTTATGGTGGGCAGGGCTGCATCCTGTGGTGTGTTTTGGGGTGTCTGTCAACTTAGTATGATTTTAGGCAGTCTCTCTGCTAATGGGTGGGGTTGTGTTCCTGTCTTGCTAGTTGCTTGGCATGCGGCATCAAGCACTTGAGCTTGCTGGCCGTTTGGTGGAGCTGGGTCTTAGTGTTGAGACAGAGATCTCTGGGAGAACTCTCACCAATTGATATTATGTCAGGTCAGGAGGTCTCTGGTGGTCCAATGTCCTGAACTCGGCTCTCCCACCTCGGAGGCTCAGGCGTGACACCACTTTGGAGCACCAAGACCCTATCAGCCACATGGCTCAGAAAAAAAGGGAGAAAAAAAGAAAGAAAAATAATAATAAAATAAAAATTAAAAATTATTTTTAAAAAAGTAGAGAGCAACTAAACCAATAAACAAATTCACCAGTGATAACAAGCACTAAAAACTAAACTAAGATAAACATAAAAGTCAGAAACAAATCAGTTGCATACAGCAAACCCCAAGTCTACAGTTGCTCCTAAAGTCCACTGCCTCAATTGTGGGATGATTTGTTGTCTATTCAGGTATTTCCCAGATGCAGGATACATCAAGTTGATTGTGGAGATAATCTGCTGCTCCTGAGGCTGCATGGAGAAATTTCCCTTTCTCTTCTTTGTTCTCACAGCTCCTAGGGTTCAGCTTTGGATTTGGCCCCGCCTCTGCATGTAGATCACCCTCTGGCATCTGTTCTTTGCCCAGACAGGAGAGGGGTTAAAGGAGCAGCTGATTAGGCACACTTGCTCACTTAGGCCAGGGAAAGGAGGGGCACGGTAGTCATAATTGGAATGTCGGGCAAGCCTGTGTTGGCAGAGGCCGGTATGATGTTGCAATAGCCTGAGGTGTGCTGTGTGTTCTCCCAGGGAAGTTGTCCCTGGATCACAGGACCCTGGCAGTGGCGGGTTGCACAGTCTCGTGGGCAGTGGGAGGTATGTGTGCATAGTGACCTGTGCTTGCACACAGGATTCTCGGTGGCAGCAGCAGCCGGGTTAGCATTTCATGCCCGTCTCTGGGGTCTGAGCTGAGAGCCATGGCTCATGCCTGTCTGTGGAGCTCGTTTAGGCAGTGCTCTGCCTTCTGTGGGTACACGGGGAAGGAATCCCCTCTCCTCGTGTACCCCGAAACAATGGTCTCTTGCCTCTTAGGCAGTTCCAGACTTTTCCCCGGACTCCCTCCCAGCTAGCCGTGGTGCACTAACCCCCTCAGCCTGTCTTCACACAGCCAACCCCAGTCCTCTCCTTGGGGTCTGATCTCTGGAGCCCGAGCCTCAGCTCCCAGGCCCTACCTGCCCCGTGGGTGAACAGACAAGCCTCTCAGGCTGATGAGTGCTGGTCGTCACCGATCCTCTGTGCAGGAATCTCTCTGCTTTGCCCTCTGCACCCGTTGCTGTGCTCTCCTCCGTGGCTCTGAAGTTCCCCCCCCCGCCCAACTGCCATCTCCGCCAGTGAAGGGGCTTCCTAGTGTGTGGAAACTTTTCCTCCTTCACAGCTCCCTCCCAGAGGTGCAGGTCCCATCCCTATTCTTTTGTCTCTGTTTTTTCTTTTTTCTTTTGCCCTACCCAAAGAAAACGTGGGGATTTTCTTGCTTTCTGGGAAGTCTGAGGTCTTCTGGCAGCATTCAGTAGGTGTTCTGTAGGAGCTGTTCCAAATGTAGATGTATTTTTGATGTATTTGTGGGGAGGAAGGTGATCTCCACGTCTTACTCCTCTGCCATGTTGAAGGTCCTCCAAAAATTATTATTTTATATTGGAGTATGGTTGATTAACAATGTTGTGTTAGTTTCAAGTGTACAGCAAAGTGATTCAGTTATACATATACATGTATCTATTATATTTTCTTTTCCATTTAGGTTATTTCAGAGTATTGAGCCAAGTTCCATGTGTTATACAGTAGGTCCTAGTTGGTTATCTATTTTTTTTAAATTAAGGGTACTTTAATTTATTTATTTATTTATTTATTTTTGGCTGTGTTGGGTCTTCGTTTCTGTGTGAGGGCTTTCTCTAGTTGTGTCAAGCGGGGGCCACTCTTCATCACGGTGCACAGGCCTCTCATTGTCATGGCCTCTCTTGTAGCGGAGCACAGGCTCCAGACCTGCAGGCTCAGTAGTTGTGGCTCACGGGCCTAGTTGCTCCGCGGCATGTGGGATCCTTCCAGACCAGGGCTCGAACCTGTGTCCCCTGCATTAGCAGGCAGATTCTCAACCACTGCACCACCAGGGAAGCCCCGGGTTATCTATTTTAAATATAGCAGTGTGTACATGTCAAACCCAAACTCCCAATCTATCCCTTCCCACATACCCTGTAACCATAAGTTTTTTCTCCAAGTCAGTGAGTCTGTTTCTGTTTTGTAAGTAAGTCCATTTGTATCATTTTTTTTAGATTCCACATATAAGTGATATCATATGATATTTGTCTTTGTCTGACTTACTTCACATAGTGGTGTGCAACTATTTTTTTAAACTTGTTCTATGGGAATTCCCTGGTGGTCCTGTGGCTAGGACTCTGGGCTTTCACTCCTGAGGGCCCAGGTGCAATCCCTGGTTGGGGAACTAGGATTCTGTAAGCCACAGGGTGCAACCAAAAAAAATTGTTCTAAATAGTTCTTTACAGAAGCCATCAAAATTATTACAAGATTACTTATTTTTTTCAATGCAATAGGACATTAATAATATATTCCTCATGAGGTATGCAATTCAGTTTTACCTTGTGCAGTAATTAAATTGAGTTTCTGACGCTGTGAATAATTAAGTACTAGGGCATAGAAGGACAAGTGATTCAGAAGTTGACTGGAATGATTAAAAATATCACAAACGTTGGAAATGTGTTGCAAAATATTTAAAAATAAATTTTTATTACACTTATTATAATAAAAAATGTGAAAACCTAACTATTACCATGCACACTCAAAGATTCCTAAGTCCAAATTCTGTTAAATAAAACTGATTGGACTGTATGGGAACTGAAGAGAAATAAAACATGACAGACTACGAAACAGATAATTATCCATCTTCTTGCTGATTATTAGACACATATGATATGACGGTTGCCAATATGATTAAATAGTCACCATCTAAATTCAACCTAAAGCCTCTATTGTCTCTGTCAATATGCCGGAAAAAAATCAGATAATGTGAAAATCATTCTTTTTTCTTTTTGGCGGTACGCGGGCCTCTCACTGTTGTGGCCTCTCCCGTTGCAGAGCACAGGCTCCAGACGCGCAGGCTCAGTGGCCATGGCTCACAGGCCCAGCCGCTCCGTGGCATGTGGGATCTTCCCGGACCAGGGCACGAACCCGTGTCCCCTGCATCGGCAGGCGGACTCTCAACCACTGCGCCACCAGGGAAGTCCAAAAATCATTCTTTTTACCGGAAAATTTTCAATGATCAATGGAACTCTTTAAAAAAATGAAATTGAGAAGCGTAACATATTAACCTATTAAGATTACATTATCTATTAGCTATAGAATTTAACCTAATCACTGGCAAAGAAGAGGCAAAGGGCAGACAAAAGTAGGGGGAGGGGAAGGGAAGAGCTGATATAAAGGACCATAGTCTGGAGCTGGGAACACTGTGCTAGGATGACCTAAATAAGGAAAACCCTGGACCACACTGCATAACCATAGGAGTCCCCATTCATATTGTAATCTATGAAACTGGTATCTGCTGGAAAATATCCTATATATTGTAAATCAGAATGTTAAGTTGTCTCCTGAGCCCAACACTGGGGCCATGCCCTGGAAGACAAATTTGTAAAGAATCACACTGCATTAATTAGTTTGGTAAAAGGAAGCATAGAAGTTAAAGACAGGAGGTTGGAAAGGCAAACGTCCCCTCTTTGCCTATGTCATGAGGCAACAGTGGCCTTCCTTCTGACCCTTCTCACTTCTATAAGGGTACTCTTGAGCGGTATCTGCAATTGAGGGTTTAGTTCTATAAAGAATTATTGTCTCTTACTCCTGGAAGAGAACATTTAGGAGTCCTGAGGTCCAGAGTATTTAAGCAATAATAAAGTCTTCAGAACTCATTGGTTAACTGAAGCATGTATAGAAAACAAAATGAAACTACACAGACATCTGCTTTTGGCTTGATAGAGTGGCTTGTAGAAGACCATTGCTTCCACTGAGAACTATTAGAAAAACTAAACAAAAATACAGAAAGAAATGATTTGAAGAATCAGAAAGATAATGAATCAACCAGGACAAGAGGATCTACATTGCAGAAAGGTGAGAAGCACAGTTTCCTTCAGGCCACTTTCCTCTCAGGGGATTTGCCAGTTCTCAGAAACATGCATCAGGCTCACAGAACAATGGGTGGAGGAGCAGTCCTCAGAGTTGTAAGCAAGCCCAGGAATGTGGAGACAGAATCTGAGGCAAGAAGCAGGACAAAGAAAAAAATACATAATAGAAACAGATACACAGTTGACTCAGATATTGGAGCTATCTGTTACTGACATTCAGGGTATATGCCTAGTAGTGGGATTGCTGGGTCATATGGTAGTTCTATTTTTAGTTTTTTAAGGAACCTCCATACTGTTCTCCATAGTGGCTGTACCAATTCACATTCCCACCAGCAGTGCAAGAGTGTTCCCTTTTCTCCACACCCTCTCCAGCATTTATTGTTTCTAGATTTCTTGATGATGGCCATTCTGACTGGTGTGAGATGATATCTCATTGTAGTTTTGATTTGCATTTCTCTAATGATTAATGATGTTGAGCATTCTTTCATGTGTTTGTTGGCAGTCTGTATATCTTCTTTGGAGAAATGCCTATTTAAGTCTTCTGCCCATTTTTGGATTGGGTTGTTTGTTTTTTTGCTATTGAGCTGCATGAGCTGTTTATAAATTTTGGAGATTAATCCTTTGTCAGTTGCTTCATTTGCAAATATTTTCTCCCATTCTGAGGGTTGTCTTTTGGTCTTGTTTATGGTTTCCTTTGCTGTGCAAAAGCTTTGAAGTTTCATTAGGTCCCATTTGTTTATCTTTGTTTTTATTTCCATTTCTCTAGGAGGTGGGTCCAAAAGGATCTTGCTGTGATTTATGTCATAGAGTGTTCTACCTATGTTTTCCTCTAAGAGTTTGATAGTTTCTGGCCTTACATTTAGGTCTTTAATCCATTTTGAGCTTATTTTTGTGTATGGTGTTAGGGAATGATCTAATCTCATACTTTTACATGTCCCTGTCCAGTTTTCCCAGCACCACTTATTGAAGAGGCTGTCCTTTCTCCACTGTACATTCCTGCCTCCTTTATCAAAGATAAGTTGGCCATATGTGCGTGGGTTTATCTCTGGGCTTTCTATCCTGATCCACTGATCTATCTTTCTGTTTTTATGCCAGTACCACACTGTCTTAATTACTGTAGCTTTGTAGTATAGTCTGAAGTCAGGCAGCCTGATTCCTCCAGCTCCGTTTTTCGTTCTCAAGATTGCTTTGGCTATTCGGGGTCTTTTGTTTTTCCAAACAAATTTTGAAATTTTTTGTTCTACTTCTGTGAAAAATGCCAGTGGTAGTTTGATAGGGATTGCATTGAATCTGTAGATTGCTTTGGGTAGTAGAGTCATTTTCACAATATTGATTCTTCCAATCCAGGAGCATGGTATATCTCTCCATCTATTTATATCATCTTTAATTTCTTTCATCAGTGTCTTATAATTTTCTGCATACAGGTCTTTTGTCTCCTTAGGTAGGTTTATTCCTAGATATTTTATTCTTTTTGTTGCAATGGTAAATGGGAGTGTTTTCTTGATTTCATTTTCAGATTTTTCATCATTAGTGTACAGGAATGCCAGAGATTTCTGTGCATTAATTTTGTATCCTGCTACTTTACCAAATTCATTGATTAGCTCTAGTAGTTTTTCGGTAGCATCTTTAGGATTCTCTATGTATAGTATCATGTCATCTGCAAACAGTGACAGCTTTACTTCTTCTTTTCCAATTTGGATTCCTTTTATTTCCTTTTCTTCTCTGATTGCTGTGGCTAAAACTTCCAAAGCTATGTTGAATAAGAGTGGTGAGAGTGGGCAGCCTTGTCTTGTTCCTGATCTTAGTGGAAATGGTTTCAGTTTTTCACCATTGAGGACAATGTTGGCTGTGGGTTTGTCATATATGGCCTTTATTATGTTGAGGAAAGTTCCCTCTATGCCTACTTTCTGCAGGGTTTTTATCATAAATGGGTGTTGAATTTTGTCGAAAGCTTTCTCTGCATCTATTGAGATGATCATATGGTTTTTCTCCTTCAACTTGTTAATATGGTGTATCACGTTGATTGATTTGCGTATATTGAAGAATCCTTGCATTCCTGGAATAAACCCCACTTGATCATGGTGTATGATCCTTTTAATGTGCTGTTGGATTCTGTTTGCTAGTATTTTGTTGAGGATTTTTGCATCTATGTTCATCAGTGATATTGGCCTGTAGTTTTCTTTCTTTGTGACATCCTTGCCTGGTTTTGGTATCAAGGTGATGGTGGCCTCGTAGAATGAGTTTGGGAGTGTTCCTTCCTCTGATATTGTTTGGAAGAGTTTGAGAAGGATGGGTGTTAGCTCTTCTCTAAATGTTTGATAGAATTCGCCTGTGAAGCCATCTGGTCCTGGGCTTTTGTTTGATGGAAGATTTTTAATCACAGTTTCAATTTCAGTGCTTGTGATTGGTCTATTCATATTTTCTATTTCTTCCTGAGTCAGTCTTGGTAGGTTGTGCATTTCTAAGAATTTGTCCATTTCTTCCAGGTTGTCCATTTTATTGGCATAGAGTTGCTTATAGTAATCTCTCATGATCTTTTGTATTTCTGCAGTGTCAGTTGTTACTTCTCCTTTTTCATTTCTAATTCTACTGATTTGAGTCTTCTCCCTTCTTTTCTTGATGAGTCTGGCTAATGGTTTGTCAATTTTGTTTATCTTCTCAAAGAACCAGCTTTTAGTTTGGTTGATCTTTGCTATCGTTTCCTTCATTTCTTTTTCATTTATTTCTGATCTGATCTTTATGATTTCTTTCCTTCTGCTAACTTTGGGGGTTTTTTGTTCTTCTTTCTCTAATTGCTTTAGGTGCAGGGTCAGGTTGTTTACTCGAAATGTTTCCTGTTTCTTAAGGTGGGATTGTATTGCTATAAACTTCCCCCTTAGAACTGCTTTTGCTGCGTCCCATAGGTTTTGGGTCGTCGTGTCTCCATTGTCATTTGTTTCTAAGTATTTCTTAATTTCCTCTTTGATTTCTTCAGTGATCACTTCATTATTGAGTAGTATATTGTTTAGCCTCCATGTGTTTGTATTTTTTACAGATCTTTTCCTGTAATTGATGTCTAGTCTCATAGCATTGTGGTCGGAAAAGATACTTGATACAATTTCAATTTTCTTAAATTTACCAAGGCTTGATTTGTGACCCAAGATATGATCTATCCTGGAGAATGTTCCATGAGCACTTGAGAAAAATGTGTATTCTGTTGTTTTTGGGTGGAATGTCCTATAAATATCAATTAAGTCCATCTTGTTTAATGTATCATTTAAAGCTTGTGTTTCCTTATTTATTTTCATTTTGGATGATCTGTCCATTGGTGAAAGTGGGGTGTTAAAGTCCCCTACTATGATTGTGTTACTGTCGATTTCCCCTTTTATGGCTGTTAGTATTTGCCTTATGTATTGAGGTGCTCCTATGTTGGGTGCATAAATATTTACAATTGTTATATCTTCTTCTTGGATCGATCCCTTTATCGTTATGTAGTGTCCTTCTTTGTCTCTTCTAATAGTCTTTATTTTAAAGTCTATTTTGTCTGATATAAGAATTGCTACTCCAGCTTTCTTTTGATTTCCATTTGCATGGAATATCTTTTTCCATCCCCTTACTTTCAATCTGTATGTGTCTCTAGGTCTGAAGTGGGTCTCTTGTAGACAGCATATATATGGGTCTTGTTTTTGTATCCATTCAGCCACTCTGTGTCTTTTGGTGGGAGCATTTAGTCCATTTACATTTAAGGTAATTATTGATATGTATGTTCCTATTCCCATTTCCTTAATGGCTTTGGGTTCGTTATTGTAGGTATAGTCCTTCTGTTGTGTTTCTTGCCTAGAGAAGTTCCTTTAGCATTTGTTGTAAAGCTGGTTTGGTGGTGCTGAACTCTCTCAGCTTTTGCTTGTCTGTAAACGTTTTAATTTCTCCATCAAATCTGAATGAGATCCTTGCTGGGTAGAGTAATCTTGGTTGCAGGTTTCTCTCCTTCATCACTTTAATTATGTCCTGCCACTCCCTTCTGGCTTGTAGAGTTTCTGCTGAGAGATCAGCTGTTAACCTGATGGGGATTCCCTTGTGTGTTATTTGTTGTTTTTCCCTTGCTGCTTTTAATATGATTTCTTTGTGTTTAATTTTTGACAGTTTGATTAATATGTGTCTTGGCGTATTTCTCCTTGGATTTATTCTGTATGGGACTCTCTGTGCCTCCTGGACTTGATTAACTATTTCCTTTCCCATATTAGGGAAGTTTTCAACTATAATCTCTTCAAATATTTTCTCAGTCCCTTTCTTTTTCTCTTCTTCTTCTGGAACCCCTATAATTCGAATGTTGGTGCGTTTAATGTTGTCCCAGAGGTCTCTGAGACTGTCCTCTGTTCTTTTCATTCTTTTTTCTTTATTTTTCTCTGCATCAGTTATTTCCACTATTTTATCTTCCACCTCACTTATCCGTTCTTCTGCCTCAGTTATTCTGCTATTGATCCCATCTAGAGTATTTTTCATTTCATTTATTGTGTTTTTAATCGATGCTTGATTCATCTTTAGTTCTTCTAGGTCCTTGTTAACTGTTTCTTGCATATTGTCTATTCTATTTCCAAGATTTTGGATCTGGGAAATAGAATCTTGGATCAGCTTTACTATCATTATTCTGAATTCTTTTTCAGGTAGACTGCCTATTACCTCTTCATTTGTTAGGTCTGGTAGGTTTTTATCTTGCTCCTTCACCTGCTGTGTGTTTTTCTGCTTTCTCATTTTGCTTATGTTACTGTGTTTGGGGTCTCCTTTTTGCAGGCTGCAGATTCGTAGTTCCCGTTGTTTTTGGTGTCTGTCCCCCGTGGCTAAGGTTGTTTCAGTAGGTTGTGTAGGCTTCCTGGTGGGGGGGACTAATGCCTGTGTTCTGGTGGTTGAAGCTCGATCTTGTCTTTCTGGTGGACAGGTCCACGTCTGGTGGTGTGTTTTGGGGTGCCTGTGGCCTTATTATGTTTTTAGGTAGCCTCTCTGCTAATGGGTGGGGTTGTGTTCCTGCCTTGCTAGTTGCTTGGCATAGGGTGACCAGCACTGTAGCTTGCTGGTCGTTGACTGAAGCTGGGTGCTGGTGTTGAGATGGAGATCCCTGGGAGATTTTCGCTGCTTGATATTATGTGGAGCTGGGAGGTCTCTTGTGGACCCGTGTCCTGAAGTTGGCTCTCCCAGTTCAGAGGCACAGCACTAACTCCTGGCTGCAGCACCAAGAGCCTTTCATCCACCCGGCTCAGAATAACAGTGAGAAAAAGTAGAAAGAAATAATTAGTAGAAGAAAGAAAGAGAGATTGAAAGAAAGGAAGAAGGGAAGTAAGGAAGGAAGGAAGGAAGGAAGAAAGAAAGGAGGGAGGGAGGAAGGATGGAAAGAAAGGAAAGAAAGGAGGGAGGGAGGGAGGAATGAAAGCAAAAGGAAGAGTGAATGGAAGAAGAGAGGGAGGGAGGGAGGAAGGAAAGAAAGAAAGAAAGACAGGAGGGAGGGAGGGAGGGAGGAAGGAAAGAAAAAGAAAGTGGAAAGAAGAAGGGTGGGAGGGAGGGAGGGATGGAGGAAAGAAAACAAAGAAGGAAAGGAGGAGCGGAGGGAGGGAGGGAGGAAGGGAAGGGAGGAAAAAAAGAAAGAGCAGGTAAAGTAAAATAGAATAAAGTATGAAATATAGTAGCGTTATTAAAATTAAAAAGTAATTATTGAAAAAAAACACGGACCGAAAGAACCCTGGGACATATGGTGGAAGCAAAGCTATACAGAGAGAATCTTACACAGAAGATTACACATACACATTCACAAAAAGAGAGCAGGGGGAAAAATCAAAAATCTTGCTCTCCAAGTCCACCTCCTCGATTTGGGATAATTCGTTGTAAAAAGAGGAAAAGGGCAAAAAGTCTGAAATCTTGCTAAGTCCACCTCCTTAATTTGAGATAATTCGTTGTAAAAAGAGGGAAAAAAAAGGGGGGAAAGTCTTAAATCTTGTCCTCAAGGTCCACTTCCTCAATTTGGGATGATTCGCTGTCCATTCATGCACTCCACAGACGCAGGGCACATCAAATGGACCGTGGAGCTTTAATCCGCTGCCTCGGAGGCTGCACAGAGAGATTTCCCTGTCTCTGCTCTCACAGCTCCCGGGTCTCAGCCTTGGACCTGGCCCCGCCTCTGCGCGTAGGTCGCCGGAGGGCGTCCGTTCTTCGCTCAGACAGGACGGGTTTAAAGGAGCCGCTGATTCGGGGGCTCTGGCTCACTCAGGCAGAGGGGAGGGAGGGGAATGCCCTCTCCTCGCGCACCAGGCAACAAAAGGGAAAAAAGTCTCTTGCCTCTCCGGTAGCTCCAGACCCTTTCCCCGGACTCCCTCCGGGCTAGCACTAACCCCTTCAGGGTCTCTTCCTGCCGCCAGCCCCAGACCTCTCCCTGCGCTCCGACTGAAAGCCGATACCCGAGCCTCAGCTCCCAGCCCCGCCCGCTCTGGCGGCCGAGCAGACAAGTCTCTCGGGCTGGTGTGTGCCTGAGGGCACCGATCCTCTGTGCCAAAATCTCTCTGCTTTGCCCTCCACACCCCTGTTGCTGTGCTCTCCTCCGCTACTCCGAAGCTTTCCCCCTCCGCCACCTGCAGTCTCCGCCCTCGAAGGGGCTTGTAGTGTGTAGAAACCTTCCCTCCTTCACGGCTCCCTCCCACTGGTGCAGGTCCCGTCCATATCCTATTGTCTCTGTTTATTCTTTTTTTCTTTTGACCTACCCAGGTATGTGGGGAGTTTCTTGCCTTTTGGGGGGTCTGAGGTCTTCTGTCAGCGTTCAGTAGGTGTTCTGTTGGAGTTGTTCCACGTGTAGATGAATTTCTGATGTATCTGTGGGGAGGAAGGTGATCTCCGCGTCTTACTCTTCCGCCATCTTCCTCCGGCTCCCTGTTACTGACTTTAAGATAACTGGGATTATTAATGTATTCAAGAAAATAAATGACAAGATAAAGAGTTTCAAATGGAAACTGCAGAACAGAAAAACACAAGGACTAAAATTTAAAACTCTATTTAATGGGTTTAACAGCAGACAAAACTCATATCGAGAGATTTTGTGATCTGGAAGATGGGTCAGTGGAAAATATCAAAACTCAAGCACAAGATTTAAAAAAAAAGAAAAAATAGAGCATAAAAGACATATAGAACAGAATACAAACTTTTAATAACATGTGATTGGAGTCCAGATGGGGAGGAGAGAGAAAATGGAGCAAAAGCAATAACTGAAAAGATCTTGCCCGAGATTTTTCCAAAATTATAAAGAGACGTCAAGCTACAGATTTAAGAAGTGGTATGACCTCATGCAGTAGGTTATATAACAACAAAAGAAATCCATCTAGACACATCATAACAAAACTGCTGGATACCAAAAATAAAGAGTTAATCTCCTCTTTTTTTATAGAAAGGCATATTATTTTAAATATAGCAGTGTGTACATGTCAATCCCAAACTCCCAATCTATCCCTTCCCCCCACCTTTCACCCTGGTAACCACATATTCTTTCTAAAGAATGCAAGGATTCTTCAATATATGCAAATCAATCAACATGATACACCATATTAACAAATTGAAGGAGAAAAATCATATGATCATCTCAATAGATGCAGAGAAAGCTTTCGACAAAATTCAACACCCATTTATGATAAAAACCCTGCAGAAAGTAGGCATAGAGGGAACTTTCCTCAACATAATAAAGGCCATATATGACAAACCTCCAGCCAACATCGTCCTCAAAAAATGTTCATTGTAGCTCTATTTACAATTGCCCGGAGATGGAAACAACCTAAGTGTCCATCATCAGATGAATAGATAAAGAAGATGTGGCACATATATACAATGGAATATTACTCAGCCATAAAAAGAAACGAAATTGAGCTATTTGTAATGAGGTGGATGGACCTAGAGTCTGTCATACAGAGTGAAATAAGTCAGAAAGAGAAAGACAAATACCATATGCTAACACATATATATGGAATTTAAGAAAAAAAAATGTCATGAAGAACCTAGGGGTAAGATAGGAAAAAAGATACAGACCTACTAGAGAATGGACTTGAGGATATGGGGAGGGGGAAGGGTAAGCTGTGACAAAGCGAGAGAGAGGCATGGACATATATACACTACCAAACGTAAGGTAGATAGCTGGTGGGAAGCAGCCGTATAGCAGAGGGAGATCAGCTTGGTGCTTTGTGACCGCCTGGAGGGGTGGGATGGGGAGGGTGGGAGGGAGGGAGATGCAAGAGGGAAGAGATATGGGAACATATGTATATGTATGACTGATTCACTTTGTTGTAGTGCAGAAACTAACACACCATTGTAAGGCAATTATACTCCAATAAAGATGTTAAAAAAAAAGTTAATCTTAAAACCAGCCACAGAATTAAAAAAAGAGATATTTCCTTCAACAGAAATGACTGAAGCCACAGGATATGGCATGATTTCTCTAAAGCGCTGAAAAAGAATAAACTGTCAACCTAGATTTCTATACAAAGCAAAAATATCTTTTAAAAGTGAATGTGAAATGAAGACATTTCCAGACAGAAGAGAATAGAGAATTTGTCAAGACTAGAAATGCACTAAAAGACATGATAAAGGGAGATCTTCAAGGAGAAGAAAATTGGTCCTGATCCCAGATGGAAACATAAGATTGTAGAAAGGAACAGAGACCCAAAAAAATGAGGAAAGATATTCACAAACCTAAATGAATGCTGATCACACAAAACAATAATAATATTTGGCAGGATTTAAAATATATACAGAATTAAATTCAAAAGAATAATAATTTTAAAAAGGCAGCTGAGTAAATGGCAATAGAGGGATCTGAGGTTGTAGTATTATTTAGGAAGTGGTAAAAATATTAACTTAGATTCTAAGTAAGGTTAAGGATTTATGTTGTAGCCCCTATTGTAAATAAAAAGAAATAAAAACAATACAGGTAAAGCAAAAGAAAAGTAAACAAATGTGTAACAAGAGTGGGAACTTAATACAGATAATATTTAATAAAAGCAAGGCAAAAAAAGGAGTATGTAAAGGTGGAACAAGAGAAATGAAATTACTAGGCAGCAGACATACCCCAAAATACCAGTAATTACATCAATTGTAAGTCGTCTAAATGCTGTGATTAAAGAACAAAAATTTTTCAGGCCAGACTAAAAATAACTATGTGTTGCTTAAAAAGAACAACAAAAGCTAAAGGCAAAAGAAAAAAAAATAATACAAACAGTAACTTAAAAAGCCAAATGAAAACTTGTAGCATTTGTAAAAATATGAAAGCAAAAGGCATTTCTAGAAATAAAGTCATTCTATAATGATAAAAGGATCAAACCATCAGGAAGATGTAATAATTCTAAATTTTAAAACATGTAAGGCAAATTGTACCATAGTAAATCTTCAAAGAACTAAAAACAGAAATAGACAAATATGCAAACTTAAATGAAACTTTCTCACAGAAAGTGACAGAATAAGACAAACATCAGTAAAGATAAGATCTGTCTGAATAGTAGGATTAACAAACTTGATCTGACATATACGAAACATTACACTTGATAATGACAGAGTATACATTCCTTCTAAGTGCATTTGGAAAGCTTGTTAGTATTGACAAAATGCTATGTCATAGGAAAAAAGTCACAATTTAAAATAATTGAAATAACTCAGAGTATGTTTTCTGACCATTGTGGAATCAAGCTAAAATTAATATCAAAAAACCAAAAAATTTTCCAACTACTTCTACAAACATACTTCAAAATACTTGTCAAACACACTTTAAAATTATTAGTAAGTCAATGGGGAAGTTATAATGAAAATTAGAAAATTTTAAACTGAATAATGATGAAAATATATCATATCACGTTTTTGGGTACAGCTAATATTATGCATAAAAAATTTACAGCACCAAATATAGAAGGAGGAAAAACCTGAAAATCAATTATTTAAGTATCCTACATGAAGAAGTTTGAAAAGAAATGAAATTTTACTTAAATAGATTAAAAGAAAGGAAATAATAATTTTAAGAGCAGAAAGGAATAAAATAGAAAAAATATATATAACAGAAAAAAATCAACAAAGCCACAAGTTGATTTTTTGGAAAAGACTAATAAAATTGATAAGTTACTAGTAAGACATTCAAAAGAGAAAAAGAACATACATATTACCAAAATGGGAAATGAATCATTTCATCTGTAAGGCATCATTATAGATTCTGAAAACATTAAAAGGATCAAAAGAAGATATTTATCATTAACTTTATCCACTAAATTAAAAAAATCACATAAAAAGAACAAGTTGCTTAAAAGTACAACGTACTAAACCTTACACAAGAAGATATAGAAAATCAAAATTGTCCTATATTTACTTTAAAAGTTGATTTTACAATAAAAAATAATCTTTCCATGACAAAACCTCTACTGATGGAGGTTATTAATGGTTCACCAGTAAAATTTTCCAAATATGTATAAAGAATAGGGCTAATCTTAAAGAAACTCTTCAGGGAACAGAAAAGAAAGAAATGCTTCCTAATTCATTGTATAAAGTGAGCATAATCTTGTTACAAAAACCTGTCAAGGACATTACAGGAAAAGAAAACTAAAGGTTTCTGTTTTAAGAACACAAATGCCAAAAAACTTTTAAAAGGTATCAAACTCAGCAGCAAATTAAAAAAACAAACAAACGGTATGTCACAACCAAGCAGGGTTTATTTTAGAAATGCAAAGTTGTTTTAATGTGGAAAAAAAAATCAATCAACACAATTTATCATCTTAACAGAACAAAGAAATATCATATGATCAATTAAACAGATAAGGAAAAAAGCACTTATAAAATTTAACATCTACCTATGACTAAAGTAATTTAAAAACTTCTTAACAAACTAAGAGTAAAATGGGAATTTTCTTAAACTAATAAAGAGTGTGAACATAAAACCTACACGTAACAACAGTGGTGAAATATTAAAAGCCTTCCCTCTGAAATTGCAAGTGAGATAGAGATGCTTGATATCACCACTTTTATTAAAAATTGTGTGGGAGGTCCTAAAAAATGACATGAACTAGAAAAAGCAAAGAGTATAAGGGTTTGAAAAGAAGGATTAGGCCTGTCATAATTCACAAATTATGTATTTTCCAAGTACAAAATCCAAAAGATTTAGAATCTGGAATTAATAGGTGAACTCAGCAAGTATGCTGGATAAAAAGCTAATCTAAACTATTAATTTTTTGCATGATTAGAAACAAGTAGAAAATAAAACTTTAAAAGATATACATGAAAATTCTTAAATTCTAGGAATAAATTTAATAAAAGAGGTATAAAACCTTTGCAGAGAAAATTATAAAATATTACTGAGAGAAACAAATGAAGACTAAGTAAATAGATTATGCATGACCATGTAATGGAAACCTTACTAACATAAGTATGTCACTTCTCCATAAACTGGTCTATAGATTCAATGCAATTTCAATAAAAATCCCAGGAGGTAACTTTATGTACATTGATAAGGTAATTCTAAGATTTAAATAAGAAATGCATAAAACAAAAACAGCTAGTATTTAAAAAGAAAATTACCTATGTTGAGTATTATTTTTATTTTACATGGCATTATGTTTACATGGCATTATTCTTATTGTTTGTTTGTTTATTTATTTACAACAATGGAGGGTTTAATTCCTTGCCTTCTGACTCTAACACAGGAACACAGGCATAACTGGTGAGACAAATCCATAAGTCCTAATCTATGGGTTTACTTACTCAGAATCTGCTAACTCAATATAGGAAACATTCAGAGTATAAACAAATGAACAAATAACAGCTTTAAGCCTTCAAAAAACAACCAGGGTCCTTGTCGAGAGTTGTAAATTTGTCTGGATTTTGGATCTGCCACTTAAGGCCTGCATGACAATGAGGTATCGCCTCACACTGGTCAGAATGGCCATCATCAAAAATCTACAAACAATAAATGCTGGAGAGGGTGTGGAGAAAAGGGAACCCTCCTGCACTGTTGGTGGGAATGTAAATTGATACAGCCACTATGGAGAACAGTATGGAGGTTCTTTAAAAAACTAAAAATAGAACTACCATATGACCCAGCAATCCCACTACTGGGCATATACCCTGAGAAACCATAATTCAAAAGGACACATGTGTCCCAAAGTTCATTGCAGCACTATTTACAATAGCCAGGACATGGAAACATGGAAACAACCTAAATGTCCAACGATAGATGAATGGATAAAGAAGAAGTGGTACATATATACAATGGAATATTACTCAGCCATAAAAAGGAACAAAATTGGGTCATTTGTAGAGATGTGGATGGACCTAGCGTCTGTCATACAGAGTGAAGTAAGCCAGAAAGAGAAAAACAAATATCATATATTAATGCATATATGTGGAATCTAGAAAAATGGTAGAGATCAACCTATTTGTAGGGCAGGAATAGAGATGTAGATGTAGAGAACAGACATGTGGACACAGTGGGGGAAGGGGAGGGTGGGACAAACTGGGAGATTAGGTTTGATATAAATAAACTACCATGTGTAAAATAGATAGCTAGTGGGAACCTGCTGTACAGCATAGGGTACTCAGCTTGGTGCTCTGTGATGACCTAGATGGGGGGGATGGGGGTGGTGGTGGGAGGGAGGTCCAAGAGTGAGGGGATATAGGTATACATATAGCTGATTCACTTCATTGTATAGCAGAAACTAACACAACATCGTAAAGCAATTTTACTCCAATTAAAAGAAGTATCAGTAATTTAATGTTCTAGGTCTCAATTTCCTCAACAGTAAACAAGATTTATTATTCCTCCTGGAAGAACAATTGTGACAAAAAGATATAAGATTTTAAAATATATAGTTTCATGACAAATAGAATATATTCAGTGTTAATTTCCTTTCTTCCCACTTCAGATCAACAAACTGACCTTGCTGTAGTTGTTGAAAATTATCAACTAAATATCAATTCATTATCCAGGTTGGGTAGCAATTAAAGTCACAGTTCCAAGTTGGATGGAAAAGGTAAAAATACCCCAAATTTGTTTCCCTTTATTGCAAATTCTGCCAAATATTTTTTGAATTCTTAGGGAAAGGGAAATCTGTTGGCTTTAAAATTTTATCTATTTTTCTTGGGGGTCTGAGTTTGTAGGTACATCTTTGGATCTCAGATGCTGAGTTTGAACCTTGAGAGATGAGGAAACCTTGAACCAATGTGCAAAAGTTTTGATTTTAATGTCACCACCAATCAGCTGATGGTGGCTGCCTGGTGCACATATAGAAAAGAATTCTGAATCTGAACCTACCAAAAAAAGAAACAGCATCTGCTATGGATGTAGGAGGTGGAATGGCAGCTTGCATGTCATGCTCCTGATAATCCACTCTACCTCCAAGGTATATAGCACTTTGGAATATGAGAAATCCTCTTAATGTAAAGAATGTTTTCAAGCTTCCACAGGATAGAAAAGTTGCACTTTGAAGGTTCCATAAAGGAGCAAAACATATGATCACGAGAAGTTTGGGTTTCTATAAACTACAGGTTTCTATAACCTCTACGTTAAAAAATTGTCCTCTTGGCAATATTTTTCAAAATTAAAAAAAAGCTGTGGATTATTTAATGGATAAAAATTAAAGAGAGGAGGGTCTGTGCTTCCAGCGGGTGCTGTGGGAGTGAGGGCTGGAGACAGGTTAGTGGATGGCTCTGGTACCAGTAAGGGCACTGGCTGGGCCTCCTGGGCAAGCTGGAGCCTACCAGAAAGCTTAGATCTTGTGGCCAAGGGTACAGACCTTGGCGAAGTGGAGTGTGGCAGGCAGCCTGATGACAGCGACTGCCTGATGAAGAATATCCAATAACTGGAATGATGCAGTTTTGGAGGATCTAAAAATGGTGATGACTTCTACTCCAACCTAC
Organism: Hyperoodon ampullatus; assembly: GCF_949752795.1. NCBI lineage: Eukaryota > Metazoa > Chordata > Mammalia > Artiodactyla > Ziphiidae > Hyperoodon > Hyperoodon ampullatus. The sequence goes on from NC_136917.1 coordinate 66,835,876, forward strand.
AAAGGCAGCTCTGTGGCAGACCATGACCCCAAGCTTCCTTGATGAGACCACTGCCTAGATAATCAGATAACTTAAAAGAAAAGAAAAAGTGGTTCCCTATATCCAGAAAATAGAACATTAAAGATGCAGCAGTGTTCTAAACAAAAACCCATACAGAGAGTGGACTTCTCTCCTTCGCCTGAACTCTACAAGGAACCAGAGCCTTCGAACCAGCAGAGGCCACTTGCACCCATCTGCCTCCGCAGAGAGTCCAGATGAATTTGGTTTCCTGAATACGCTTGGGGCACCTCTGGGACTTCTTACCTGCAGAAGTGGCAAAGGGATTACTCAGCACCCTTCTTAACCTGGCTTGCTGCTGTGGACTTAGTTTGGAGAATCTTGAAGTCATAAACCTGGGGCCCAGATGTAAACCTGGGTGGAAGACGTAACCTGGGCCTCAAACGCTGGCCAACCCCCCCAATGCTGTACTCCAGAGCAGAGAAAGCAAGTGCTCAGAGCCCGCATGACTCAGACCCAACACACGGCCCTGAGGCGACTGCAACTGACTGGGAAACCCCTGAAAAGAGTCCACCCTTCAGGCGTCTCCAGGACCTGAAAAGAGGAGCCCCTGACAGGATGCCCGGCCCTAGGCAACTCCATGACAGGACGGCTGCCCAAGCCGTGTAGCTGACAGGGTCTTGGTGCTCTGGCCTGGCATCAGGCCTGAGCTTCTGAGGTGGGAGAGCTGAGTTCAGAACATTGGACCACAAGAGATCTCCGAGCCTCACATAATATCAATTGGTGACAGCTCTCCAGAGACCTCCGTCTCAATGCCAAGAACCAGCTATACCCAACAGCCAGCAAGCTCCAGTGCTGGACACACCTTGCCAAACAACTAGCAAGACAGGAACACAACCCTACCCATTAGCAGATAGGCTGCCTAAAACCACACTAAGTCCACAGACACCATAAAACACACCACCAACATGGTTCTGCCGACCAGAAAGACAAGATCCAGCCTTATCCAACAGAACACAGGCACCAGTCCACAACACCAAGAAGCCTACACAACCCACTGAAACAACCTTACCCAATGGGGGTAGACACCAAATACAACAGGAACTACGAACCTGCACCTACAAAAAGGAGACCACAAACAGAGCAAGTTAAACAAAATGACAAGACAGAGAAATATGCAGCAGATGAAGGAGCAAGGTAAAAACCCACCAGACCAAACAAATGAAGAGGAAATAGGCAGTCTACCTGAAAAAGAATTCAGAGTGATGATAGTAAAGATGATCCAAAATCTTGGAAACAGAATGGAGAAAATATAAGAAATGTTTAACAAGGACCTAGAAGAAATAAAGAGCAAATAAACAATGATGAACAACACAATAAATGAAATTAAAAATTCTCTAGAAGGATTAACAGCAGAATAATTGAAGCAGAAGAATGGATAAGTGACCTGGAAGATAAAAGAGTGGAAATAAGTACTGCAGAGCAGAATAAAGAAAAAAGAATGAAAAGAACTGAGGACACTCTCAGAGACATCCGGGACAACATTAAATGTACCAACATTTGAATTATAGGGGTCCCAGAAGAAGAATAGAAAAAGAAAGGGACTGAGGAAATACTTGAAGAGATTATAGTTGAAAACTTCCCTAACATGGGAAAGGAAATAGTTAACCAAGTCCAGGAAGCACAGAGATTCCCATACCAGATAAATCCAAGGAGAAATACGCCAAAACACATATTAATCAAACTATCAAAAATTAAATACAAAGAAAAAATATTAAAAGCAGCAAGGGAAAAACAACAAATAACATACAAGGGAATCCCCATAAGGTTAACAGCTGAACTTTCAGCAGAAACTCTGCAACCTACAAGGGAGTGGCAGGACATATTTAAAGTGATGAAGGGGAAAAACCTACAACCAAGATAACTCTACCCAGCAAGGATCTCATTAGATTCGACAGAGAAGTTAAAACCTTTACAGACAAGCAAAAGCTAAGAGAATTCACCACCACCAAACCAGCTTTACAACAAATGCTAAAGGAACTTCTCTAGGCAGGAAACACAAGAGAAGGAAAAGACCTACATACAAAAACAACCCCCCAAAAATGAAGAAAATGGTGTTAGGAACATAAATATCGATAATTGCATCAAATATAAATGGATTAAATGCTCCAACCAAAAGGCACAGACTGGCTGAATGGATATAAAAACAAGACCCATATATATGCTGTCTACAGAGAACTACTTCAAACCTAGGGACACATACAGACCGAAAGTGAGGGGATGGAAAAAGATATTCCATGCAAATGGAAATCAAAAGAATGCTGGAGTAGCAATTCTCATGTCAGACAAAATAGACTTTAAAATGAAGAGTATTACAAGACACAAAGAAGGACACTACATAATGAGCAAGGAATCAATCCAAGCAGAAGATATAAAAATTGTAAATATTTATGCACCCAACAGAGGAGCACCTCAATACATAGAGCAAACGCTAACAGCCATAAAAGGGGAAATCGACTGTAGCACAGTTACACGAGGGGACTTTAACACCCCACTTTCACCAATGGACAGATCATCCAAAATGAAAATAAATAGGAAAACACAAGCTTTAAGTGATACATTAAACAAGATGGACTTAATTGATATTTATAGGACATTCCATCCAAAAACAACAGAATACACTTTCTTCTCAAGTGCTCATGGAACATTCCCCAGGATAGATTGTATCTTGGGTCACAAATGAAGCCCTGGTAAATTTAAGAAAATTGAAATCACATAAAGTATCTTTTCTGACCACGAAACTATGAGACTAGATATCAATTCCAGGAAAAAGTCTGTAAAATATACAAGCACATGGAGTTAAACAATACACTACTAAAAAACCAAGAGATCACTATAGAATTCAAAGAGGAAATCAAAAAATACCTAGAAACAAATGACAATGAACACACGATGACCCAAAACCTATAGGATACAGCAAAAGCACTTTTAAGAGGGAAGTTTATAGCAATACAATCCTACCTCAAGAAACAATAAACATCTCAAATAAACAACCTAACCTTACACCTAAAGCAATTAGAGAAAGAAGAACAAAAAAGCCCCAAGTTTAGCAGAAGGAAAGAAATCATAAAGATCAGATCAGAAATAAATGAAAAAGAAATGAAGGAAACAATACCAAAAATCAATAAAACTAAAAGCTGGTTCTTTGAGAAGATAAACAAAATTGATAAATCATTAGCCAGACTCATCAAGAGAAAAAGGGAGAAGACTCAAATCAATAGAATTAGAAATGAAAAAGGAGAAGTAACAACTGACACTGCAGAAATACAAAGGATCATGAGAGACTGCTACAACCAACTATACGCCAATAAAATGGACAACCTGGAGAAATGGACAAAGTCTTAGAAAAGCACAAACTTCCGAGACTGAACCAGGAAGAAATAGATAATATAAACAGACCAATCACAAGCACTGAAATTCAGACTGTGATTAAAAATCTACCAACAAACAAAAGCCCAGGAAGAGACGGCTTCACAGGTGAATTCTCTCAAACATTTAGAGAAAAGCTAACACCTATCCTTCTCAAACTCTTCCAAAATATAGCAGAGGGAGGAACACTCCCAAACTCATTCTACAAGGCCACCATCACCCTGACACCAAAACCAGACAAAGATGTCACAAAGCAAGAAAACTACAGAACAATATCACTGGTGAACATAGATGCATAATCCCCAACAAAATACTAGGAAACCGAATCCAACAGCACATTAAAAGGATCATACCCCATGATCAACTGGAGTTTATCCCAGGAATGCAAGGATTCTTCAATATATGCAAATCGATCAATGTGATACATCAAATTAACAAATTGAGGAATAAAAACCATATGATCATCTCAATAGATGCAGAAAAAGCTTTCAACAAAATTCAACATACATTTATGATAAAAACCCTCCAGAAAGTAGGCATAGAGGTAACTTACCTCAACAAAATAAAGGCCATATATAACAAACCCACAGCCAACATCATTCTCAATGGTGAAAAACTGAAACCATTTGCACTAAGATCAGGAACAAGATAAGGTTGCCCACTCTCACCACTATTATTCAACATACTTTTGGAAGTTTTAGCCACAGCAATCAGAGAAGAAAAAGAAATAAAAGGAATACAAATTGGAAAAGAAGAAGTAAAGCTGTCACTGTTTGCAGACATGATACTATACATACAGAATCCTAAAGAGGCTACCAGAAAACTACTAGAGCTAATCAATGAATTTGGTAAAGTAGCAAGATACAAAATTAATGCACAGAAATCTCTTGCATTTCTATACATTAGTGATGAAAAATCTGAAAGAGAAATTAAGGAAACACTCCCATTTACCACTGCAACAAAAAGAATCAAATACCTAGGAATAAACCTACCTAAGGAGACAGAAGACCTGTATGCAGAAAATTATAAGACACTGATGAAAGAAATTAAAGATGATACAGACAGATGGAGAGATATATACCATTTTCTTGGATTGGAAGAATCAACATTGTGAAAATGACAATACTACCCAAAGCAATCTACAGATTCAATGCAATCCCTATCAAACTACCACTGGCATTTTTCACAGAACTAGAACGAAAAAATTCACAATTTGTATGGAAACACAAAAGACCCCGAATAGCCAAAGCAATCTTGAGAAAGAAAAACGGAGCTGGAGGAAACAGGCTCCTGGACTTCAGACTATACTACAAAGCTACAGTAATCAAGACAGTATGGTCGTGGCTCAAAAAAAGAAATATAGATCAATGGAACAGGATAGTAAGCCCAGAGATAAAGCCATGTACATATGGTCACCTTATTTTTGATAAAGGAGTCAAGAATATACAATGGAGAAAAGACAGTCTCTTCAATAAGGGGTGTTGGGAAAACTGGACAGCTACATGTAAAAGACTGAAATTAGAACACTCCCTAACACCATACACAAAAATAAACTCAAAATGAATTACAGACCTAAATGTAAGGCCAGACACTATAAAACTCTTAGAGGAAAACATAGGCAGAACACTCTATGACATAAATAATAGCAAGATCCCTTTTGACTCACCTCCTAGAGAAATGGAAATAAAAACAAAAATACAAAATGGGACGTAATGAAACTCAAAAGCTTTTGCACAGCAAAGGAAACCATAAACAAGATGAAAAGACAGCACTTAGAATGGGAGCTAGATTTGCAAGAGAAGCAACTGACAATGGATTAATCTCCAAAATATACAAGCAGCTCATGCAGCTCAATATCATAAAAACAAACAACCCAATCCAAAAATGGGCAGAAGACCTAAATAGACATTTCTCCAAAGATATACAGATTGCCAATAAACACATGAAAGAATGCTCAACACATCACTAATCATTAGAGAAATGCAAATCAAAACTACAATAGATTTCACCTCACACCAGTCAGAATGGCCATCATGAAAAAATCTACAAACAATAAATGAGGGAGAGGGTGTGGAGGAAAGGGAACCCTCTTGCACTGTTGGTGGGGATGTAAATTGATACAACCACTATGGACAACAGTATAGAGGTTCCTTAAAAAACTAAAAATAGAACTACCATGTGACCCAGTCATCCCACTACAGGGTATATACCCTGAGAAAACCATAATTCAAAAAGAGTCATGTACCACAATGTTCACTGCACCATTATTTACAATAGCGAGGACATGGAACCAACCTAGGTGTCCATTGACAGATGAATGGATAAAGAAGATGTGGCACATATATACAATGGAATATTAGCCATAAAAAGAAATGCAACTGAGTTATTTGTAGTGAGTTGAATGGGCCTAGAGTCTGTCATACAGAGTAAAGTAAGTCAGAAAGAGAAAAGCAAATACAAATATGTGTATGCTAACACATATATATGGAATCCAGAAAAAAAAAAGGCTCTGATGAACCTAGGGGCAGGACAGGAATAAAGACGCAGAAGTAGAGAATGGACTTGAGGACATGCAGAGGGGGAAGGTTAAGGTGGGACAAATTGAGAGAGCAGCATTGACATATATACACTACCAAATGTAAAACAGAAAGCTAGTGTGAAGCAGCCGCATAGCACAGGGAGATCAGCTCAGTGCTTTGTGATCACATAGAGGGGTGGGATAGGGAGCCTGGGAGGGAGATGCTAGAGGGAGGGGATATGGGGATATATGTATACATATAGCTGATTTTCTGTTATACAGCAGAAACTAACACAACATTGTAAAGCAATTATACTCCAATAAAGATGTTAAAAAAATGAGGTTATAGAGCATCGAGAACACTATTAAGTATGATTGTTATTATGTAGGATACATGTACGCCAATTTTTTCACTGAACAATATTATGATGCAGGTTTGTTTTACAATGGAGTTGGTCTCATGTGATAGAAAATGGAGAGAATGGATATCACCAGGGGTGTGTTACTGATTGCAAAGTCTACGTTTCTAAAGTTCCTACTTTCCTTCTTTTCACTAAACAGATAAATGGTTCATTCCTATTTGGTCCAGGGTATTCACACCCTGAAAATACTGGTACTTCAAGACCAGACCTTCAGGAAGTTAACGGTGCATGCTGCATACAATCACACAAAATCAGTGGCACAGATCAAAAGAGGTCCCATACCAATATATGTCAATGTATAGAATCACACTGTGCTACCAAGCTCATCTGCATCTCCACTAGCAAGTTCCAGAAAATAAAGTAAATTAAGTCAATATGCATAGTCGATCCTTCTTTCAGGGCTCTGATTTATAAATATGAAAACTGATATGATCTTGGCTCCATGGTAAAATGAAGAATATAATACATTTCTCATATATTTTAGGAGTTTTTGTTTTAACACATCAGCACATTTTTAGTTACTTAGAGATGTCTATGAAATATCTTTCTTCCCTGGTAGTTGGTAATTTGAGGCAGAATTTTTTTTAACCATTACTCAATATCATCAGTCCTTGCACACCAGCTTGTCCTGAACTTAAACAGAAAAGTGAATGCTGCCAAAGCTAATGAACCATGACTACAGAGAATAATTCTGCCAGAGACATAGTCAATGAACATTTGTGCAGTATAAGTTAAGCATTCACACATCCTCTGGTTTTGGGGTGAGGGTGGAAGTAAGTCTCTGTCTTTGCTTTTGTTTCCTTTTAATCATTCTATTTCTTGCTTGAACAATGAGGACCAGTTTTCAAGCGAAGAACCAGATTTAGCACAGTGGCTCAGGAGACTCAGCAAAACTTACCCAGCAAAATGTCTATAATTCATGGGAACAATCTGACCTGATAAAATTCTTGGTGCCCTTATCCAGCTATAATTTCATCTGAACACATTCTATTTTAATATATCAGTTTAAACTGTAATCTCCCTATTTCATTTACTTGTTGCTGTTTTAAATGCAGTACTGCCCAGTTTCTGCACCTTAGTGCACGGCTTCTGATTTAAAGATTATTAGCCAGGACTTTCTTTTTCTTAGACTAATAAATCATTTATAGAGATAAAATACTTTGGAGCTGAATAAGTTAATGCTCCTGAGAACTTCCAGGTATAATAACTGCTGAACTATACACAAGACCATGGGTGAGATGGAAAGGATATATGTATGTATGATAAGCTGCCTGCCCTCAGAAACCTTCTGTATGCCTGTCAAATTACATCATTATATCCAACAGTGACTCAATGAGCATTTACTATGAATAGAACATTTTACAAGACTGCATGAGATGCTCTGTCCTTGCTTTCAAGATGATTAGGATCTTTTGCCAAATAGTTTGAGATTTCTAGTGAAGTAATAATACACATAGAATATTACAAGTATTTGTGGTTCTAAATGAGTACATTAATGTACATTTTTGTCTCATCTTCTCAACTGGAAAGTTTTTAAGGTAATGACTCTGTGATGCTCCTTTTTTATATTTCCACTGCCAAGCCTAATCCAGATAGATATTCCTTTGGGATATATATATACCCAAGGAGCCTACATGACTGTTGTGGGATACAGACACTGAAAAGAGTTTCTTTTTCCCCAATAAAGTATGATAAGTGCGATAATATACATGTTATCAAATACCACAGAAGGATAAGGAAAGAACAGCTCATCTGGGAAAAGTTTAAGAAATGCCAGTTGAATAAATAAATAAAAATGATAAAGTGAAGTTGCTTGAAATTTAGGAGCTTAAATTATTAAATTTTTGTGTTTTTTATACAATTTTTAAATATTTACAGTTATTCCAAAATATTGGCTGTATTCCCCATATTGTACAATATATCCTTGAGCCTATCTTATACCCAACAGTTTGTATCTCCCACTCCCCAACCCCTATATTGCCCCTCCCTGCCTCTCCCCACTGGTAAACACTAGTTTGTTCCATGTATCTGTGAGTCTGCTTCTTTTTTGTTATATTCACTAGTTTGTTGCATTTTTAAAATTCCATATATAAGTGATATCATACAGTATTTGTCTTTCTCTGTCTGACTTATCTCACTTAGCATAATGCCCTCCAAGTCCATCCATGTTGCTGCAAATGGCAAAATTTCATCTTTTTTTAAAATTTGGCTGCATCTGGTCTTAGTTGTGGCATGCGGGATCTAGTTCCCTGACCAGGGATCGAACCCAGGCCCGGCCCCCTGCATTAGGAGCGCAGAGTCTTAGCCACTGGACCACCAGGGAAGTCCCAGCCACCAGGGAAGTCCCTCATTCTTTTTTATGGCAATTAGCATTCCATTGAATATATATATATATATATACATACATATATATATATATATATATACATATATATATATATATATATATATATATATATATATATATATATATATATATATATATACCACAACTTCTTTATTCATCTGTTGATGGACACTTAGGTTGCTTCCCATCTTGGCAATTGTAAATAATGTTGCTATGAACATTGGGGTGCACGCCTCTTTTCGAATTAGTGTTTTTGGGATATTTTTTGGACATATATCCAGGAGTGGAATTGCTGGGTCATATTTTTCGTTTCTTGAGAAACCTGCATATTGTTTTCCATAGTGGCTGCCCCAATATACATTCCCACCTCAGTGTAGGAGGGCTCCCTTTTCTCAAAATGCTCACCAAAGTTTGTTATTTGTGTTCTTTTTGATGATAGAGATTATCACTTTTTATTATACCTTATGAAATAGTCTGGATATTCAAGTATCATTGCTTTTTGGAGCTAAGATTATTATTTTTATGTACACTCAAACAATTCCTTAAGAGTTGAATTTTGTTTTTCTTCAACCACAATAATGATTGTTTGTCCCCAAACTGGAGAAAACATAAAGTGGAACCAAAGACAAGATCTCTGGGACATTCTTTTGAATTGGAACTTGAAGAATTTTGTGTTGGTAGCATTGCTTTAAACAGAAACGTCTAGAGAATTCTAATCAGGCATCAATGGAGCCAACAGAGGGTGCCAATGGGGGTAGTTATCTAGTAAATATGTACTATTTATTTATTTACTATTTATTATGTGCCAGGCATTCTAGTAGACACTGGTGAAAAACAGGGAGTAATACAGTGGTTCTGGCCTCAAGAAACTCAGAATAACCTGACGTATAAATGAGCAGGGAAAGAACAAACTTAAAATCTGGGCCACATTTTTCTTTGTTGTCAGGCAATCATGCCACTCTTTACTTTAAGCTATGGTTCCCAAACTATGGACCCTGGCCCAGAAGCATTAGCATCATCTGGAAACTTGTCAAAATGCAAATTCTCATGCCCCAGTCTAGACTTACTGGATCATAATTGGGGGGGTGGGGTTGGCAACAATTTGTGTTTTGACAAGTTCTCTAAATGATACTAATAATGTACACCGAAGTTTGAGAACCACTTATCTAAGCCAACTCCTTGTCTTTTCACTATAAACACCAATACTGCAACCATAACTAAAATCAGGCCTTCTGAGTTACTCATTAGTTTATGTAAATAAGAAAGTGGTACAATGGTTATAAACATTAAACAGGAGCACCCAAATTTAACATTTATCCACAATTATCAAAATTTAAACACCAATATTTTCCCCAATTTATGGTCCTGGTATAGTTTCTGTGGCAGGCTTTGTTTTTTCCTCACCTTCTGTAATGCTAGTCAAAGTGCTTGACGCTGGGTTAAAATTAAAATATAACATTCAAAATATAAACATATATAAATCTAAAATCATTTTAAAATAGTTAAAAATTTCAGATATCTCTTGCATATTGTTTGCTCATAAAATTAATTTTAGTCTGAAAGAGTTATGACCATGCTACAAAACTCTGGCTTCCTGTAGACTGATAAATGTTAATATGAAGAGGAGGTAGACACAAAGAGTAGAGAGTTGACTAAATCTAAGACTATTTTCTCCACCAAAGTAAGGACTTTTTGGTGATGTCATTCTATTTCATAATCGGTAGTGGATGCAGCATCTCTGATTACTCAGACCACTTTAAAGAAGAAAAGTGGCCCTCCACTACAACTAATCAGACTTCACTTTATTTTTTGAAGTCTTTTAGGCTGTTTCATGAAATGGGTGTGCCTATTATCATTAGATGTCAATCCCACATGTCTGTCTAGCATAAATACTTGCCTTAGAGAACGGCAAGAGGCAAGATGGTGTCTGTGTGCATTTGCTGATTTCTCAGTCTCAGTCATGTTGGTGAAACTAACAAGATAACTTCCTCTCTGACTTTGAGGAAGAGGTTTAAAAAAAAAAGTTAGAGATACATAAAATAGGAGAACCCCCCCCCCCACACACACCTGCCACCATGGAACCTCATCAATTCCACCTAGGAGTTCAGAGATGAGTACAGAGGTGAAGAATTTGAGATGAGAGATTTTGCCTTTTCTTTCTAGTTTTCCTGCTTGACACCAATTCATCAGCCATATAGAACTCTTGGCCAGGAAAGCAGGAACACAATAACTAGCCTATATAGGAATTTCACTCTATAAATATATATTTAAGTAAGCAAAATTTAAACACATAATTTATTACAATATCTTCTACATAGGACTTCTTTACGTTCTGGGTTATTTTGCTGCATTTCCTGCCTTCTCATTTTGGGTCTTTTATCTTTTTATTAAATCTGTCCACATCCAGTCCAAGAAATAAACATTTTGTAGGATATACCAATGGCAGAATCATCTTGTTGCCTACTCAGTGGGACACCCTTCTTTCCTACAAACAGACCCCTAATTAACAAGTGGTCTCAGGGGGAGGGAGTCCCCACCCACAGTTCATGAGGATGAATCAAACTTGGTCCATGTTAGCCATGGAAATTTCACTTGATTTGACAGTAATTGGTCTGGAGTCAGCCCAAGACCCACTTCTAATGAGATAGAAGAGAGTTTGAACAATGAAGATACTCAGTACACTCAGAAGGAGAAAATGAAGCATAGTATCTACTTGATACAATTATAAAATTGAATCTGAGAGGTAAAATAATTGGCATCAGGGAACCTAGATTAAATATGGCAGATCCAGGGCCACTGATTGGCTGAGAGGATCACAGAAGGCTCTCGAGAGACATACTCTTTGCAGCTTTTTAGTTCACAGATCAAACTGCCACTGGCGTGAAATCTTGAATTAGGTTGAAGATTTCAAAATATGAAGGTGTCCCCACTGACTTCTATAGTGCTAAGCTTTTCAGGCAAAGAAATTAAAAGGACCAGTCACACTATGTATAGGACTAGAAAGCTGAGTGGTCAGGTGATGAGAAGATCTGTAGCCTATATTCTGAAGGCCTAAAACAATATCCAGGAAATTCACAATACATCCAGTCATATTAAGGCTAGAGAGTTAACATGGAAGAACTCTGGAACCTTCAGCCTATAGTCAAAGAGAAGCAATCATTTTCCTCCTATGTATTAGACAACTCTTTTGTTCCCACCTACCCTGAACACTCAAGAAGCTGCATATTGGAAGTGAATGAGTGAAACTTTCTGGAGTGAACCTTCCTGTTTAGCATCCCACAGGCACTCACCACTGTGTTGTGCTATCTTATGGATAGAGTGAAGATATCTTATGGATATCTTATGGGTAGAGTGAAGAGGTAGGGAGTGAAATCATAATCACAAACTTCATAGTAGCAGGCATTTCATCAGAAGTTGCAGTCACCCCCCTGCTTAAATTTCATGAAGTAATATATTCTCTCAAACACTGATAAAAACATGGTGTCCTTGATTTACAGAGAAGTCACAACTCTGTTTAGCAAATTTAACAAAGATCAGATAAAGTCACTGATTTATGATAAACAATATAGATAGGTAATGTCTACTTTAAAAAACTTTGGCCTTTCCATTTAGAAATATTAAAAAAATAGTTAATTTCTCTTTCAGTACAATCACTAATTCACCAAATTATTATTATTATTATTTTTGGTTTTGATTTTGGCTATACTTAACCACAGCAGAAGGCAAAGAACTTATTCAAATAACACTTACTAAATATTTGATCTTCACAATTCATGACAGATATAAATACAGGAGCTTTATGATTGAGGAGTACTGAGTTTATTTTCTGTAGCCTGAAGGATCAACACACAGTATCTCCCTTAGATAAAAATCTAATCATTTTGGTTAAACTGTCCTGGAGATTTAGTTTTAATAATGCTTAAAATTTGTCTTAAACAAAATTTTGCATATAGTCATGTCACCTTATAATATCATCTTTTCACCATTTACCAATTCACCAAAGTCCTTTAAGTCCCATTAGAGAGAAAAAAATCTAATGATTTATTCCTAACCTGTTGTCTTCACTGAGTTACTTCCAACAATGCCACATAGCAATAGTTAACATCAGAGAGACAGCAATTAAAGAAATGTGCATGTTCAAAAAATAATGTATTTAAAATATACAAAGAAATATTAAAACTCAACACTATGAAAACAAACAACCTGATTAAAAAATGGGTCAAAGACCTTAACAGAAACCTCACCAAAGATGATATACAGGTGGCAAATAAACATATGAAAAGATTCTCAACATCATATGCTATTGGGGAAATACAAAATTAAAACAACAATGAGATACCACTACATATCTTTTAGAATGGCTAAAATCCATAACACTGAAACATCAAATGCTGGCAAGGATGTGGTGCAATAGAAACTCTCATTCATTGCTGGTGAGAATGCAAAATGGTACAGCCATCTTGGAGGAGAGTTTGGCAGTTTCTTACAAAGCTAAACATACTCTTACCATAGGATCCAGCAACCATGTTTCTTGGTATTTATCTAAAGGAGCTGAAGATTAACGTCTTCACAAAAACTTACACATGGATATTTATAGAAGCTTTACTCATAATTGCCAAAACTTGGAAGGCAACCCAGATGTCCTTCAGTAGGTGAATGGATAAGTAAACTATGGTACATCCAGATAATGGAATACTATTCAGCATTAAAAAGAAATGAGTATGCCATAAAAAGACATAGAGGAACCTTGAATGAATGTTACTAAATGAAAGAAGCTAATTTGAAAAGGCTATACGCAGTGTGAAATCTGTGTATAACTTTACAGTCAGCCCTCCCTATCCATGGTTTTGCACCCACGGATTCAATCAACCTTGGGCTGTGTAGTACTGTAGTATGTATTTATTGAAAAAAATCCATGTTTAGGTGGACTTGTGCAGTTCAAACCTGTGTTGTTCAAGGTTCAACTGTATATGACATTATGGAGAAGTTAAAACTGTGCAGACAGTAAAAAGATCAGTGATTGCCAGGGGTTACTGGGGAGGGAAGGATGAATAGGTGGTGCACAGAGGAATTTTAGGGCCGGGAAAATACTTGGTATGACACTATTATGGTGGATATATGTAATTAGAAGTTTTTCCAAACCCATAGAATGTACAATATCAACAGTGAACCCTAATGTAAACAATGGACTCTGGGTGATAATGATGTGTCAATGTAGGTTCTTCAACTTGTAACAAATGTACCACTCTGGTGGGGGATATTGATCAGGGGGAAGGCTGTGTTTTTGTGGGGGGTGTATGAAATATCTCTGGACCTTCTGCTCAATTTTACTGTGACCCTAAGACTGCTCTAAAAAATAAAGTCTACTAAAAAAAAAAAAAAAACCTCTCATTCAACTTGACAATTGAGTAGCTTTCAACTGTGAAAAAGAAGCTGTTCCTGAAATTAGGATGGATTCAATCTAACTCTCTTACAAATACGTCATTTGTAATATTCTGACAATTAGTGAATTATGCTATCAAGTCTCTGGAAATAGAAAACTGCCAAAGGCCAAGAAAGGAGACACCTTCTATTCTTGTTCTGGGCAATACTAGTCCTCTAAGGTAGTAAGGAAAGGACAGCAAGCTAAACCGGAAACATCAAGAGTTGTTCCAATTCTGGGCAAACTTACCTGGGGCTCCAGGATGCTGAGCTTCTACCATTCTCCAGTTCAATGCTCTTCCATGAAGAATACACTGAGTGGAACAGAGGAAACAATGCAGAAAGGAAACAACATATTACTTACATAGACTTTAGCCAAACAAAGTCAATGGGCCAAAATAATGCTACAGCCCTCAAAAGTGTCTCGATTGGCTTTAGTGTTAAATCCACTCTTTTTTATAAAACTTAAATCCTTTCCCTCCTGGGCTTACCACTTTGTTTCTTATACAAAGGTCTCTCAAACTCCCCACCATATAGTACTTAAAAATTTGCTAAGAGGGCAGATCTTATGTTAGGTGTTTTAACACAATTAAATAAACAAACAAACAAACAAACAAATAAATAAATAGGGTGGGAGGAAACTTTTGAATATGATGGATATGTCTATGGCATTGATTGTGTTGATAGTTTTATGGATGTACACTTATCTCCAAACTCATCAAGTTGTAAATATTCAATATGTACAGCTTTTTGTATGTCAATAATAAACAAATTAAAAAAAAATCTCAGAACAAAAACTCCTCCCCAAATCTTTCAAAAGGAACTGATGGAACCACATTTGGTTCTGCCTTTCATTACCATTTATATTGCTTACAAGTAGTTTCTCATTTTAATCTCATTATCAAATGTACCGGAGTGGTACATTTGAAGATTCAGTCTTTATTGAGAGGGCTGAATTCTACTTCACTAACCTCCTACTGTGTTTTTATATGACCACAATTTGATGACTGCAATAAAGCAAAGCATTCCACTGTCCTGACTATGTATCTTCATACCTTACTCTCTGTCTCTCCCCTCCTTCCTAATACCGTTCTTTCCTTTGTCATAAGAGATTCTCCTTTAGAAAATCCTGTTTGATCAGTACAATACACTCAACTATTTTGTGTCAGCTTTACTGAGGTGTAATTTACATGCAATAGTGTACAATTTTAAGTGTACACTGCAGTGAGTTTTGATAAATATATACAATGGTAAATGCCATTACAATCAAGATATGGAATATTTCCATCACTCCTAAAAGATCCTTCATGCCCTTTTGTGGTCAATCCACTCCCCTCACCCAAACCAGTGACAAGCACTGATCTTTCTTTCACTATACTTTTGCCTTTTCTAAAAGTTCATATAAATGGAATCATATAGCATGTGGTCTTTATGTATGGTTTCTTTCACTTAGCATAATACTTTCAAGATATGTCCATATTGTACCCATCACATGGTAAGCATATGTTTGAGATTTTAATAAACTGTCAAACTTCTCCAAGTGGCTGTATCATTTTGCACTTCCACTAGCTACATATGAGAGTTTCATTTATCCACTATCCTTGCCAAAACTTGGTATTGTTAGTCTTTTTAATGTTAACCATTCAAGTGGGTGTGCAGTGGCATCTCACTATGAGTTTAAGTCTATCGTTTTGCTACTTGCTTTTTATTTGTCCCATTTTTTCCTTGTTCCTTTCCCCCTCTGCTTCTGTCTTCTTTTGAATTTATTGATTATTGTTTGTGATATATCTCAACGAACCTCAAATGACTTCTGATCAAGGCCAATGACTTATAGCTCTAGAGACATTATTCAGTCAGTGGGAACTCAGTTTACTTTATGATCCATCATCCTAAAATGGATCTGAGACCTTGACCACACGTGATCAACTTAAAGAAGAAAGGCTGGAGTCTGCATTAAGGAAAGGGTAAGGATCAGTAGAGTGGGGGTGAGCAAAGCACAAATGTGAAAACAGAGCTGCTGAAAATTCAGTTATTTGTTTTTAGCACTATTACATAGTCTTGAAGCTGTTTCCCTTTAAGAAAACCATTTAGGCAGGAAAAGTAAAAACAATTTAATATTATTTTCAAGTGTATTCTCTGTTGATGTGAGAAATTTTATTAAGGGTAGGTGAAAAGGAAATAATCTAAAATAAAATAGCTAGATCCAAAGAATGGTGCCCTGATTCTTGGTAAAAAACAGTGTAAATCCAGGAATTAAATTTGTAGTATAACTGAACATGAAGAACGGTTCCCCATGAGTTGTACCTGGGGGCACAATAGCAGAAACACAGAATTTCCATATGAAAGAGAGACCAGTAGTTGGAGACATGGTCTCTCGTTCCGCTGAGATGGATCTATTTATGGTCAGTGAAATGTCAATTAAGGGTTTGAGAGTGAAGCACAGAAATGAAAAAAACCAAAAAAGGGAAACAGTGAGTCTGCAGAAGAAGAGCAGGGAATTTTTACTCTCCACAAAGCAGGAACTAGTTTTCCAGCACTGATCATAACACATCTATAACTACATTCCTAAATAGCTCAACTGTAGGTATGTTTATGAATAAAATTGATTATTTAGAGAACAACATGGAGAAGTTAAATGGCCATATTTTTTTTCTTACAGGGTGGGAAATCATGTTATTTTATCTGGCTGTTATAATGAATAGGTCAAAGAAATTAAGTCATAAGGACTGGAAAATTTCCTGGCAAGGAAAGGACTCAGTATGAGTGAGAAATACACTCAATTAAGTTTTTCTGATTCATTTCTTCCTTCCCTCCTTTTTTCCTTCTTTTCTTCCTTTCTTCCTCCTTCCCTCCCTCCCTTCCTATCACATTGTACTGGTCCTCAGTAATATGCAATTGAAAGCAAATACAGAATCTGTTAAATTCAATCAAAGTATGGGTGTCTGATACATGTTAAAATTAGATCATCTCTGTAAAACAGTCAATCATTTCTACTGTTTTTGCTTCTTGTCATACTCCCCTGGAGATATGTAAATTATTGATTCCATCCGGTTTATTGCTGCTTGAGTGTTTAGAAGGCAGATGTAAATAAAGCTAAGTAACTTTCCAGAAAAGCTGCACAGTAAGGTTATAAACCTGAAGTGTAATTCTCCTCTTCCAGATGCCACCTCAGACGTAGAAGTTTACCAAGGTAAACATACTACAGTACCTTTTAGGGACTGCTAAAATGAACAGCTCAGGGGAAAATTACCAAACTACAGGTGTAATCAACTATTCTAAAATAGTCTTTCTGAATGGTAAAGTTGAGTGTGTTATAATTTTTTCTGGATTTCTCTCTCTCTCTTTTTATCTTTTATGGGGCAAGGGAAGATGGACGTAAGTATGATAACATTGCTTCCATATAAAGTGTTTTTCCTTAGTCTAAGGTAGGACTGATTGTGTTTTCCTTCTTCCTCTACTCTTCTCATTTTCTTCCTCTACCTACTATTCTTGCTCCCCTTATCTTCTGAAATGAAGTTTATCTGCCTAAATACACCATCTCCAAACTAAATGAAAAATGATGAAGAGGAAAAATCTTTCTGTAAGCACTTGGAAGTTTACATCTGTAAATTAGTCCACAAAAGACTTATGGGCAAGACACAAATCCTACACACCTCCCAAGGTATGTGGCATCTCTCTGCTCTAATTAGATAATACACCATTTATGAATTAATGGTTTATTCATTGTTTATTGAATTAATATATTATAAATATAATTTATAACCTATTAGAAGTTGAAAACAATATTGAAATGTGGAAATAATCATCTCCTTTAGTACATTTAAGGCATATCCATAGTTTCTACATGGCCGAGCCACCCAAAAACCAGGTTTATGTGGAGTAATGGTCCAGGCATAATAAGTTCTGAGTATGGCTATCAGTGACCATAAACTAGATATTGTACTCCATAAAATAACAAAAATTATCAGATGTACCATGATAATCTAGAGAAAAAAAGCAAATCTTTACACTTATGTTAAAGCTTCTAAGATTTCCCAGTTAGTTATTAGTAGCAATTTCCCAGGACTTTATTAAGGGATATTGAATTCCTATTCTCAGTAGTCTCCACATGTTCTAACTGTCAGCAAACCATCTTGGTGTCTCCTTGAACTATGGAATCATCTTGATTAACTGACCTCTTAGGAAAAAAAATCCCAACACAGCCAAGGTGAGAAACAGCAAATGCATGTTTAGACTCATTTTGGTGTAGTTAAAAAGCCTGAGATTTAAAACCAAATGGATACAGGTTCCACTACTAGTCTCTGTCAGTTACCACCAATGTGGTCCTAAGAAAGTCTATTAACTCCTATGGGTCTTAGTTTTCTCATCTGAAAAATGAGACTGTTGTATGGGTTGCTTTGAGTATTAAATAAGATAATGTAGCCATAGCACCTGTATAGTAGATCCTCAATTAATGATAGCTGTCTCCTTCCGTTCCATTTACATTTTCAACTTCCAGGTAAAAAGAATCTTGGTCTTTAAAGATATGTGAAGTCTTTCTCTTCTCTGAAAGCATTTGGCAGATAGGAGGCGCTCAGTAAATGTGAGCTCCCTGTCAACTCTTTATGTTCCTCACCAAGCTGTAGGCATCCACTGAAGCACAGCCCCTCTCATATATTACCTGACTTCATCTGCACAGCAGCTGTGAAGCAGACCAATTCTGACTTCCTCATTTCCGTCACTCCAGAAGCAGTGAGTCAGGCTGAAATAAATAGGGGAGTGCCTAAGTGTCTGCAAATGTGGTTTAAACAACACCCATTTCTGGGGTAGATGAACATCAAAGTACTAATGCAGATTATATATATATATATATATATATATATATATATATATATATATATATATATATATATATACTAGAGAGAATGAAATTTTAGAATTTGTGCCCTCTTATTTTTTGCTTAAAACTCTTAATCTGACCACAAATAGAGAGTCACCATTATAACTGTGGGTAAAGGTAGGGTTCACAAAAAATGATGTTCTTTTAATTTTTCAAGGCCAAACTTGAATGAATTGGTATATTACACTTTTTAGCAATAACAGCCAAGATTAGCAGAAAGGAATATAATTTTGCCTCTCTTATTCTGAACATTTATATGCTGTGTAACCCTATAAAGTTAAGTATCACTAGCCTCACATACTTTGCTTTATTTGGGTTACTCATCAAAGGATATGTGAATAAGAGTCTATTTTAAGACACTGTTTGAAATAACATTTTTAAAGGGATAATAGTTTTGAAACCAATGTATTTTTCATTCATTATAAATCCACTTCTCTATGACTCCCCACCCATTAAATGAGTAAGAGTCATTACTTCAGGAGGTTGTTGGATATTTCCTAGAACAAGTAAGTCATTATTCAACTTTGAGCTTCAAAATTAAATTATCCCTGAGTTCACAGCTAGATGATAGTCTTGAGAACCAAGCTTTGCTGGGAGGAACATGTTTTCTAAATTCCAAAATCTTCTTTTTACATTCCAAGAGCAAAACAAGGGTGTCAGAGCCTGGATTTCTTTTGCCCTCAGTCTCAGTACACAGAGAAGAAAGGATATCAGGGATATCCTTTTTTATAGAGTTAACTGAAGACTATTTTCAGTTAAGTCTTTGACATACAGGAAGAAAAAAACTTTCCAGTGTATAGAAGACTTTGAGAGTGCTGGAGGAGATGAAATTAGGGTAACTCTGTCTGGGTCCCTGAGATGAAGCCAGATGCTACTGGACCAAAGATGGAGGGAGAGGGAATGAAATAGCAGGAAGCGAAAAGCAGCAAGAACATATACCTCTTTTCCATTTCAAGCTATAGCCAGAAAAATGCCTCAGAGTAGACCTGAAGCCATTGGATTGGCCACAGCAGAGCAGACATAATACGTGACACGTTTAGGCAGAGGTGGCACTCACACCTCTGCTGCCATGCAGATGGGGTGGTGGTATGTGGTGGGGTTGGGGAATGATGGGGAATTTGGCAGGCAGCTAAGATTTGCCTTCCAGAGGTTTTGGGAGAAAAGAAATGGGGTGGAAAGCAGCTGGAGGGCTGATGGAAAATGCACTGAGTCTTAGGGGTTTAGCCATTTCAAACACACACCCAACTGCTACACCCCAATCCAAAGTCAATGAGGCCTATATGAGGTCTAGACACTTCCCCTCTTATCATTACAGTGTTACCTGATCATCACTTTGTGTCAAGAAACCTTGCAGGGAGAAAGGGAAAGATGAGGGGAAAGGTGTCCTGAAAGACTAAGCACCCTCCCCCCAATAAAACATATTTTAAAACAAAAAAGAATGAGTAATCTTGAATGGGCTATTCTGTGGTGGAGGTGGTTTAGTGTTTGCTACTGAATGGAAATGGGGGCTATTGACCAAGATGAGGTAGTCGTATAAATTAATTAACTGCCTGCATATCTGATTTGTACCTTCCTTTTGCTATTCTTTGGAGAACTAACCAAGAAATTCTGGTTTTCCCAAAGCTCAGGGCTTGGACTGAATGAATAAAGAATCAGAAACCATTTTACAAGATTATGTAGAGTGTCGGAATTTCCAAAAATAGAAAATAGTCTTCAGTTAGCTCTATAAAATGCTGTTAAACATTGTTCTATGCATTCATTTTAAATGTGTCTATGTGTATGTGTGTTGTGACTCTCACGTTTTGGGGCTTCATTTAGCAGAGGAGTCAAACCAAATTCATCTTTTTTTTTTTTTTTTGGTCCAAAAGAGCCTAAAGGCATGAATATGGAGAGATCCTAGGCATAATCAGCCTAACATCTAGATCCCCAAAGTAGCAAGCTAGGTGAGGGTTAATGTATATTCTATAGTATGAGAGCTCCAGCAAGAGAGTCCTTAAAAGAAGGCAATCTGGCAAAACCAAAACATTTATCTGTTTCAAACCCAACACTATTAATCTAAAATGAAGGTGTGTTTTAAATTCAAGATTCTGACTAAAATGTACTGAGCATTCTCAGGGCTCAGAGCATTCTGAGTAACCCAATAAAACTGGTAACTTAAATTGAGTTTCCCCCCAAACAGACCCTGAGATAATGATTTGAGTGCAATGGTTTATTAGAGAGCTGATCCTAGCAGCACCGCTAGGGAGTGATAAAGGAAGACAGGGAATGGAAGGAAGTTCCAGAGTAAGATAATACGCAGGTGATCACTATGGGCGACTGAGGACTAATACTACTGGGAACATCTGAGTGATGAGATCATTCCTCAGTTAGATCACCTGAAGGATGAGGAAGCTGGTATTTACTCTCCAGTTGCCTCTCTCATTAGCTGAGGCTGTCCTGGGGGCATCAGCTCCCCAACATTCTGACCTGTTCCAAGCAGGGGTTAAGCATGCCAAAGAAAGCCCTCTACAGGAAAGTAAAAAAATACAGGCAGTAGGAAGCCATCAGTGTGTACAGGAACTGGTGAGCTAACAATGTTAATTAGGCACTTGGGCAACTCAAAATTGGAAAAGAGTAAATCAGGCATTTCTGGAAGCAACAAAAAATGTTACTAAATGAACACTAGAAGGCAGTAGTGTTTTGGTAGATTCCACACAATTTGTAACCTTGTAATATATAACTATCAGAATAAATTTGTTTAGCTTGTAGATTTATGCTACCATTTTCTCTAATTATTCTTTGACATTCTTTTCACTCAACTGAGTAGATCCATGAGAAGGCTGCAAAAGACAAAAAGATTTTGAAAAAATTGACTGCTGGAATCCAAAGGCAACTGTGAAAGCTAAAATTCTTCTCCGTATAACACTAATGATGAGGTTTAAGGTAGACCAGTTATATTTAAGAAACAAAAAGCAAATTTTAAAAATCTTTGGTTTCTTAGGTGTTTGAGATTATAGTACTGGGGAAACTGTGGGTTGTATATCTTTAGAAATGAAACTCAAATTGTGGTTATTAATAATTTAAGAAATATACTTCTCCCCTCAAATCATTTAAATTAAATATACAATTATGGTTGAACATCAGTTAAAGACGGATGTTTAATTAATCTCCACAGTGGGGCAACCTATTTGGAATAAGAAGTTCTTAAAAATGTCTTGAAGGGAAAATGGTGTGTGTGTGTGTGTTTGTGTGTGTGTGTGTGTGATTCTTTTTCTTCCTCTTTATCTTCCTCTTATAAAAATTTTTTCCCAACACCAAAGATTAGTTTCAGCACTGATCTCTGGTCACAACATTATCTCTGGGGTCAGAATAGCTGTGTCTAATTAATTTCAAAGCCAGAATAAAACTAAGGTATAGAATTTACAAAGGGGAATATTTTAGAAGGTGCCAGTGGAAAGAAGGATAAGAGACAAAATCTGAAGAGATATCCAAGTAACATGCCCACATGCCTTCCCAGGAGACTGCACCAGGCATTTAGGAAATAATGTCAGCCAAAATGGAGAGGCTATGCATGATGAACCCCTTAGACACCAGACAAGTTCTAGACACTCCTAAAATTACATGTACAGTTCATTGTATGGAAAAGTAGCCTGTAGTTACTAGAAGGGGATGATTTACAGAAAAGTCTGGATTAATCATGCACCTTGATAACATAAGCTGGAACTGACACAGGCTTATAATAATCAGTTTAAAAATGTTAGCTAGACTTCCGGGGAAGATGGCGGAAGAGTAAGACGCGGAGATCACCTTCCTCCCCACAGATACACCAGAAATACATCTACACGTGGAACAACTCCTACAGAACACCTACTGAACACTGGCAGAAGACCTCAGACCTCCCAAAAGGCAAGAAACTCCCCCACGTACCTGGGTAGGGCTATAGAAAAAAGAATAAACAGAGACAAAAGGATAGGGACGGGACCTGCACCTGTGGGAGGGAGCCGTGAAGGAGGTAAGGTTTCCACACACTAGGAAGCCCGTTCCCGGGCGGAGACTGTGGGTGGCAGAGGGGGAAAGCTTCGGAGTAGCGGAGGAGAGCACAGCAACAGGGGTGCGGAGGGCAAAGCGGAGAGATTCCCGCACAGAGGATCGGTGCCGACCGGCACTCACCAGCTGGAGAGGCTTGTCTGCTCGGCCGCCGGGGCGGGCGGGGCTGGGAGCTGAGGCTCGGGCTTCGGTCGGAGCGCAGGGAGAGGACTGGGGTTGGCGGTGTGAACACAGCCTGCAGGGGGTTAGTGTGCCACGGCTAGCTGGGAGGGAGTCCGGGAAAAAGTCTGGAGCTGCCGAAGAGGCAAGAGACTTTTTCTTCCCTCTTTGTTTCCTGGTGCACGAGGAGAGGGGATTAAGAGCACTGCTTAAAGGAGCTCCAGAGACGGGCGCGAGCCGCGCCTAAAAGCGCGGACCCCAGAGACGGGCATGAGACGCTAAGGCTGCTGCTCCCGCCGGCAAGAGGCCTGTGTGCGAGCGCAGGTCACTGTCCACACCCTCCTTCCGGGGAGCCTGTGCAGCCCGCCACTGCCAGGGTCCCGGGATCCAGGAACAATTTCCACGGAAGAATGCACGGTGCGCCTCAGGCTGGTGCAACGTCACGCCGGCCTCTGCCGACGCAGGCTAGCCCCGCCTCCGTACCCCTCCCTCTCCCCGGCCTGAGTGAGGCAGAGCCCCCGAAGCAGCTGCTCCTTTAAGCCCGTCCTGTCTGAGCGAAGAACAGACGCCCTCCAGCGAGCTACACGCAGAGGCGGGGCCAAATCCAAAGCTGAGACCTGGGAGCTGTGAGAACAAAGAAGAGAAAGGGAAATCTCTCCCAGCAGCCCCAGAAGCAGCGGATTAAAGCTCCACAATCAACTTGATGTACTCTGCATCTGTGGAATACATGAATAGACAACGAATCATTCCAAATTGAGGAGGTGGACTTTGAGAGCAAGATTTATGATTTATTCCCCTTTTCCTCTTTTTGTGAGTGTGTATGTGTATGCTGCTGTGTGAGATTTTGTCTGTATAGCTTTGCTTCCACCATCTGTCCCAGGATTCTATCCGTCCATTTTTTTTCTTAATAATTATTTTTTGTTTTAATACTTTATTATATTTTATCATACTTTATTCTATTTTACTTTATCTTCTTTCTTTTTTTCCGTCCTTCCCTCCTTCCTCCCTCCCTCCCTCCTTTCTTTCTTCCTTCCTTCCTTTCTTTCTTTCTTTCTACTACTAATTCTTTCTACTTTTTCTCCTTTTTATTCTGAGCCGTGTGGATGAAAGGCTCTTGGTGCTGCAGCCAGGAGTCAGTGCTGTGCCTCTGAGTGGGAGAGCCAATTTCAGGACACGGGTCCACAAGAGACCTCCCAGCTCCGCATAATATCAAATGGCGAGAATCTCCCAGAGATCACCATCTCAACACCAGCACCCAGCTTCACTCAACGACCAGGAAGCTACAGTGCTGGACACCCTATGCCAAACAATTAGCAAGACAGGAACATAACCCCACCCATTAGCAGAGACGCTGCCTAAAATCATAATAAGTCCACAGACACCCCAAAACACACCACCAGATGTGGACCTGCCCACCAGAAAGACAAGATCCAGCCTTATCCACCAGAACACAGGCACTAGTCCCCTCCACCAGGAAGCCTACACAACCCACTGAACCAACCTTAGCCACTGGGGACAGACACCAAAAACAACGGGAACTACAAACCTGCAGCCTGCAAACAGAAGACCCCAAACACAGTAAGATAAGCAAAATGAGAAGACAGAAAAACACACAGCAGGTGATGGAGCAAGATAAAAACCCACCAGACCTAACAAATGAAGAGGAAATAGGCAGTCTATCTGAAAAAGAATTCAGAATAATGACAGTAAAGATGATCCAAAATCTTGGAAATAGAATAGACAAAATGCAAGAAACATTTAACAAGGACCTAGAAGAACTAAAGATGAAACAAGCAACGATGAACAACACAATAAATGAAATTAAAAATACTCTAGATGGGATCAATAGCAGAATAACTGAGGCAGAAGAATGGATAAGTGATGTGGAAGATAAAATAGTGAAAATAACTACTGCAGAGCAGAATAAAGAAAAATGAATGAAAAGAACTGAGGACAGTCTCAGGGAACTCTGGGACACCATTAAACGCAACAACATTCAAATTATAGGGGTTCCAGAAGAAGAAGAGAAAAAGAAAGGGACTGAGAAAATATTTGAAGAGATTATAGTTGAAAACTTCCCTAATATGGGAAAGGAAATAGTTAATCAAGTCCAGGAGGCACAGAGAGTCCCATACAGAATAAATCCAAGGAGAAATATGCCAAGACACATATTAATCAAACTGTCAAAAATTAAATACAAAGAAAACATATTAAAAGCTGCAAGGGAATAACAAAAAATAACACACAAGGGAATCCCCATAAGGTTAACAGCTGATCTTTCAGCAGAAACTCTGCAAGCCAGAAGGGACTGGCAGGACATATTTAAAGTGATGAAGGAGAAAAACCTGCAACCAAGATTATTCTAACCAGCAAGGACCTCATTCAGATTTGATGGAGAAATTAAAATCTTTACAGACAAGCAAAAGCTGAGAGAGTTCAGGACCACCAAAACAGTTTTACAACAAATGCTAAAGGAACTTCCCTAGGCAAGAAACAAAACAGAAGGAAATGACCTACAATAATGAACCCAAAACAATTAAGAAAATGGGAATAGGAACATACATATCGAGAATTACCTTAAATGTAAATGGACTAAATGCTCCCACCAAAAAACACAGATTGGCTGAATGGATACAAAAACAAGACCCATATATATGCTGTCTACAAGAGACCCACTTCAGACCTAGAGACACATACAGACTGAAAGTAAGGGGATGGAAAAAGATATTCCATGCAAATGGAAATGAAAAGAAAGCTGGAGTAGCAATTCTCATATCAGACAAAATAGACTTTAAAATAAAGACTATTAGAAGAGACAAAGAAGGACACTACCTAATGATCAAGGGATCGATCAGAAGAAGATATAACAATTGTAAATATTTATGCACCCAACATAGGAGCACCTCAATACATAAGGCAATTATTAACAGCCATAAAAGGGGAAATCAACAGTAACACAATCATAGTAGGGGA
This sequence comes from Hyperoodon ampullatus, assembly GCF_949752795.1. Lineage (NCBI taxonomy): Eukaryota > Metazoa > Chordata > Mammalia > Artiodactyla > Ziphiidae > Hyperoodon > Hyperoodon ampullatus. The sequence goes on from NC_136917.1 coordinate 66,862,047, forward strand.
CTTTAACACCCCACTTTCACCAATGGACAGATCATCCAAAATGAAAATAAATAAGGAAACACAAGCTTTAAATGATACATTAAACAAGATGGACTTAATTGATATTTATAGGACATTCCATCCAAAAACAACAAAATACACATTTTTCTCAAGTGCTCATGGAACATTCTCCAAGATAGATCATATCTTGGGTCACAAATCAAGCCTTGGTAAATTTAAGAAAATTGAAATTGTATCAAGTATCTTTTCTTACCACAACGCTATGAGACTACATATCAATTACAGGAAAAGATATGTAAAAAATACAAACACATGGAGGCTAAACAATACACTACTTAATAACGAAGTGATCACTGAAGAAATCAAACAGGAAATAAAAAAATACCCAGAAACAAATCACAATGGAGACACGACGACCCAAAACCTATGGGATGCAGCAAAAGCAGTTCTAAGAGGGAAGTTTATAGCAATACAATCCTACCTTAAGAAACAGGAAACATCTCGAATAAACAACCGACCTTGCACCTAAAGCAATTAGAGAAAGAAGAACAAAAAACCCCCAAAGTTAGCAGAAGGAAAGAAATCATAAAGATCAGATCAGAAATAAATGAAAAAGAAATGAAGGAAATGATAGCAAAGATCAATAAAACTAAAAGCTGGTTCTTTGAGAAGATAAACAAAATTGATAAACCATTAGCCAGACTCATCAAAAACAAACGAGGGAAGACTCAAATCAATAGAATTAGAAATGAAAAAGCAGAAGTAACAACTGACACTGCAGAAATACAAAAGATCATGAGAGATTACTACAAGAAACTCTATGCCAATAAAATGGACAACCTGAAAGAAATGGACAAATTCTTAAAATGCACAACCTGCCAAGACTGAATCAGGAAGAAATACAAAATATGAACAGACCAACCACAAGCACTGAAATTGAACCTGTGATTAAAACTCTTTCATCAAACAAAAGTCCAGGACCAGATGGCTTCCCAGGCGAATTCTCTCAAACATTTAGAGAAGAGCTAACACCTATCCTTCTCAAACTCTTCCAAAATATAGCAGAGGGAGGAACACTCCCAAACTCATTCTACGAGGCCACCATCACCTTGATACCAAAACCAGGCAAGGATGTCACAAAGAAAGAAAACTACAGGCCAATATCACTGATGAACATAGATGCAAAAATCCACAACAAAATACTAGCAAACAGAATCCAACAGCACATTAAAAGGATCATACAGCATGATCAAGTTGGGTTTATTCCAGGAATGCAAGGATTCTTCAATATACGCAAATCGATCAATGTGATACACCATATTAACAAACTGAAGGAGAAAAACCATATGATCATCTCAATAGATGCAGAGAAAGCTTTCGACAAAATTCAACACCCATTTATGATAAAAACCCTGCAGAAAGTAGGCATAGAGGGAACTTTCCTCAACATAATAAAGCCCATATATGACAAACGCACAGCCAACATCGTCCTCAATGGTGAAAAACTGAAAACATTTCCATTAAGATCAGGAATAAGACAAGGTTGCCCACTCTCACTACTCTTATTCAACATAGTTTTGGAAGTTTTAGCCACAGCAATCAGAGATGAAAAGGAAATAAAAGGAATCCAAATCGGAAAAGAAAAAGTAAACTGTCACTGTTTGCAGATGACATGATACTATACATAGAGAATCCTAAAGAGGCTACCAGAACACTACTAGAGCTAATCAATGAATTTGGTAAAGTAGCAGGATACAAAATTAATGCACAGATATCTCTGTCATTCCTATACACTAATGATAAAAAATCTGAAAGTGAAATCAAGAAAACAGTCCTATTTACCACTGCAACAAAAAGAATAAAATATCTAGGAATAAACATACCTCAGGAGACAAAATATCTGTATGCAGAAAATTATAAGACACTGATGAAAGAAATTAAAGATGATACAAATAGATGGAGAGATATACCATGTTCTTGGATTGGAAGAATCAACATTGTGAAAATGACTCTACTACCCAAAGCAATCTACAGATTCAATGCAATCCCTATCAAACTACCACTGGCATTTTTCACAGAACTAGAACAAAAAATTTCACAATTTGTATGGAAACACAAAAGACTCCGAATAGCCAAAGCAATCTTGAGAATGAAAAACGGAGCTGGAGGAATCAGGCTCCCTGACTTCAGACTACACTACAAAGCTACAGTAATCAAGACAGTATGGTACTGGCAGAAAAACAGAAAGATAGATCAATGGAACAGGATAGGTAGCCCAGAGATAAACCCACGCACATATGGTCACCTTATCTTTGATAAAGGAGGCAAGAATATATAGTGGAGAAAGGACAGCCTCTTCAATAAGTGGTGCTGGGAAAACTGGACAGGGACATGTAAAAGTATGAGATTCGATCACTGCCTATCACCAAACACAAAAATAAGCTCAAAATGGATTAAAGACCTAAATGTAAGGCCAGACAGTATCAAACTCTTAGAAGAAAACATAGGCAGAACACTCTATGACATAAATCACAGCAAGATCCTTTTTGACCCATCTCCTAGAGAAATGGAAATAAAAACAAAAATAAACAAATGGGACCTAATGAAACTTAAAAGCTTTTGCACAGCAAAGGAAACCATAAACAAGACCAAAAGACAACCCTCAGAATGGGAGAAAATATTTGCAAATGAAGCAACTGACAAAGGATTATTCTCCAAAATTTACAAGCAGCTCATGCAGCTCAATAACAAAAAAACAACCCAATCCAAAAATGGGCAGAAGACCTAAATAGACATTTCTCCAAAGAAGATATACAGACTGCCAACAAACACATGAAAGAATGCTCAACATCATTAATCATTAGAGAAATGCAAATCAAAACTACAATGAGATATCATCTCACACCAGTCAGAATAGCCATCATCAAGAAATCTAGAAACAATAAATGCTGGAGAGGGTGTGGAGAAAAGGGAACACTCTTGCACTGCTGGTGGGAATGTGAATTGGTACAGCCACTATGGAGAACAGTATGGAGGTTCCTTTAAAAACTACAAATAGAACTACCATATGACCCAGCAATCCCACTACTGGGCATATACCCTGAGAAAACCATAATTCAAAAAGAGTCATGTACCACAATGTTCATTGCAGCTCTGTTTACAATAGCCAGGAGATGGAAACAAACTATGTGTCCTTCATCGGATGAATGGATAAAGAAGATGTGGCACATATATACAATGGAATATTACTCAGCCATAAAAGGAAACGAAATTGAGCTATTTGTAATGAGGTGGATAGACCTAGAGTCTGTCATACAGAGTGAAGTAAGTCAGAAAGAGAAAGACAAATACCGTATGCTAACGCTTATATATGGAATTTAAGAAAAAAAATGTCATGAAGAACCTAGGGGTAAAACAGGAATAAAGACATAGACCTACTTGAGAATGGACTTGAGGATATGGGGAGGGGGAAGGGTAAGCTGTAACAAAGTGAGAGAGAGGCATGGACATATATACACTACCAAACGTAAGGTAGATAGCTGGTGGGAAGCAGCCACATAGCACAGGGAGATCAGATCGGTGCTCTGTGACCACTTGGAGGGGTGGGATAGGGAGGGTGGGAGGGAGGGAGACGCAAGAGGGAAGGGATATGGGAACAGATGTATATGTATAACTGACTCACTTTGTTATAAAGCAGAAACTAACACACCATTGTGAAGCAATTATACTCCAATAAAGTTGTAAAAAAAAAGTTACCTAGTAAACATCTATAAACATTACATACTTCTTAATGCAGGCAGTTTAAAAAATATTTGAGCATTTTTTATAAATTTGTATTATTTAGAAAAATAATTTTATAAAATGAAACAGTAAATACATCTCCAAAACTGCCTTGAATATTGTTATATCTTTCCAACACAGGGTATTTAGCATATACTAAGCAGTATACAAAACAATTAATGAAGCCTAAGGAAATCAGCATTCAGGTCAGTGTAATGAGGGTAGTCAAAGGCCTGAAGGCCAGAAATATTTTCTCACTGAGAGAAGAATATAGGTGAACTTCATGGTAAGGAGAGCATGACTGTGATTCCTGCTATTGCTCTCAAGTTATAGCAACAAGCAGATCCAAGGTTCTACATTTAAAATAAAAGCATTTAGGGCTTCCCTGGTGGCGCAGTGGTTGAGAGTCCGCCTGCCGATGCAGGGGACACGGGTTCGTGCCCCGGTCTGGGAAGATCCCACATGCCGCAGAGCGGCTAGGCCCGTGAGCCATGGCCACTGAGCCTGTGCTCTGGAGCCTGTGCTCCGCAAGGGGAGAGGCCACAACAGTGAGAGGCCCGCCTATCGCAAAAAATAAATAAATAAATAAATAAATAAATAAAATAAAATAAAAGCATTTAAAATTAATAGGAGTTATTTAAGGTTATTTAGCTTCCATAAAAAGAAACTTGTTTACTAGCCATTAATAATCATTAAAATCAAATGATGCCAAATAATATATATGAAAATCAATATTTATTTGGAAGAAAAAATTCCTAGCAACTACTAACCTAGTAAAAAGGCCATTTACCAAGGTTTTTTTTTTTTTTTTTTTTAAAGTCTCTATTGAATTTGTTATAATATTGCTTCTGCTTTATGTATTGGTTTTTTGGCCACAAGGCCTGTGGGACCTCAGCTCCCCGACCAGGGATCGAACCTGCACCCCCTGCATTAGAAGGCTAACTCTTAACCACAGGACTGCCAGGGAAGTCCCCATTTACCAAGTTTTAATTCATTATTATGCCTGAATCCAATGCTACTATTTGCTAGCTAATTATGTGCCACTAGCATAGAGGCTACCCATTCTTATTTTTAGACTGGTTATAGACTAAACCATTATTATTGTTATTTAAATAGGAAAGCATTTATCACAGTACTTGACAGGCAGTTTCCAAAAACGTTACTTTTACATAAGTCTGTTCACATTTCTACGATAAGAAAGTGTTATATAGAAAGAGATAAGGATTTGATACTGGATTCCATTTTTCATAAAATAGAGCTGCTGTTATGTTTTTTCAATTTGGGAAGGTAAGGCCAGTCTCCCAGGCTTCAACATTTTGACTTATGGGACCTCTTCAGGAAAACTATTGTACCTAGAACTGCCATATCAAACTTTACATTAGCTAGAGCTCCATGAAAGTATATTATTCCTCCTTAATGCAATGCTTTAACACTGACTGAACCTTTTATATTAGTATTTACAAGTATTCAGCTTTAAAAATAAGACAACTAACAATCCTTCTCAGTGCTGTGGATTATTTGATATCCCTCAAATCTTTAACAATGGTTTGGGAAGTGCTGTGATTCTTATTCATCAAAATGAGTCTCAATATAATTAAGACTTACTGAGAAGGTACTCATTTATTCATTGCCTAATATGTGCTAGTCTAAATTAAGCTCATAGAATAAAGCGTTATATGTGAAGACAGGGAGAGTTTCTGTCTGCAATAATCTTTATATTGGGAAGACATATAATGAACATGTAAACAAACAAAACAAGAACACAAGGAAATTTGAGCTAGTAGTAAGTGTTACAAAGGATGATGTGATAGATACCACTGGAGGTTGGAGTTATAATTCAAGACATTGCTCAGATCAAAATCATGACCTGTATCACCATGAACTTGAAGAACTTAATGAAATAACCAAGAATTCTGAGAAATTATTGAAAAAATAAGAGATAAAATAGAAACTTGCAAAGCTGAAAAAATAAGTGGGGAGTAAAATGAACTGAAGCCCTCATTGGAATAAATAATTCTGAAAATACATGAGATTCATAATGCATAGATTGAGAAAAGTGAACATAACAAAATTCGAATTAGGTGTTTAAAATTAGTAGACAATGTGATAGATACGGAAGATCTAATACATGTATTATTGAGTCTCCTAAGAGGGTAAATGAATTAATAGAACAAAAAAAATTTAGAAATAAAAATATTCATCAATAAAATCTTCCATAAATAATAGTTGAATATATGAATTAAAAGGATTTATTTTGTCCCAGGAAAATAAACACAGAACAATCAACCTTGAAACATATATGAGTAAAATTACTGGACTATAAAAATGAAGAAAGAACTTTCTGGATGTTCAGGATGTAAAATTAGATTATTAATCAAGGCAAAAAAAAATCAGCTGGGAGTTTCAGACTGATTCAAAGCTAGATGACTTGGAGAAATATCTACATGTCTTTAGAGAACAAAGGGGGAGGAGCAACTCAAAAATTTTATATCCAGCCAATTGTACACATTCAAGAAACCAGGAAATATAATTCTATGAGGCTTTCTTGCAAAAATTATTAGGATATTCTCTGTCACGAAGAGAGAGAGCCACATTGTGTCTCTATGGCTTCCCAATTTTTAATGTTTTATTCTTACCACCTTCTATTATTTTATCACCACTAAGTAACTAAGAGTGAAGTCATTCTTACTGCTTTCTCCTTAATAATCATTCCATGTTTCTCCTAACTAAAAAATAAATGTAGAAGCGATGGCAAAATGCATCCATTTTGTTGCAAGACTAAGAATAAAATAACTGTGGAGATTATAGCTCAGAAGAGAACAAATTTTTTAAACAATATTATTATTACTTAATAATTTAACTAACAACATGTGGAAAAGAGAAGAAGAGAAAATTGACAGCTTGGCAAGTGAATTGATTTCTTCTATAGAAATGTCAACAGATTTTATGCTGACAAATCAAGTAATAGAGTTATCCATCAAGATAGACTAGCTACATGAACAATCAATCCCCAAATCTCACTGGTTTAACATAATAAAGGTTTATTTCATACTCATGCTAAATGCTAATTGTGGGTATACTGATGCTCTATTCTACATTATGTTCTCTCTGACAGAGACTGACAGAGAACTACAATCTGAAACATCACCAGACTTCGTGGCAGAGGAAAGGGTCTCACGTTGGTAATGTCAGTTCTACTCACAACTCATTGGCCAGAATTCATTCAAGGAATTATCAGGAAAAGCAATCCTATCACATACCCAGAATGACAGAACTGGAATATATGGCAAAGAGCACTGATTGCTACCATATCAAGATATAAGTATATTTAAGTGAATTAAAAATAACACCAAATTGGCTAGGAAAAAAACAATGAGGAGAAATTAGGAAGTGGAGAACAGAAGGAGAAAATAAAAAAGATGGGAGGAAGTGGAAGTTTACTCATATTTGGGAGGTGGTGAATATTGTTTAATGAAATAGAGAAATGAATATACCATCAATCTCTACTGTCCAATAAGGTAGTCACTAGCCACATGTGAGTATTTAAATTTAACTTAAAATGAATTAATGTTAAAGTTTCAGTTTCTCACTTACACTAGCCACATTTCAAGTACTTGATATCCAACATGTGGTTAGTAGCTATTGCACTGAACAGCACAGACATAGAACATTTCAATAGTCTTAGAAAATTCTCTTTTATAATGTTGCTATTGATGTTTGTTGTTATAAATAAAATGATATAAAGAAAACTATTATTACTCTTTCAAATTATGAGAATGAAAATTCACATGCACAAAGCAGTCAAACCACAGCTAGATTGTAAAAGATGAAATAAAATTTAAAAACCCCAGAAGTTACAATGTAAAATATGGATAACACAACTAAGAACAAAGATACATGTTGCACCAACAAATTTGACTATAAAAATAAAAAACTCAAGTAAGATCATGTGTATAAACCCAAATATATATAAACATAAGAAATCAAAATTGCTTATATTTTTGAATGCTTATCATGGGCCAGGCAACTAATATAACCATGTAGTATATATTATCTCTTGTAATTACCATAACAAGTTACAAGGTAGGTATTGTGTTCCTTCCACCAAATTCATATGTTGAAGCTCTAACTCCAAATACCTCAAGACATGATTGTTCTTGGAGAAAAGTTCTTTAAAGTGATGATTAAGTTAAAATGAGGCCATAAGGGTAGTGGCCTAATGCATTATGACTAGTGTCTTTATAAGAAGAAGAAGAGACAGCAGGGGCACGTGTACACAGAGGGATGACCATGTGAAGAGGCAGCAAGAGGGCAGGGAGAGCCAAGGAGAGAGGTTTCAGAGGAACCCAACCCTGCTGGCACCTTGATCTTGGCCTTCCAGTCTCCAGAACCATGAGAAAGTAAGTTTCTATTGTTTAAGCCACCCAGTTTGGGACATTTTGCTATGATAATCCTAGCAAACTATTACAGCAATATTAATATATATGTTTTATTATGATAAAACCAAATAATGAAATGTTAAATAACTTAACAAAGATGACAAAGCTTGAAAACAGCAGAGGCTAACTGTGAAGCCAGGCTGTCTGATTCCAGATCTTGTCCTCCTAACTCTTTTGCCACAATTGGTCATGAACATAAAGCCAGCTTCAATGAATTTCATGATTGTACAGTGGAATTAAGCAAAAAAATTAAAAAAGATAATTAGAAAATCCCCAACTGCCTGAAAATTTAAAGATAGACTGAATAATTCATTGGTAAAAGAAGGATTTCAAATCCAAAATTTAAAAATACTTTGAACTGAATTATTAAGAAGATACCTAAAATGAAAACTTGTGGGATGAGACTAAAGCAGCTTTTAGAAGGAAATAGGAATCCTTAGACACTTGTATTAAGAAAGAAAAAACATTAAAAACTAATTATCTAAGCTCCCATTTCAATAAATTAGAAAAAATCCCAGTATATTAAACCTAAAAAAAGGAGAACAGAAATAACCAAGACGAGCTGAAATCAACACAGAAAAAATAAAGAGAAAACCAACAAAACCAGAAGCTGGTTCTTGAAAATTGGTAATAAAATTGATAAACCCATAGCAAGAGTGACCAAGAAAAAGAGAAGTAATTTTATTCAAGATCATAAAAGGGGTCTATGAAATGAACAAATCCCTAAAAAAAAACTTAGTCAAATTGATTTATTACAAAAAGAACATCTGAAAAATACTAGATTATTAAAGAAATTGAATCCATTATTGAAAATCTTCCCCTGAGGAAAACCTAAGACCGACATGTCCTCACATATGAAGTCTTCCAAACTTTTAAGGAAGAAATAACACCAATCGCACACAAACTCTTCCAGAGAACAGAAAAAGAGGAAACTCTTACCAACAATTTTTATGAAGCCAACATACCCTTCATTTAAAAATATGATAAGCACCTAATCAGAAAGGAAAATCAAAGACCAAATTCTTTCACAAACAGTTGCAAAAATCTTGAACAGAATATTAGCAAAATGAATATATATAGTAAAAGATAAAATATTCTGAATAACAGATTGTATTCCAGAATGCAAGTATAGGTTAGCATTCCAAATTCATTCTAAGTAATTTACTAATAACATAACAAAGGAGGAAAGAAATATAATCAGCCCAAGAGAAGGAGAAAAAGCATTTGACAGAATTCAACACCCACTGACGATAAAAATTTCTTTGGAAACTAACAACAAAAGGGAACTTCCCTAACTTAATGAACAATATCCATACAAAAAAATCTACAACGAACATCATATCATCAAGATGGTGAAAATGTGCATGCTTTCTTCCTGAGATCAAACGTGAAACAATGATGCCTGCTATCATCAGTCAATACTATACTGGAGGTCCTAGCCAATATAGTAAGACAAGAAAAGTAGAAAATGGCATAAGGATTGGAAAAGAGATATAAAGCTGTCATCATTTGCAAAGGATGTAATTGTTTATGCAGAAAATCCAAAATAATCTGCAGACAAAACATTAGAACTAGTAAGTGAATTTAGTGAAGTCACTGAATACAAGGTAAATATACAAAAATCAATTCTATTTGTGTTTACTAGCAATAAACAAACAGACAAATTAGATTTAAAACTATACGTCTCTTACAATAGAATTTAAAAAATCAACTACCAAGGAACAAGTCTAGTGAAAATTGGAGGTGCTATATTCATTTACAGATTCATTATTGTAAGGTTATCAATTCTCCCAAGTGAATCTATTATTCAACATAATCCCAAACAAAATTCCAGCATATTTTCTAAAGAAATTGAAAAATTCTAGAAGTTAGATGGAAATACAATCATCAAAGAGTAGCTAAGACAGCCTTAAAAGGGAAAAAAACTAAAGGACTTACACAATCAAGATGTATTTTATTGTATTATATAGCTATAACAGTTAAAGTATTGTGCTGCTAGTAGAGGAATAAACAGAGGAACAGAATAGGGAGTCCACATAGAGATCAATACAAATATGATCACTAGATTTATGATACTGTATAGCAGAGGCTAAGAAATTGTGACCTCTAACACACAGCATACTCAATCATCAATTCCACATGAATTGTATATCTAAAAGTGAAAGATAAAACAATAAAGCTTGTAGAAGAAAACATGGTTGGACACACTCATGACCTTAGAATAAGCAAAGATTTTTAAAAATACGACATAAAAACTGCTAACTATAAAGAAAAAATTTTGATAAACTGGATTACATTCATATAAGAACTTCTGTTCATAAAAAGGCATTATTAAAAGAACAAAAAGGCAAGAAACACACTGTGGAGAAGGTATTTGCTATAGGTACATTTGACAAAACACTTCTATCCAAAATCTAAAAATAAATCAACAAGAAAACAAAACCTGGTATAAAAAAAGTACAAAAGATCTGTACAAAAGTATTGCAATTTTAAAAAAGAAAATAGCTAATAACATGTAAAAAGGTGCTCAATTTCTATAGTTATCAGTAAAATGTAAATTAAAACCACAAAGAAATATTACTACATGCCCATCACCAAAATGACTAAAATTAAGAAATAAATAAGTAAAACATAATAGCAAGTGTTTGTGATGATTAGGAGCATCTGGAAATCTCATTCACTGTTGGCATAATTATAATTGAAAGCCCTTGGAAAAACTAACTAGTAACATCTACTGAAGTTGAATATTTGTCTACCTTATAATTAAGCAATTCCACTGTTAGGTATCTAACAGAAATGTACACATCTATGAACCAAAATAATGTATAAAAATGTTCGCAACAGCACACTATTCAAAATAGCTGTGAAAGACCCAAATGCTGATTTACCATTAAATGGCTCCCACTGGCTTACAGTCACACAATGAAATACTATAACAATGAGTATAAATGACCTACAATCCTACCTGCAAAGTATAGATGTATCTCACAACCATATAAAGAGGAAAAATATGCCAGACACAAATGAGACTATACTGCAAAATTCCAAAATATAAGGAATAGCTCCAAATCAACATGAAAAAGGCAGACAACCCAATAGAAAAATGAACAAAAGACTTGCACAGGCAATTCACAAAAGAGAATATCCAGATGGTCATCATAGAAATGCAAAGTAAACAACCAGAATGGTAAAATGAAAATGAAAGAAAATTCCCGAATTTGGCAGTGGTGAGGAGAAACTAGAATTCTTTTTTTTTTTTTTGTGGTACGCAGGCCTCTCACTGTTGTGGCCTCTCCCGTTGCGGAGCGCAGGCTCAGCGGCCATGGCTCACGGGCCCAGCTGTTCCGTGGCATGTGGGATCTTCCTGGACCGGGGCACGAACCCATGTCCCCTGCATCGGCAGGCGGACTCTCAACTACTGTGCCACCAGGGAAGCCCTAGAATTCTTATACACGGTCTGGCGAGAGTGTAAATTGGTACAGCCACTGTTAGACTGTATTTTCCAAAGTTAACCTATGTAGATACAACCTGTGATCCTGCAACTTCATCCCTTGGTATTTACCCCCCAGAAATATATACATAAGGCCAACAAAAGATATGTACTAGAATATCCAAGCAGCACTATTCATAATACCTCCAATTTGGAAATGTTCATAATACCAAAATGTCCATCAATAAGGAAACAGATATATTAATTATAGTATTGTATATAATAGTATAGCACACAATGAGGATGAGTGAATTACATCTACACATAATATAGATAAAACTAACAAACATAATATGAATAAAAGAAATCAGGCACAAAAGAGACATATTATATAAATCCATTTATAAAAAGTTAAAAAGAAGAAAAACTAATCTGTAATATTAGAAGTCAGAGTGATGATTTCCATTGATGTCAGGGAGAGAGGGTAAGGTAGTGATTCAAAGGGGCAGACAAACACTTCCGGGTCAAGCAGTGTTTTGATTTTTAATCTGGTTGCATGAGTATATTCTCTTTGTGAAAATTCATTAAGCTGTACATTTATGATTTTTGTACATTTTAATAATATTTTAATACTTCAATAAAGTCTGCATAAAACTATAGAGGGAGAATTAAATAAAAATGGCATGTATGGGGAAGACAAAAAGTGGCCTTAAAGGATTCTCAGGTTCTTTGATTTTAAAGACAGTTAAATTATTAACCAATATTACACTAAGTCAAGATAGCATGCTATATTCTCTAAAACCAAAACATCAAATTAGTAATACTGAAATAAAAAACTACTAAACAAACTTATGTGGTCATACCCACACTCAGAGAATGAGATTTGAACAAGGAGGAACTGTGAAAAGAACTGATGGGCCTGTTACCATTATCACATCCCTGAGCTAAACCACAGCATCCAACACCTCCACTGCCACAAGCCCAGGGTCTCCTGTCAAGTTCTAGTCCCCCAAATCAATGCAACTTGGAGCATTTCTCCCTTATTATTTCCTCTCTAACAAAAATCCTTATCTTTAACTTTTGCAATTCTGATATATAAAGGCATGTCAAGATCCTTGGGAGTAAGATAATCATGTGAAAAAAGTGCTATTTTTTTTCACCATGAACAGAACATTGCACACTTTATCATTAAATACTTGTTGCATGTTTCTGTTCAGTGAACTCATCTTCCTAAAACCTTGGACCTCCTGTTTTTATTGCAGGGAAGGGTTTTGTTGTTACTGTTGTTTTTGTTTTGTTTTGTTTTTCTAAATGATGTCTTCCTTGAATCTTCCTGTGACAACACATAATCAGAAGCTATTAAAGACTAATAAATTTGACTATTGTGAAAGTCAATATATTATACACAAATCTGTCCACCTACATATTTTTACCTTGTACCTTCTGTGGAATAGACCCAAGCAAGCAACAATTAAAAAAAATAATGACCCATTAAATAAATATTTGATTTAGGAACCTGGGGAAATAAGGATGCAGAAAAAAACAGAACAAACCATAACACTTACCTTCAAGAGCTAACAGAATGATGGAAGAGATGGTGATATATAAATAGGTAAATTATTAACCAATGTGATGAGTGCTGTGATATGGATTCAGAGAGGAGAAATTCCTCCATTCAGGAGGAAATGTAGAATAAAGTAATTAAATCTCTTAGATAAGTACTTCAGTAAAAAAGACAGAATTACTAAATTAAGGCAGAACACACAGCAGAGGACCCTAAGTAGCATTTTAAAATTTAAGTAAAATTTCAAGGGAAAAACAATATGTTTGTAAAAATGGACCACTTCTATTATTACATTCATCATTATTGAAAGTTTGCTGTAAGATGCTTTTACAATTTTCAGATTTAAAAAAACAGGAAATTTTTTTCCAACTATCCATTCATTTATTCTTTATTTTTTTTTAACATCTTTCTTGGAGTATAATTGCTTTACAATGTTGTGTTAGTTTCTGCTGTATAACAAGGAAAATCAACTATATGTATACATATATCACCATATCCCTGCCTATTGCATCTCCCTCCCACCCTCCCTATAACACCCCTCTAGGTGCTAACAAAGCACGGAATGATCTCCCTGTGCTATGCGGCTGATTCCCACTAGCTATATATTTTACATTTGGTAGTGTATATATGTCCATGCCACTCCTTCACTTTGTCGCAGCTTACCCTTCCCACTGCCCGTGTACTCAAGTCCATTCTCTACCTCTGCGTCTTTATTCCTGTCCTGTCCCTAGGTTCTTCAGAACCTTTTTTTTTTTTTAGATTCCATATATATGTGTTAGCATATGGTATTTGTTTTTCTCTTTCTGACTTACTTCACTCTGTATGACACACTCTAGGTCCATCCACCTCATTACAAATAACTCAATTTCGTCTCTTTTTATGGCTGAGTAATATTCCATTGTATATATGTGCCACATCTTCTTTACCCATTCATCCGATGATGGACACTTAGGTTGTTTCCATCTCTGGGCTATTGTAAATAGGGCTGCTATGAACATTTTGGTACATGTCTCTTTTTGAATTATGGTTCTCTCAGGGTATATGCCCAGCAGTGGGATTGCTGGGTCATATGGTAGTTCTATTTTTAGTTTTTTAAGGAACCATCATACTGTTCTCCATAGTGGCTGTATCAATTTACATTCCCACCAACAGTGCAAGAGGGTTCTTTTCTCCACATCCTCTCCAGCACTTACTGTTTTGTAGACTTTTTGATGATGGCCATCCTGACTGGTGTGGTGATACCTTATTGTAGTTATGATTTGCATTTCTCTAATGATTAGTGATGTTGAGCATCCTTACATGTGTTTCTTGGCAATCTGTATATCTTAATTGCAGAAGTATCTTTTTAGGTCTTCCGCCCATTTTTAGATTGGGTTGTTGGTTTTTTCGATATTGAACTGAATGAGCTGCCCATATATTTTGGAGATTAATCCTTTGTCAGTTGCTTCATTTGCAAATATTTTCTCCCATTGTGAGGGTTGTCTTTTCGTCTTGTTTATGGTTTCCATTACTGTGCAAAAACTTAAGTTTCATTATGTCCCATTTGTTTATTTTTGTTTTTATTTCCATTTCTCTAGGAGGTGGGTCAAAAAGGATTTTCCAGTGATTTATGGCAAAGAGTGTTCTGCCTATGTTTTCCTCTAAGAGTTTTATATTGTTTGGCCTTACCTTTAGGTCTTTAATCCATTTTGAATTTATTTTTGTGTATGGTGTTAGGGAGTGTTCTAATTTCATTCTTTTACATGTCGTTGTCCAGTTTTCCCAGCACCACTTACTGAAGAGACAGTCTTTGCTCCATTGTATATTCTTGCCTCCTTTATCAAAGATAAGGTTACCATATGTGTGTGGTTTACCTCTGGGCTTTCTATCCTGTTCCATTGATCAATATTTCTGTTTTTGTGCCGGTACTATACTGTCTTGATTACTGTAGCTTTGTAGTATAGTCTGAAGTCAGCAAGCCTGAGTCCTCCAGCTCCGTTTTTCTCTCTCAAGATTGCTTTAGCTCATCAGATTCTTTTCTGTTTCCATACAAATTGTGAAATTTTTTGTTCTGGTTCTGTGAAAAATGCCATTGGTAGATTGATAGGGATTGTATTGAATCTGTAGATTGCTTTGGGTAGTATAGTCATTTTCACAATGTTGATTCTTCCAATCCAAGAACATGGTATATCTATCTGTTCCTATCATCTTTCTTTCATCAGTGTCTTATAGTTTTCTGCAAACAGGTCTTTTATCTCCTTAAGTAGGTTTATTCCTAGGTATTTTATTCTTTTTGTCGCAATGGTAAATGGCAGTGTTTCTTTAATTTCTCGTTCAGATTTTTCATCATTAGTATATAGGAATGCAAGAGATTTCTGTGCATTAATTTTGTATCCTGCTACTTTAACAAATTCTTTGATTACTTCTAGTAGTTTTCTGGTAGTGTCTTTAGGATTCTTCTCTATGTATAGTATCATGTCATCTGCAAACAGTGACAGCTTTACTTCTTTTCTGATTTGGATTCTTTTATTCCTTGTTCTTCTTTGATTGCTGTGGTTAAAACTTCCAAAACTATGTTGAATAAGAGAGGTGAGAGTGGGCATCCTTGTCTTGTTACTGATCTTAATGGAAATGGTTTCAGTTTTTCACCATTGAGAATGATGTTGGCTGTGGGTTTGCCATATATGGCTTTTATTATGTCCAGGTAGGTTCCCTTTATGCCCACTTTCTGGAGAGTTTTTATCATAAATGGGTGTTGAATTTTGTTGAAAGCTTTTTCTGCATCTATTGAGATGATCATATGGTTTTTACCCTTCAATTTGTTAATCTGGTGTATCACAATCATTGATTTGCATATATTGAAGAATCCTTGCATTCCTTGATAAATCCCACTTGATCATGGGGTATGATCCTTTTAATGTGCTGTAGGATTCTGTTTGCTAGTATTTTGTTGAGGAGTTTTGCATCTATGTTCATCAGTGATATTGGCCTGTAGTTTTCTTTCCTTGTGACATCTTTGTCTGCTTTTGGTATCAGGGTGATGGTGGCCTCGTAGAATGAGTTTGGGAGTGTTCCTCCCTCTAGTATATTTTGGAAGAGTTTGAGAAGGATAGGTGTTAGCTCTTCTCTAAATGTTTGATAGAATTCACCTGTGAAGCCACCTGGTCCTGGGCTTTTGTTTGTTGGAAGATTTTGAATCACAGTTTCAATTTCAGCATTTGTGATTGGTCTGTTTATATTTTCTATTTCTTCCTGGTTCAGTCTGGTAAGGTTGTGCTTTTCTAAGAGTTTGCCCATTTCTTCCAGGTTGTCCATTTTATTGGCATATAGTTGCTTGTAGTAATCTCTCATGATGCTTTGTATTTCTGCAGTCAGTTGTTACTCCTTTTTCATTTCTAATTCTGTTGATTTGAGTCTTCTCCCTTTTTTTCTTGATGAATCTGGCTAATGGTTTATTAATTTTGTTTATCTTTCCAAAGAAGCAGCTTTTAGTTTTATTGATCTTTGCTATTGTTTTCTTCATTTATTTCTGATGTGATCTTTATGATTTCTTTCCCTCTGCTAACTTTGGGAGTTTGTTCTTCTTCTCTAATGCTTTACGTGTAAGGTTAGGCTGTGTTTTTGAGATTTTTCTTGTCTTGAGGTAGGATTGTATTGCTATAAACTTCCCTCTTAGAACTGCCTTTGCTGCATACCATAGGTTTGGTTTTCATTGTCATTTGTTTCTAGGTATTTTTTTATTTACTCTTTGATTACTTCAGTGATCTCCTGGTTATTTAGTAGTGTATTGTTTAGCCTCCATGTGCTCGTATTTTTTATATTTTCTTTCCTGTAATTGATATCTAGTCTCATAGCATTGTGGTCAGAAAAGATACTTGATACGATTTCAATTTTCTTAAATTTACCAAGGCTTTATTTGTGACCCAAGATATGATCTATCCCGGAGAATGTTCCATGAGCACTTGAGAGAAAGTGTATTTTGTTGTTTTTGGATGGAATGTCCTATAAATATCAATTAAGTCCATCTTGTTTAATGTATCATTTAAAGCTTGTGTTTCCTTACTTATTTTCATTTTGGATGATCTGTCCATTGGTGAAAGTGGGGTGTTAAAGTCCCCTACTATGATTGTGTTACTGTCGATTTCCCCTTTTAGGGCTGTTAGCATTTGCCCTATGTATTGAGGTGCTCCTATGTTGGGTGCATAAATATTTACAATTGTTATATCTTCTTCTTGGATTCATCCCTTGATCATTATGTAGTGTCCTTCTTTGTCTTTTGGAATAGTCTTTATTTTATAGTCTATTTTGTCTGGTAGGAGAATTGCTACTCCAGCTTTCTTTTGATTTCCATTTGCATGGAATATCTTTTTCCATCCCCTCACTTTCAGTCTGTATGTGTCCCTAGATCTGAAGTGAGTCTCCTGTAGACTTCATATATAAGCATCTTGTTTTTGTATCCATTCAGCCAGTCTATGTCTTTTGGTTGGAGCATTTAATACATTTACATTTAAGGTAATTATTGATACGTATGTTCCTATTACCATTTTCTTAATTGTTTTGGGTTTGTTATTGTAGGTCTATTCCTTCTTTTGTGTTTCCTGCCTAGGGAAGTTCCTTTAGCATTTGTTATAAAGCTGGTTTGGTGGTGCTGAATTCTCTTAGCTTTTGCTTGTCTGTAAAGGTTTTAATTTCTCTATCGAATCTGAATGAGCTCCTTGCTGGGTAGGGTAATCTTGGTTGTAGGTTTTTCCCTTTCATCATTTTAAATATGTCCTGCCACTCCATTTTGGCTTGCAGAGTTTTGCTGAAATATCATCTCTTAACTGTATGGCGGTTCACTTGTATGCTATTTGTTGCTTTTCCCTTGCTGCTTTCAATATTTTTTCTTCGTATTTAATTTTTGATAGTTTGAATAATATGTGTCTTGGTGTGTTTCTCCTTAGATTTATCCTGTATGGAACTCTCTGTGCTTCCTGGACTTGACTATCTCCTTTCCTATGTTAGGGAAGTTTTCAACTATAATCTCTTCAAATATTTTCTCAGTCCCTTTATTTTTCTCTTCTTCTTCTGGAACCCCTATAATTCAAATGTTGGTGTGTTTAATGTTGTACCGGAGGTCTCTGAGACTGTCCTTAATTCTTTTCATTCTTTTTTCTTTATTCTGGTCTGTGGTAGTTATTTCCACTATTTTATATTCCAGGTCACATAACTGTGCTTCTGCCTCAGTTATTCTGCTATTGATTCCTTCTAGAGAATTTTACATTACATTTATTGTGTTGTTCATTATTCTTTGTTTGCTCTTTAGTTCTTCTAGGTCCTTTTGAAATGTTTCTTGTATTTTCTCCATTCTATTTCCAAGATTTTGAATCATCTTTACTATCATTACTCTGAATTATTTTTCAGGTAGACTGCCTATTTCCTCTTCGTTTGGTCTGGCGGGTTTTTACCTTGCTCCTTCATCTGCTGTGTATTTCTCTGTCTTCTCATTTTACTGAACTTACTGTGTTTGGGGTCTCCTTTTCTCAGTCTGCAGGTTCATAGTCTGTTTTTTTTTTTTTTTTGGTGTCTGCCCCCAGTGGGTAAGGTTGGTTCAGTGGGTTCTGTATGCTTCCTTGTGGTGGGGACTGGTGCCTGTGTTCTGGTGGAGGAGGCTGGATCTTGTCCTTCTGGTGGGCAGGACTGTGTCCAGTGTTTTGGGTTGTGTGTGACCTTATTATGATTTTAGACAGCCTCTCTGTTAATGGATGGGGTTGTGTTCCTGTCTTACTAGTTGTTTGGCATGGGGTGTCCAGCCCTGTAGCTTGCTGGTCATTGAGTGAAGCTGGCTCTTAGCGTTGAGATGGAGATCTCTGGGAGAGCTCTCAGGAATTGATATTATGTGGGGCCAGAAGGTTTCCGGTGGACCAATGTCCTGAACTCAGCTCTCCCACCTCAGAGGTTCAGGCCTGACACCCCGCCATAGCACCAAGACCCTATCAGCCACACGGCTCAGAAGAAAAGGGAGAAAAAAAAGAAAGAAGAAAAAAATTAAAAAAAAATAAAGTTATTAGAATTTTTTAAAAATAAAAAGTAATAAAAAAAGAAGAGAGGAACCATACAAACCAATCCATCAATGATAACAAGAGGTAAAAACTGTACTAAGCTAAACATAAAAATCGGAAAGTAGTCAGTCGCAGACAGCAAACCCCATGTCTACAGTTGCTCCCAACGTCCACCACCTCAGTTTTGGGAGGATTTGTTGTGTATTCTGGTATTCCACAGATGCAGGGTATATCAAGTTGACTGTGGAGATTTAATCCGATGCTCCTGAGGCTGCACGGAGAAATTTCCCTTTCTCTTCTTTGTTCACACAGCTCCTGGGGTTCAGTTTTGGATTTGGCCCCAACTCTGCATGTAGATTGCCCTCTGGTGTCTGTTCTTCACCCAGACAGGAGGTGGTTAAGGGAACAGCTGATTAGGGGGTTCTGGCTCACTCAGACTGTGGGGAGGGAGGGGTACAGAATGTGGGGTGAGTCTGTGGCGGCAGAGGACGGCATGACATTGCAACAGCCTGAGGTGCACTGTGTGTTCTCCCAGGTATGTTGTCCCTGGATCATGGGACCCTTGTAGTGCCGGGCTGCACAGGTTCCCAGGAGGGGAGGTGTGGATTGTGACCTGTGCTTGCACACAGGATTCTTGGTGGCTGCAGGAGCAGCCTTAGTGTTTCATGCCCATCTCTGGTGTCCATGCTGATAGTCATGGTTCGCACCCGTCTGTGAAGCTCGTTTAGGCGGTGTTCTGAATCTCCTTTCCTCACTCACCCCGAAACAATGGTCTCTCGACTCTTGGACAGTTCCAGACTTTTCCCCGGACTCTCTCCTGGCTAGCTGTGGTGCACTAGCCCCCTTCAGGCTGTGTTCATGCAGGCAACCAAAGTCCTCTCCCTGGGATCTGACCTCCAAAGCCCGAGCCTCAGCTCCCAGCCCCGACCTGCCCTGGCAGGTGAGCAGAGAAGCCTCTTAGGCTGGTGAATGCTGGTCGGCACTGATCCTCTGTGCAGGAATCTGTCCACTTTGCCCTCTGCACCCCTGTTGCTGTGCTCTCCTCTGTGGCTCCGAAGCTTCCCCCCCGCCCAGCCCCCCATCTCTGCCAGTGAAGGGGCTTCCTAGTGTGTTGTCACTTTTCCTCCTTCACAGCTCCCTCCCGGAGGTGCAGGTCCCATCCCTATTCTTTTGCCTCTGTTTTTTCTTTTTTCTTTTTCCCTACCCATGTACGTGGGGAGTTTCTTGCCTTTTGGGAAGTCTGAGGTCTTCTGCCAGTGTTCAGTAGGTGTTCTGTAGGCATTGTTCCACATGTAGATGTATTTTTGATTTATTTGTGGGGAGGAAGATGATCTCCACGTCTTACTCCTCCACCGTCTTGAAGTGTAATCAAGAGGAAAAGTTTCTACAAATTTAATTACATAAATATTTCTACCATAGAGTCAGATATTGAGCTACATATGTGATGTGATTACCATATATAAGCTGATCTTCACAATAACCCTGAAAATTAGGAATGATTACAACAGTCTCAAAAATAAGGAAACTGAGGTTCAGTGGATTTAAACTTGTTGCTCAAGGTCAAACAGCTAGCAGTTGGCAGAATGAGAACTCAGCCCTAGACTTGTTTGTGTCTAATATATTCACCATTTTATACCACATCATGCAGCTACCTAGAGTTCCTCAACACAGATATACACATCATTCACAAGAGAAATTAATATATCAGTGACACACTACTGAAAGAACAGCTGAAAGATGGAGGGGGGTGAAAGAAACAATCCTGTGTCCTTCATGTAACTGACTACACATGCAGAAAGCTCCTTAAGGTCCCATTAAGGAGTTAAAATATATGGCTTAGGTAAAGTAAATTAAAAGGGTCTGTATAAATCAAATGCAGTTAGATTTGGTGGAAATTGCATTTATTATTCTGTACACCTTGGCATGTATGATTGATGTCAATTTGATGCTGTAGAGTAAAAAGTGCTGACAAACAAGTGAATCACTTTATTAATGTGCTATAAAAGGATAAACGAAGCTTGAGAAACTTTCTTTGCACTAGACTCAGCACATTGGGAAGGCTGGCAAAGGTAAACACCTTCTTGGGATGATCTATTGTACCTCCTGCTCAGTTTTTCAAATGTAATCTTTCCTTTAGATTTCCTAGACGTATTATTTCTCCATGTTCACAATTTCAAAATACTTGGTCTCACTTTGACATATCTCAAAATACTTGGCTAAGTTATAACATTCATTTTTCTAGCCTACAAACCTTCCACTCATCTCTTATCCAAAGTCAGCTCTCCTGAAAGGAAGACTCATCAGGTGTCTTCCTCAGGACTTCTAGAGAAAATACATGAGGAATTTGTATAACTTAGGAGGAACAAATCGATGCTGCCACAGTGGGATTCATGGGCCCTAGGAAAATCCAGGAGCCCACCCATTCTCCAACATTACACTCCTGTGAAGCTTCTTGGCAACTAGAAATTAATTTCTATATGTGTAGAGTTTTTTTACTTTTCCAGAGTTCCTTCTCAAAATGCGAATACCAAAAATTATTATTTAATAAAATGTATCTGGGAAAGGCTAGGAAAGAGGCAACGAAGTGACAGGGATCTATAGAAGAAATTAAAAGGCAACCCATACATAGTCCTGGACCAAGGATTAATGTCCTCTTAGGCTTTCAAAGTCCTTGTCAGTAAACTTTCCAACTTTCAGATCCCAGGTCAGCCTTTCCTTTTCTTGAGAATAGACTTGTTCTTCCAGGCCAGGAGAAATGGTACCATTGAGAGGAACTGTTCCAGAGAGAGGTAGGTATGCAATGAAGTCACACATCTGAAAATAAAGTGTGAAAATTCCATCTGCTGTGCTATTTAGGACCTCAGGCCATCTTTGCGAAAATTAGAAAAAGGCGCCCTCTCTGGGTGCAGGACACACGGTTTAGCAAATAGAGAAACAGCTGGATTTCAGCTCCTATTCCCACCCTTGCCAGGAGCAATTGTGCAGTCCACACAGAAATCACCCAGCCATCCATAAGGTTCTCTGGAATTACCATCTCAGTTTACAAAAGACTGTTCACATGCTTGACTAGGCTTTGTCTAGCTGTATTGATTATATAAAATTCTAATCTTTCAGGTTAAATTCTAAGTGCAAATTTCTGAAAGGTTAAAACTTTTTTGGTATTTCCTTACAAGTTATCTTGAAATTCCTTGAGGTAATGGACGTTTTTTGTTATTCTGTAAGAATATTTGGTTTTATCTGTCTCCTGCAGCATACTTTGTACCTTTCATGACAATACACATGCACACACACACAAATCCACACACCACCTAGACACACCTATACCCACTCACCCAGCCACATTCACACCCATATGTACAGACACAAATACACAAGCATGTGTATGTACACACACGTGTATCCACACACTCAGCCAGCCACACACTAGTGCATAAATACATAACTCCAAGCAAAAATACACTACCCATACTCACATCCATACACATTTACCCACACTCCTAGCCACCCACACACAGGCTCACCCACATGCCCATAAAGATATTCATATACTTACACAAAGCCACATTCAAACTCTTCCTCTAATCATTGATGCCTCCTCCTGTTCACAGATATTGCATAATTACACATCAAACTCTTCATACCTTTCCTTTCTCACAAAGCTGCTCTCTCAAAACCATCCTTGAGCCTGAGAAATACATTTATGAAAATCTTGAACAGTTTTCTGACTTTTACTATTTCCTTATGCTTATATTTGTTCAACCAAAGAATTTGAATGTCTTGAGAAACCTCTGAAAATAGGACATAGTATCTGAAAATGTAACAAAAATTAAACATTCACCAATCAATTTCACCTAAGCATTCCCAGCATTGACCAGCCAATCTGTTTACAAATTGTATCACTACCCAGAATAACTTTGAGGAGGTCTGAAGGAGGCTAGTAAATAACACTCCTGTTCCCTGCTAGATATAAGTTAACCGAGAGCCAAAGTGTTAGGCAGAGTTTATTGTAAGTGAAACTGGGCTGGGGGAGATGGCTTTGGAAAACAAGGAGGTTCCTAAAACAACCTTGTCCTGAATCAGATACTTACCCACCAGTCACTAGCAGCACTGAATAATGACTGTCCTTCCTCCACATAACCAAGAGCACCCTAGATCTCTCTACAGAGAAACAAATCACAAGGAAGAAAGCAGTAGGCCAAGCACACCCTGTTCCTTGTTCCAAACTCACCAATGAGGCTATTCCATTCTCTTCTCATGAAGAGAAGCAAGGGGCACAGAGGGGAAGGATGTCTCTCCACATGGCAGGAGACGTCAGGAGTTTCTCCCTACCACTCCTCAGTTTTTCTGTCATCTTTACATTTTAGGCTTAAAGAAGCTTATCCATAACCAGGGGTGGGAAGAACCCCTTCCAGGGAGGGGACCAGCAGTCTATTAAAATCATCTGCTCTCACTTATTAAGACCATTTGACCATTTTTTCATCCTCCTTGGACCATATTTGAACAGTAAAATTTTCCCCTCAAAAGACACTGAAATGTTCTAGAACCACATATTAATTAAATCAACCCCAGAGCTACTTAGGAATTAATGTTGAAAAATCACTCTCTATTCTATTTCTTTATGTTTTTTAAAGAATTATTTTAGTGTTCATTCTTTTTTATATAAATTTATTTTATTTTTAATTTATTTTTGGCTGCATTGGGTCTTCGTTGCTGCATGCAGGCTTTCTCTAGTTGTGGCAAGCGGGGTCTACTCTTCGTTGTGGTGTGTGGGCTTCTCATTGCGGTGGCTTCTCTTGTTGTGGAGCACGGGCTCTAGGTGCATGGGCTTCAGTAGTTATGGCACGTTGGCTCAGTAGTTGTGGCTCGCGGACTCTAGAGCGCAGGCTCAGTAGTTGTGGCACACAGGCTTAGTTGCTCCATGGCATGTGGGATCTTCCCAGACCAGGGCTTGCACCCATGTCCCCTGCATTGGTAGGCAGATTCTTAACCACTGCACCACCAGGGAAGCCCTCTATTCTATTTCTTAAGCCAAATTATTTCCAGTCTTGCCCGACATCAGCTGTTTGGCAATAAAATCAAAAGGCATAATAGAGATATAAACATAAACCCCTTCCTGAAGGAAATTAGAATCCAATGATTAAAGTCCAAAAGAATTTAAACCTCCAAATTCTTATGTTAGTGTCCAACAAGAACATTATGAATTAAAATGCAAAGAAATTAAAGTTTTACCCAAGTTCTTACTCCGCTCAACTTCTTCTCAGTCAGGAGAGTTCCTGATGACCGGATAGAATCAGAAATTCCTCTAATAGTGAACACCTAGTGTTCTCCCCTGGCATGAATGGTTGTTCTTTCAGTGCCCTACATCTTGCATTAGGTTACATCAGTCTTCTAACAGGTCCGACTTTTTGAGGAGTCCAATGAGTTAATAAAACACAAAAGATTCTCAGCAATGGAAAAAACACAAAAGATTCCCAGTAACTTAAAAAAAAGCCAATCCCCAGCACTTAATAAATCATCCCAGGCACAATTATGTTCTCAGTATCTGGTTATTCTTTTAAGCCAAAGATTGTAGCAGAAACTCCATGGCTTCTGAGAAAAGGAAGGTAGATGGAAATCTTAGTTTCAACTTCATCAGGATACAGCTAAGTATGGCAATGACCCTGAGTTCACAATCTGTGAACTTAAATTCAACTGAGAAAAATCTTCCAGAAAAATCTAACCTGGAAAAAAAGTTCACTTATGCATACTATCTCCTTACTTGGAACAAGGCACTTGAGAGACTTTGCCTTCTTGTATAATTTAGAAAATAGCAACCATGGCTACCCCAATCATCAGATTTTACTTCTTTTTTTGTTTTTAAACAATTTAAAAAAATTTTTAATTTGGCTGCACCATGTCTTAGTTGCAGCATGCGGAATCTTCAGTTGCGGCATGTGAACTCTTAGTTGCAGCATGTGGGATCTAGTTCCTTGACCAGGGATTGAACCTGGGCCCCCTGCATTGGGAGCTCGGAGTCTTAGCCACTGGACCACCTGGGAAGTCCCCTCAGATCTTACTTCTGATTTTTTTTTGTGTAACGGATTTATTTAAAAAAGCAAAAGTAATAAGATGTAATAAGAAGACAAGTTTAGTTTTGTGTCTTAATGTTAGTGTAAAATTTGTTCAGCAGGCCTAGTTCTTACCCTGTTCTTAAATAAAACTCAGACAGATCCCATTGCTGCTCTTAGGTACTAGAAAGCATTGGGGTTACTTTAAGTGGCAAGGTTTCATTTTGAAATTTGAAATGTTCAATCTAGTGGAATAAGTCTTCTGGCTTCATTCGAGGCTAAATCTTCCCTCCTTCAGATGGAGACTTTGGCAGACAGGAAGTAGGAGAAGGAAGGTCTAGGCCTCTCCCCTCTACCCCACCTTATGATTCGAACCCTTCCTCTCCCAACTTGGTAATTACAGTTTCTCATCCACCGAGTTCAAAACAGAGGAGAGGCGAGGGGAATAAGCAGGGACTATCTCACTTGACCAGCATTATGGAAACATAGCTTTACCTGAAAGGAGTTAAAGTTGATGTTTTCTTTCTGAGGACTTTGCTTTGGGTACTTGGAGACCCTCCCCATTTCTGGTAGTCTCCAGTTTGCAGTTCCCTTGAACTGGCTAAACAGACTCTTTCCTCCTTCCTCAGCCCCTGGGAATCTGCAAGTCTAGTTTCAATTACTCTGCATAGACTTGTTTGCCCCTGTCTAAGCAGACATGTGAACAACTACCTAAGATGTCCCTCCATCTCCCAGGCATGTGACCAACATCTTGTGCAAGAGACGCTAGTGCTTTCAGGCTCATTTTACATTCAGGGATATATGGAATTTTCCCCTTGATATTATAAATACATTTTTCATTAATTTAATCCCTACCTCTATGAAAGCCTCTTATGGCTTTCAAATTAGTACCCCAGAGTTGCTGTCTAAGCTGCAAACGCCATTGTCAACTTTCTGCTGGACATCACCACAATAAAGCTGCTGCCTTATACTGCCCCATCTACATTCCCTGACTCAGAATCTCAGATAAAATATGCGTAAATCAAACTTTATCAACTCCAGAGATAGCCATTAGGGCTACTGTGGCTACCGTGAGAATGTGCCATCTGCAGGCCTCCAGCCAACCAAGGTCCTGAGCTCTGTGCTCTCAACTCCACGGCTGTATTTGTACTGACACAGCTCTTCTCACAGGCTGCTCCCATCAATGACTGAGCACGACAAGGATACTAGGACAGGTTTCTTCTCAGAAACACAGGATTCCTCTGACAAACAACTAACTCTAAGACTCCCTGACAGTCTTGGGAGCTTTCCTTAGAAAGAAGAAAGATGTGAATTACCATCTGATGGCTCTCTCAGCCTTCCTTCCCATTTTCTCTCACAGCCACCTGCCCAAACAAAATTTGCATGTTTAATCCCATCCTGGGGTCTGCTTCTCCAGAGACCTGACTAACAAGCTTCTCACTCACACCCCTCTGCTATCTTCCTTTCCTTCTGAGGACCTGTAACACTCAACTTGCACCCAGTCCCCAAGTGGTTGTGGTTAGTTTGGTCAATGAGTTGTGACTGGAAATGACATATGTCACCCCCAGGTTGGAATATTTACTTGCTGGTGTAAGAACCACCCTTTCCTTCTGCCACAGTAACTGGCAACTTTCCAGACTGTGGCTGATCTGTCAGCTTGAGTACCCAGGATGAAGAAAATATGGAGCAAAAACCCCAGCCAGGCCAAAATGGGCAAGTGACAACATCAAGAAATGAAACTGCTATTTTAATCCACTGAGATTTGAGGGTTAACACTAACCCAACATAACCTAGGTCATCCTGACAGATAATCCTGTTCTCTACTTTTCTTCCTCCTCCTGCGTTGTCTCTCTTGATAAAAGGCTCTCTCAGGCACTCAGGACTGTCATTTTTATTACATTCCTCTCCCCGTGACTCTCACCAACCACTAGATTCTATCAATTAATTCTCCAAAAGGGTTCCAACAACTGTGTGCTCTCTTTTTTTATTTCTAAAGTAGCTCTCACTGTGATTCTTATCATCTATTGCCAACTATAAAATTATATTCATATCTGGTCTCTGAATCTCCATTCACTTATTTGTGTAGCTAATCTTTTTTTTGGCACACTGACCTGCCTTGGGTACGATGGCCATTAAGTCATTCAATTAATCAAAACTGAGGCAGCAAAGACAGGGCCAGGCCCAAAGACAGTCTCCTCATGTACAGGCATTAGGTGGAAGGCAAAGCTACCTCCTTGTTTTGTACTTAATAAGGCCATGACACATGAAGGAATGAAATCTAAAACAGAAACTCTGTAGTATCTGAGCAAGAAAATCTGACCATGAAAACCACGGAGCATGCACAATAAAAATGCACAGGTTGTTGATGACCCTGTATGATCTTCCATGTGTGGCACTCAACTAGTAAGGGAAAATTTAAGGGAAAACAGCTCTTAGAGCACATGTAACATGGTTTCAGGAGACAAATGTGCAGGACTGGGAGCTGATGCAACCTGGTGCAATCCAGGCCACACCTCAACCACCCCCTCAATGAATATTCCACCCCTAATCAAAAAGACCCCACCCATTCAAAGGGTTAAAAATAAGATTAAAAAAAGGGGGATCAACAACCCTCCAGGGTGCCCCTAACTCACGAAGATGCCCACACTCTTTTCAGAGTGTGTCCTTTTGCTTCTGCCCTGAATAAACTGCTTCTTTGTTCTTTTTGCTCGTGTGTGTGTGTGTGTGTGTGTGTTTCCTTTGTGTCTTGTGTTCCTCACCCCAATTTTTTTTTTGGATGAGTTAAACAAGAGCCTGGACTTTTAATAAAGCTTTTCCCGTATCACTACTGCTAATTAAAAATTCAAATTCCTTAGGAAAGCTTTCAGTACTATATCCCCAAACTAACTTCTCAACTGTGTCTGGCTCTCAACCTTACAATCTCATATATTTCAGGCAGTTTCTTCAGTGAAGAATTCAGCTTTCAGGAAAATGTGAATAGTGATCACAATTTCAGATAAAAGAATTCCATAAGTGCTAAGAGCTATAAATCCCCCCAAATACTATATATGGGACTGATAGAATCCAGCCATCCATGGAGAGAAGTCCTCAAGGTTCTTTCCTGCAAGACTCAAGCCAAATGAGATGATAATTTCCCTTGTTAAATTATTATATATTATAAAGCAGCTATAGGGAATCTCAAAACTAGCGATCCAAGGGTCTTCCATCTTAAAATATCCCAACTGCATATATTTTCTTTATAAGAACTCCCAAAAGGAGTGTTTTAAAATATCTTCCCCTCATTCTGTTCATCAGATTTTCTAGAAGTACATACTCTTTAAGATGACGGCAAACTCATTATCAGTGACTGAGAACTAAGGCCTCTCCCTTGTCATTCCGTCACTCATATATTTAATAACCAAACAAGTGCAAGGACAATGTCTTTTCATATTTGTATCCCAAGCAAATAGTATCCTGCACAGAATGTTCAATAAATAAATGCTAGTTATTGCTAAGCTTTGGGAACACAAGATCAATTACTCATAATATCCTTCAAATCTTTGGGAGAGACAGTGAAATAAGCATCAAATGAAAATACAAGCATTGTGCCATGAGAGCTTGGAGTAAGAAAAAAATGCATCCTAACTGTGAGAATCCAGGAAGGTTTAAAGAGAATGATTCATTTGAGCAACACCTCCAGTTTTTACTCTATGGGAACACGGGGAAAAGCATCACAGAGTGAGAAATCAGTATAGGCAGGAAAAGAAGATACAGAACTAGCTGACATGATTGGGAAACAAAAAATACAGCAGCATGCTAGATCAGAATACAGAGTGGAGCAATGGGGAATTTAGCTGGAGAGGTAACTTGTGGTCATATTATATAGAGCCTTGAACACTAAATTAAAAGTGTTGGAACTTAATTTTTTAGGCAACTGAACGAATACTGTAGTAAAATAGTGTAACCTAATACATTTTAGAAAGGTAATTCTGATGGCAATATCCAGGTTTACTAATATTTTAAAATGTTATCTCACAGGAGGCTAAATTTCTCTAGTGACAGTATGTTCATTATTCATTCCCTTAAAGGTACCTGAATTACACTGTACTCTCCCAGAAGATCTCTGAATGCCATTATAGGAATGAGCAGGTAAGTGCATTTTTATCACATAGTCCTGTTTGGCATGCAATCTGTTTGACTTTGAGTAAAATGTTTTTATATAAGTTAATTACTGCCAAATGATCTTAGTTCTATTCAACAGGTTTACGAGTCATTTAAAATGATTAAGGACTAAGAACCCGTAAAATTGTTCTGGCTGATTAAATACTTCAAGGATATTGGTTATTGCTTTATCAACAGTTTTCCCATTGATCTGTCATTTCTATGCTCAGCAAAGTTCTCTCAAGGCAAAAGCCATTTCTTTTGGGTTGGTGAGTATCAGTGTCTTCCAGTCTTGGCAGCCTTGGTTTCTTGCTTCACTGTGATGAGCCCAGGTGCTCATAAGGCTATTTTCATGCTTTCCAGATTAATATCCTGTGGCAGTGCAGTGAAGAAGGTCCCTTTACCAATACAGTTATGCAATAAGAGTTATTAGAACTTCTTTCCACTCCAAAGGTCAAAAGCTGGTTGTACTGCTTTGATGCCCCCCTGAGACATACAATAAGACAGCACATATTCAAATTTAGCTTTAGTATAAAGCTGGTATAGTCTCATAAGTATAACATATGTCTTGTTATGTAGCAACTGAAATACTATAAATAATTTGAAAAGATGGAATTTATGAACAAAAGCTACATCTACTGTTCAACATATCTACAGACAAAGAAAATAGAATGCTAGCAGATAAGAGTAATCTACTGTAGTTTCTTAGAAGTGGAAATCATAAATCACAGGAAATGTTAATTATGCTCTAGCTCCATAAGAATATGGCAAAACTCCACAAAGCACAATGAAACAAAAACCTCAAAACCCATGAGTCTTTTCCACCTTTATGATGTTTCTAATGGGTAAGTATAATGTCAAAAAGAACATACCATTTTATAGGAACCACATATGATCTGAATGAGAAAGTAGCATAAACCAATTCAAAGCCTCTACATCAATGTGGCATTTAGTTTAGCAGAGAGGGTAAGGGAGTGTAATTAATTGCTTAATCATTTGCAAAAGGACATGTACTGGGATGGAAGAAATTTTGGCAAAACATTAATAATGGCTATTTCAATGCCTCTTCCTCTAAAGGAACAAGACTGCCATTTTAGGCCATCATCCAAAAATCTACAAACAACAAATGCTGGAGAGGGTGTGGAGAAAAGGGAACCATCTTGCACTGTTGGTGGGAATGTAAATTGATACAGCCACTATGGAGAACAGTATGGAGGTTCCTTAAAAAACTAAAAATAGACCTACTATATGACCCAGCAATCCCACTACTGGGCATATACCTTGAGAAAACCATAATTCAAAAAGAGTCATGTACCACAATGTTCATTTCAGCACTATTTACAATAGCCAGGACGTGGAGGCAACCTAAGTGTCCATCGACAGATGAACGGATAAAGAAGATGTGGCACATATATGCAATGGAATATTACTCAGCCATAAAAAGAAATGAAATTGATTTATTTGTAGTGAGGTGAATGGACCTAGAGTCTGTCATACAGAGTGAAATAAGTCAGAAAGAGAAAAACAAATACTGTATGCTAACACATATATATGGAATCTAAAAAAAAAAAAAAAAAAGGTTCTGAAGAACCTAGGGGCAGGATGGGAATAAAGACGCAGACCTACTAGAGAATGGACTTGAGGACATAGGGAGGGGGAAGGGTAAGCTGGGACAAAGTGAGAGAGTGGTATGGACATGTATACACTACCAAATGTAAAATCAATAGCTAGTGGGAATCAGCTGCATAGCACAGGGAGACTGTCTCCGTGCTTTGTGACCACCTAGAGGGGTGGGATAGGGAGGGTGGGAGGGAAGGAGATGTAACAGGGAAGAGATATGGGGATATACGTATATGTATAGCTGATTCACTTTGTTATAAAGCAGAAACTAACACACCATTGTAAAGCAATTATACTTCAATAAAGATGTTAAAAAAAAAGATTAGTCCACAGGTAAAAAAAAAAGACTGCCAATTTAACACCATATATGTTTATTATGATCACATGCAATTCTATTCTTGTGTATCAAAATAAAAGTATTCCTGGGCTTCCCTGGTGGTGTAGTGGCTGAGAGTCCACCTGCCGATGCAGGGGACATGGGTTCATGCCCCGGTCCGGGAAGATCCCACATGCCGTGGAGCGGCTAGGCCCGTGAGCTATGGCTGCTGAGCCTGTGCGTCCGGAGCCTGTGCTCCGCAACGGGAGAGGCCACAACAGTGAGAGGCCCGCGTACCGCAAAAAAAAATAATAATTAAAAAAAAAAAAAAAAAAGCATTCCTTAGTTTTGGTGTGTGAACTCATGGAAATTATAGAATAATATATACAACTTTATACCAATAAGCTAGAAAAAATCTAAAGAAAATCATACATTTTATTGATGAAATTATAAGGAGAAGTAAACATATCCACAGTTACAATAAGACATTTCTCATTCCTTAAGGTAAAGCACAGTTTTGTCACTAACTGAGAGATCAAGAAAAAAAGTTAAGAATATAGAAAATTTGAATATAATAAACAAAATTGACTGAGTGGACATGTATAGACTCTTATGAACAGAAACTATAAAATAAACATTTTTTTCAAGCACACATAGAACATTTAGAAAAAATACCAAATGCCAGGTCAGAAGGCATATTTCAACAAATTTCAAAGGATTGAAGTCATGCATATTTCTTACATGTGTCCTCTGACCAAAGTGAAGTTAAGCTAGGAATCAAAAACCAAACAGAGGGGCTTCCCTGGTGGCGCAGTGGTTGAGAATCTGCCTGCTAATGCAGGGGACACGGGTTCGAGCCCTGGTCTGAGAGGATCCCACATGCCGTGGAGCAACTAGGTCCATGAGCCACAACTACTGAGCCTGTGTGTCTGGAGCCTGTGCTCCACAACAAGAGAGGCTGTGATAGTGAGAGGCCCATGCACCGTGATGAAGAGTGGCCCCCACTTTCCACAACTAGAGAAAGCCCTCGCACAGAAACGAAGACCCAATACATCAAAAATAAATAAATTAATAAACTCCTACCCCCAACATCTTCTTTAAAAAAACAAAACAAAACAGAAAGAGGTATAGTAAAAGAAAGAAAAGAAAGTCCATACATTCGGAAATGAAAAAGAAACAGACTTCTAAGCAGCCCCCCTTGGCTGGTTTGAAAACCAGTGGGGCTTAAGAGAGAGTTATAGGAAACTGAGACTCTGCTCTTGAAGAGCATACACAAATACTTGTTTGCTCCTGGTCCCAGTGCAAAGGCAGAAGATTGAAAACTGCGTGGTGCTCTGGCTGGCCTGCTGGGATACCCCAGCATGCCCCTAGCCCACACCAGGCTCTGGTTCCAGCTTCTCCTGCTCCTGCCCTGCTCTCCACCAAGGTGGCAAATGCCATCATGCTGGGGAGAAGCCAAAGCTTGCATTCAGCTGCTGCTCCAGACGTTCTGGCCCAGGCCCCAC
Source organism: Hyperoodon ampullatus (assembly GCF_949752795.1). NCBI lineage: Eukaryota > Metazoa > Chordata > Mammalia > Artiodactyla > Ziphiidae > Hyperoodon > Hyperoodon ampullatus. The sequence goes on from NC_136917.1 coordinate 66,894,908, forward strand.
CTCCAGCCAAGGCAGCAAATGTCACGGGGCTTTGTGAGAAGCTGCAGCTGGCACCAGGCTTAGGCTCCAGTCCCTCTGGCTCTAACCTTGCCCTTGCCAATGCCATGACATCCATCATCACAGGGGAGAAGTCCCAGCTAGAACTGGGCCCTAGCTCTAGCCCTCAGGCTCCAGCCCTCCACCCCCACCCCCCAGGCCAAGGCAATGGTGCCCAGTGCACTCTGAGAGAAGACTCAGCCTGTGCTTGTTCAGATCCAGCTCTCCCACCAAAGCCACTGGGCACATGGAGACTGCACAAAGCCACCCCCAAACAAGGATACACCTTCAAGACTGGGATAGGGAATACCTTTCCTTAATTTCATAGAGAGGTAAAACAAAATGAGAAGACGAGTAATATGTTTCAAATGAAAGAACAGGATAAAACTGCAGGAAAAAACCCCTAATGAAACAGAGATAAGTAATTTACCTGATGAAGAATTCAAAGCAACGGTCATAAAAATGCTCACTGAACTTTGTGGAAAACAGAATGAAGAACTAGAAAGTATTAAAGAAGAACCAATTAGAGCTGAAGAATACAATAACTGAAATGAAAAATACACTAGAAGGAATTAACAACAGATTATATGATACAGAAGAATATAAGAGACCTATAAGACAGGATAGTGGAAATCACCTAATCAGAAGGGCAAAAAGTAAAAAACAAATTTAAATGAGGATAGTTTAAGGGACCTCTGGGACAACATCAACCATACTAACACTCACATTATAGGGGTCCCAGAAGGAAGACAGAAAGAAAGAAATGTATTTGATGAAATAATGGCTGAAAACTTCCCTCACCTGAAGAAGGAAGCAGATATCCAGATCCAGGAAGCATAGAGTCCCACACAAGATAAACCCAAAGAGGCCCACACCAAGACATATCATAATTAAAATCATAAAAGTTAAAGAGAGAATTTTAAAGGCAGCAAAAGAAAAAGAGTTACATTCAAGGGAACTCACCATAAGCCTATCAGCAGAAAATTTTCAGGCCACAAAGGAGTGTTATGATGTATTTAAAATGCTGAAGGAAAGAAAGAAAAAAAAACCCCTACAACCAAGGATACTCTACTTGGTAAGGTTATCATTCAGAATTGAAGGACAGAGAAAGAATGTCCCAGATGAGCAAAAACTAAAAGAGTTCATCACCACTAAACTAGCCTTACAAGAAATGTTAAAGGGTCTTCTCTAAGTGAAAAAGAAAGGGCTATAACAAGAAATAAGAATATATATGAAGGAAAAACCTAACTGGCAAAGGTAAATAGACTATAAAAACAGTGGATCAACTACTTAAGCTAGTATGAAGGTTAAAAGATAAAAACTGTAAAATCAACTGTAACTACAATAAACAGTTAAGGAATATACATAAAGATGTAAAATATGAACCAAAACATAAAACGTGTGGGGGGCTAAAAAAGTAGAGGTTTTAGAATGTGTTTAAAATTAAAGACTAACAGTTTGAAACGAGTTGATATCGATATATATGGACCTATAGTAACCACAAATCAAAAACTACAACAGATAAAAAACAAAACAAAAAAAAGGAACCTAAACATAACAGTAAAGAAAATCATCAGACCACAAGGGAAAAGAGACTGAAAAAAGAAGAAAAGAACAGAGAAGAGCTACAAAAACAACTAGAAAACAAGTAATAAAATGGTAATAAGTACATACTTATCAATAATCACTTTAAGTGTAAATGAACTACATGCTCCAATCAAAAGACACAGGTTAGCCAAATGCATTAAAAAAAAAAAAGACCTATCATATGCTGCATACAAGAGACACACTTCAGACCTGAGAGACACACACAGATGAAAGTGAAGGGATGGAAAAAAATATTCCATGCAAGCAGAAATGAAAAGAAACCTAGGGTAGCAATATTCATAGTAGATAAAATAGACCTTAAAACAAATTCTATAACAAAAGACAAAAAAGGGCATTATGTAATGACATAGGAGTCAATCAAAGAAGAGGTTATAACATTTGTAAACATATATGTACCTAATATAGGAGCACTTAAATATATAAAGCAATACTAATAGACATAAAAGGAGAAATTAACTAATATAATAATAGTAGGGAACTTTAATACCCCACTTATGTCAATGGACAGATCACCCAGAAAGAAAATCAATAAAGGAACAGTGGCCTTAACTGACACGTTAAATCAGATGGACTTGATAGATATCTACAGAATACTCCATTCCCTTGAAATAGAATACACATTCTTTTCAAGTGCACATCAAACTTTCTCCAGTATAGACCACATGCTAGGCAACAAAACAAGTCTCAATAAATTTAAGAAAACTGAAGTCGAATTAAGCATCTTTTCTGACCACATGGTATGAAACTAGAGATCAAGTACACAAAGAAACCTGGAAAAAAACGAACAGTTGGAGACTAAACAACATGCTACTGAAAAAACCAATCAACCAGTGAAGAAATCAAAGAGGAAATAAAAAAATAACTTGAGAAGAATGAAGATATAAACACATACTTCCAAAATCTATGGGAGAAAGCAAAAGCAGTACTACAAGGGAAGTTTATAGTGATATATAGGCCTACTCAAGAAATAAGAAAAATCTCAAATAAACAATTTAACTTTCTACCTAAAGAAATTAGAAAAAGAAGAATAAACGAAGCCCAAAGTCAGCAGAAGGAAGAAAATAAGCAAGACCAGAACAGAAATAAATAAGAGACCAGAATAACAACAGAAAAGATCAATGAAACTAAGAGCTGATTTTTTGAAAAGATAAAGAAAATTGATAATCATTTAGTTAGACTCATCAAGAAAAAAAGAGAGGGAGCAAAATAAATAAAATTAGAAACAAAAGAGATTAAGTTATAAGCAATACCACAGAAATACAAACAATCATAAGAGAACCACAAAAAGTTATACACCAACAAATTGGACAACTTAGAAGAAATGAATAAATTCCTAGAAACATACAATCTTCTAAGACCGAATCATAAATAAATAGAAAATGTGAACAGACCAATTACTAGTAATGAAATTGAAACAGTAATTTAAAAAACTTCCAACAAACAAAAGTCCAGGACCACATGGCTTCACAAGGCAATTCTATGAAACGTTTAAAGAAGAGTTAATACCTATACTTTTCAAATGATTCCAAAAAACTGAAGAGGAGAGAACACTTCCAAACTCATTCTAAGAGAACAGCATTGCCCTAATACAAAAACCAAACAATGACACTACAAAAAAAGAAAATTACAGGCCAATATCCCTAATGAACATAGATGCAAAAGTCATCAATAATATACTAGCAAACCAAATTCAACAATACATAAAAAGGATTAAACATCATGATCAAATGGGATTTATTCCACAGATGCCAGGATAGTTCAATATGCACAAATCAATCAATGTGATACACCACATTAACAAAACAAAGGATAAAAATCACACGATTACAGATGCAGAAAAAGCATCTGACAAAATTCAATATTCATTCATGATAAAAACACTCAAGAAAGTGGGTACAGAGGGATCATACTTCAACATAACAAAAGCCATTTATGACAAACCCATAGCTAACATCATAGTCAATGGTAAAAAGCTGAAAACCTTTCCTTTATGATCAGGAACAAGACAAGGATATGTACTCTTACCACATCTATTTTACACATATTAGAAGCTCTAACCATATAATCTGACAAGTAAAAGAAATAAAAGGCATCCAAATTGGAAGGGGAGAATAAAACTGTCACTGTTTTTAGATGACATGATACTATATAGAAAAAACCCTAAAAATGGCACCAAAAAAACCTAGTAGAATAAATGAATTCAGTAAAATGGCAGGATACAAGATTAATATATAGAAATCTGTTGCATTTTTATACAGTAATAATGAGCTATCAGAAAGATAAATCAAGAAAACAATCCCATTTACAACTGAATCAAGAAGAATAAAATACTTAGGAATAAGTTTAACCAAGGAGGTAAAACACCTGTATTCTGCAACTATAAGACATTGATGAAAGAAACTGAAGATGATATAAACAGTTGAAAAATATCCTGTGTTCATGGGTTGGATGCATTAATATTGTTATAATGTCAATAGTACCCAAAGCAATCTATAGATTCAAACCAATCCCTATCAACCCGTGGCATTTTTCACAGAACTAGAACAAATAATCCTAAAATCTATATAAAACTACAAAAGACCCCAAATAGTCAAAGCAATCCTGAGAAAAAAGAACAAAGCTGAAGGAATCACACTCTCTCACTTGAGACGCTACTACAAAGTTAAACAGTAATCAAAACAGTATGGTACTGGCACAAAAAGAGACACATATATCAGAGAGCCCAGAAATAAACCCAAACACATGTGGTCAATTAATCCATGACACAGGAGGCAAGAATATACAATGGTAAAACAACAGCTTCTTCAATAAGTGGTGTTGGAAAACTGGACAGCTACATGCAAAAGAATGAAACTAGAACACTTTCTCACATCATATACAAAAATAAATTCAAAATAGATTAAAAACTCAAATGTAAGACTGAAACCATAAACTCCTAGAAGAAAACATAGGCAGTACACTCTTTGACCTCACTCTTACCAATATTTTTTTGTATCTGCTTCCTCACTTAAGGGTAATAACAAGAAAAATAAACAAATGTGACTAATCAAACTTAAAAGTTTCTTCACAGCGAAGAAAACCATCAACAAAACAAAAAGCAACATACTGAATGGGAGAATATATCTGCAAACAGTATGTCTGATAAGGGGTTAATATCCAAAATGTACAAAGAACTCATACAACTCAACACCAAAAAAACAAACAGCCTAATTTAAAAATGGGAAGAGGCCCTGAATAGACATTTTCCATCTGTTTTCCACAGATGGCAAACAGGAATATAAAAAGATGCTCAACATGACTAATCATCAGGGAAACAAAATTCAAAACCATGATGAGATATTACCTCACACCTGTCAGAATGGGTATCATCAAAAAGACATGAAATAACAAGTGTTGGTAAGGATGTGGATTAAAGGGAACCCTCAGGCACTGTTGGTAAGAATGTAAATTGGTATGGACACTATGGAAAACAATATAGAGGTTCCTCAAAAAAATTAAAAATAGAACCACCATATGATCCAGCAATTCCACTCCTAGATATTTATTCAAAGAAAACAGAAACACGAATTCAAAAAGATATATCTGCCGTAATGTTCAAAGAAGCATTATTTATGATAGCTAAGATACAGAAGCAACCTAAGTGTCCACGAACAGTGTGTATACACACACACACACACACACATAGACACATACATACATATAATGGAATATTACTCAGCCATAAAAGAATGAAATTTTGCCATTTTTGAAAATGTGGAGGGTATTACACTTAAGTGAAATAAGTCAGACAGAGAAAGAAAATACTCTTCACTTATATGCAGAATCTGAAAAATAAAACAGAAGAACAAATATAACAAAACAGAAGCAGACTCATAAATATGGAGAATAAAGTAGTGGTTAACAGAGGGGAGTAGTGTGTGGGGAGGGGAAAATAGTTGGAAGGGAATTAAGAGGTACAAACTAGTAGGTATAAAATAAATAAGTTACAAAGATATAATGTACACTACAGGGAATATAGTCAATATTTTATATTAATTGTGTGTGCAGTGTAATCTATAAAAATATTGAATTACTATGTTGTATACCTAAATCTAATATAATAGTGTAAGACAACTATACTTCAATTAAAAAAAAGAAAAAGACTTCTAAATAACCTATGAGTCAAAAACCAAAAATAAAAAATATTTTGAACCAAATGGAATGTAGGGTATAATAAAAATCTTTTTAATCAAAACTTAGGGGATATGGGTACAGTAGGGCATTTACATACTTAAATGCATATTAGAAAAGGAATAAAACTCAAACTCAGTGAGTTAAGTATTTCAAAACAATAGAACAGAAGATTAAATCCTGATAAAGTACAAGAAAAAAATGAGTAGAGATTAATGAAAAACAAAAATAGAAAAATTGTTAGCTAAAGCTAAAGTTGGTTCTTTGATGACACTAATAAAAGTGATAAATCCTTGTTTAGACCAATATAAAAAAATAAAATATAAAAATATAAAAAAAAGAAAATACAACTGCTATCAGATGTCTCCAACCAGCCAATTCTAAGAAAATTTTAAGGTAGAAATAATGCCAATCTTAAAAATACTTTTTGAGAGAAAAGAAAAAATTTTAAATATCCAAATTATTTTATAAGGCCAGCATAAAGGAAATTATAAGAAAGGAAATTTCAAGGCTAATTTCATTCCTGAACGTAAATGCAAAAATTGAATCCAGAAATAAATGAAAAGAACAACACATAACCATATTTGACATATTTTAAAGTTTTTTCAGATCTACCCTACTTGGTACAATGGGAAAAAGCCTGCAAGGACTGCATCAATGAACTCTTCCATTAAGCTTTCATCTGAGTTTGGCCAATGGTAAGCCCTAGTCAGAGATTAGAAGAAAGAAGGAGACTAAAGCAGGTTTATCAATTTCTCAGCTTCTGTCAGGCATCCCTCTCCAATCAGCACCTCTTTCTTCTAGTTCTGTAACCACTCTCAACACTCATGCCTGCAGGCCTAGGGAGACTAAGAGGACTGCACTATTATTCTTGTGGTTTCTTCATTTTCTAGTCAGTATCCTTTTAAACCACCCTTTTGCTTAAATATCTTCAAAATACTCAATTTCATTGGATCATTGCTTTCCTGACAGAATGCAATGACAAAATAAGGATTATTCAAAGAATGCAAGGTTGACTTACTTCCCTAAAGTCAACCAATGTATTCATACACATTACCACAATCAAGGAAAAATATCATAATATCAGTAGATGCAGAAAAAACATTTTCTCAATATCACTTCTAATATGTTATATATTCTAATATATATATATATATATATATATATATATATTCAGTAAATTAAAAGATAAAAGAAACTTCTTTAGTCAGATAAAGGATACCTACTAAAAGATCTACAGAGAACACCATTCAAAATAGTGAATGTTGAAAGTTTTCTCTCTAACTTGGGAATGAGACAAATATGCCCAATGTCATCATTATTCATCATTGTACTGGCAGTTCCAGTTAATTTAATAAGACAAGAAAAAATAAAATGTAAAAGGATTAGAAAGAAAGGAATAAAACTGTTATTATTTACATGCAATTCAGTTGTACATGTAGAGAATTACCTAGTGAAGATGGCGGAGCAGGAAGACCCTGAACTCACCTCCTCCCACAGGCACACCAAAATTACGGCTATTTAGAAAGCAACTATTTATTAAAATGACCTGAAGACTACAGAAAGAATCATCTACAACTAAAGAAATAAAGAAGGAACAACAACAAGAAGAATAGAAGGGGCAGTGGCATGCATAAATAAGACCTATACTCCCAGGTGAGTGACCCACGAATGGGAGGATTATTACAATTGCAGAAGTTCTCCCCAAAGGAGCGAGGGGCCCAAATCCCACACTGGGGTCCCCAACCTGGGGGTCCTGCTTTGGGAAAACAAGCTCCCCAGATGTTTGGCTATGATGGCCAGTGAGGTTTACTTTTGGGAGAGCCAGAGGACTGTAGGAAATAGAGACTCTACTTTCAAAGGATGCACACAAAATCTCACATGCTCCAGGATCCAGGGCAGAAGAAGTAACTTGAAAGGAGCCTGGGTCAGACCCACCTGCTGACCTTGGAGAGTAACCTAGAGAGTCAGGAGGTAATTGCAATTTACCCTCCGGACATAGACACTGGAAGCGGCCATTTTAGGGAGCGTTTTCTACCACAAGGACACTGGTGCTGGCAAGTGCCATTTTGGAGTCCTCACTCTAGCTTATTAGCAATGGGACCTGGACTCACTTACCAGCCTGTCAGCACCAGTGCTAGGATGACAGGCCAAGCAGCTAGACAGGTGGGGACACAGCCCCACCCACAAGCAGGCTAGCTGCCTCAGGACCCCCTGACCCCTCAGCTACTCCAGGACCTAAGTTCACCCACCAGAGGGCTCAGGACCTGGTCCCACCCACCAGTGCACCAGCACTAGCCTCAGGACCCCAGGCTCTATAGTCAGCAGTTGAGATTTGGCACCCCCCCATCAATAGGCTGACATCAACTTTGCGATCTCAGGAGCCCTGCAGCCAATGATCCCAGGACTCAGCCATGTTAGAGTCTAGCCTTCCCACCAGCAGGTTGGCTCCAGCTTCAGGACCCTCAGTGTGCAGCAGCCAGAGACCTTGGGACATGGTTCCACCCACCAATGAGCCAGCACTAGCCCTGGGCCCCAGCCCAACCCACCAGTAGGTGGACACCATGCCTGGGATCCCCTGGGCCCTGGCCCTGTCAACCAGCAGGCTGACACCAAGACCCAGAATGCCCCAGGGTTACAGCTCTGCCCACCAACAGGCCAAAACCAGCTTGGAGACCTTGGGCCCTTCAGCAAGGCACAATGGGATCCAACCTCACTCATTAAAAAGTCTACGAATAACAAATGTTGGAAAGGATGAAGAGAAAAAGGAATCCTTGTACACTGTTGGGGGGGAATGTAAATTGGTGCAGCCACTATGGAAAACAGTATGGAGATTCCTCAGAAAACTAAAAATAGAACTACCATATGATCCAGCAATTTCATGTCTGGGTATTTATTTGAAGGAAACAAAAACACTAATTTAGAAAAATACATGCAACCCCTATGTTCACTGCAGCATTATTTACAGTAGCCAAGATATGGAGGCAACCTATGGGTCCATCAAGAGATGAATGGATAAAGAAGGTGTGGTGTATATACATATATATATATATATATATATATATATATATATATATAGTGGAATATCAGCCATAAAAAGAATGAAATCTTGCCATTTGTGACAACATGGATAGATCTAGAGGGTTTTATGCTAAGTGAAATAAGTCAGACACAGAAGGACAAATACTGTATGTTTTCACTTACATGAGGAATCTAAAAAACAAAACAAATAGGCAAATATAACAAAAGAGAAAGAGCATCATAGATACAGAGAGTAAACAGGTAGTTTCCAGAGGGGAAGGGGGTGGGGGGAGGAGAGAAATAAGTGAGGGAGATTAAGAGGTACAAACTTCCAGGTGCAAAGTAAATGAGTCATGGGTAGGAAATGTACAGTAGGAAATACAGTCAATAACTAAGTAATGTATTTGTATGGTGACAGATGGTAACTAGACATATTGTGGTGATCATTTTGAAATGTATAGAAATATTGAATCGCTATGTTGTATACTAGGAACTAACACAGTGTTGTAGATCAGTTATACTTCAAAAACAAACAAAGAAACAAACAAACTCATAGAAAAAGAGATCAGATTAGTGGTTACCAGATGCGGGGGTTGGGAAGAGTGAGAATTGAATGAAGGCCATCAAAAGGTACAAACTTCCAGTTATAAGATAAATAAGAACTAGGGATGTAATGTACACCATGATAAATACAAGCAACACAGCTGTATGTTATACATGAAAGCTGTTAAAGAGAGTAAATCCTAAGAGTTCTCATCACAAGGATAAAATATTTTTTTCTATTTAATTCTGTATCTATATAAGATGATGGATGTTAACTAAACTTATTGTGGCAATCATCTCATGATGTATGTAAGTCAAATCATTATGCTGTACACCTTAAACTTATACAGTGCTGTATGTCAATTATAACTCAATGCAACTAGAAGAAAAAAAGCAGAAAAAATAAATATTTGCAAAAATATTGTGCAGGCAAAATTCCAAAAAGAAGCTAAAGTTAAATCATTAGAATAAGTGGTAATAAAGTATTAGAATTATCAAGTGATTTTTGGAAATTTACAGGAAAAAAGTCAATTTACAAAGTCAACTGCATCTCTTTATATTAGCAATAAACATTAGAAAATAAAAAAATTTAAATGAATCTATTCAAAGTAGCCATAAACATTTGAATATCAAGGAATGAAACTAAAAAAGAAAGGAATAAAACTAAGGGAAAATATAAGATTTCTATACAGAAAATTGTAAAATTGAAGAATTTTTGATGCTCAAATAATAAGTAAACAAAATGGAACTGACAAGTCCAGAATATTGAGACTCATGAGTATATGGAAATGTGGTTTATGATAGAGATGACACTAGAAGACATTGGGAAAATAATGAACTGGTCAATAAAGAAAGTTTGGGCAGGGCTTCCCTGGTGGCGCAGTGGTTGAGAGTCCGCCTGCCGATGCAGGGGACGCAGGTTCGTACCCCGGTCCGGGAAGATCCCACATGCCGCGGAGCGTCTGGGCCTGTGAGCCATGGCCGCTGAGCCTGCGCATCCGGAGCCTGTGCTCCGCAATGGAGAGGCCACAACAGTGAGAGGCCCGCGTAGAGCAAAAAAAAAAAAAAAAAAAAAAAAAAAGTTTGGGCAACTGCCATTTGGAAAAATAAAATGTTTAATGTTTCCTTTATTACTCCATTTACCAAATTAAATTCCAGGAAGATTAAAGTCCTAATTTATTTATTTTTTATTGGTATATAATTGATATATAACATTATGTTAGTTTCAAGTGTACAAAATAATGATTCAATATTTGTATATATTGCAGAATGATCACTGCAATATGTCTAGTTAACATCCGTCACCCTATATAGAGATTTTTTTCTTGTGATGAGAACTTTATCTACTCTCTTAGCAACTTTCAAATACGCAATAAAATATTATTAACTATAGTCTCTGTGCTGTACATTACCTCCCCAGGATTTACCAAGACCTAAATTTTAAAATGAAAGATATCAGAGATAAAGATATGCAACTGCATGTACAACCTTGGGTGAAGGAATGAAAGCCTCAAACATCTTCAAAAGCTAAAGCTAGAAAATGAGAAAGTCAGGAAGGGAACCACTGACACATTTAACTACAATAAAATTTAAAACTTCTGAAGGGTAAAAAACAAATGACTTGTGAAATGTGAGTAATAAAGTGGAAAGTACTTCTAACATATAAAGTAGACAATATCCCCTAAAATAATTTAAAAACAAACACAACACAAACAATGGGGTATGGGTAAAGAATATAAACATATGACTCATAAAAATGTAGATACTAGTGTTCAATGAAATACATATAAAGATATTTGACCTCAGTGATACTGAGGGAAACACACATTTTGGCTGAACTAATTTCTCTACTGTCTGAATATTGACTCTGAGGACTGCCCACTCCACCCGCCCCTCTCCTCAGTAAACCAAAGTGCACAACTCTATGAAATGCACATTTTCACACTATACACTCCCAGACTGGGCAAATGAATCTGAGCAGGGTCCCAAGCACCTTACAACCCCAAAGGCACTTCAAGAAGGAAGTATCCTGAAGATAAGTGACTCACAAGCTATGCCTGCCCCCAGGTACTCTCACCTGGGTATCCACAGCAAAGATGAGCCTACAGTATTCAGAACCTACATTCACTGCAAAGCCCTCGGAGACACTCATGAAAACCAAAGAAATCCTCCCTGCCTTTCAAACTGCAGTCTAGAATTTCCTAAGAATTTTCAGATATTCAGAAAAAACAACAAAAGCTTGGTGGGGGTTAAGGGGGCTGGAATTGCCACATCTAAATTGCAAGAAAATTAATATCACAATTAAAGAGACATAACAGAGAAAAACAGAATAAAAGTTTAAATAAGTATAATTAATATCCTCAAAGAGACTTTCTCGCCCATGATAACAGAAACATGCTTCTCTAAAATATTTTGTTTAGAGATTAAATATAAATATATAATTCTTATTAATACATATTTAGTATATTACCTATTTCATATAGTTTAAATATAAATATTTAAATATAAATAAATATTACATAATATAAATATATGTAATATATGTATTTAATGTATGTAGATACACATTCATACATATAGGTTCATAAATGAATGCTGAAATTTTAAAACAAAACAAGAATGAGCTAAAAAATAAGAAACTTAAATAAAATATGATTTGGTGAGATGGTAAATTGAACAAAAGGACTTATTAAAAGCAATTATACTCCAATAAAGATGTTAAAAAAAAATGAACTGCAAATGGCAAAAAAATGGAAAATATGTAGAAAATTTGACAGGCACAGATATGTACAAATATGCCCATTGTATCACTGTTGTAATAGTGAAAAGTTAAAAATATTCTAAATGTCCTTTACCTATTGAATAGTTAACTAACTTATGATGCATCTATATATATGAAAGAGTGCATCCTAATATTTATTAAATATTATATATTGCATATATTATATTAAAATATTGTGCTTCCATTCTTATTATTATATATGCCACAAGAGTTACAATTATAAGTAAGCAGTGGTTTTAAAAAATTTGGGTTTTTTAAAAAACTTAGGTTTTTTTGTTGTTCCAATTTTATTGTAGTATGATTGACAAATATTGTGGTATGATTGTATATATTTAAGGTGTACACTGTGATGTTTTGATATACATATACATTGTGAAATGATTACCACAATCAAGCTAATTAACACATCTATCAGCTCACATAATTACTTTTTTTGTGAGAACACCCGAGACCTACTATCTTAGCAAATTTCAAGTATACAATACATAACAATAGTCACCATGCAGTGTGATAGGTCTCCAGAACTTATTCATCTTATAGCTCAAATCTTATACTCTTTGATCAATATCTCCCCCTTCCCCTGCCCCACCCCCTCAACCCCTGGTAACTACCATTCAGCTTTCTGTTACCACAAGTTCAACTTTTTTAGATTTTTGCATATAAATGAGATCCTTCAGTATGTGTCTTTCAGTGTCTGGTCTATTTCACATAGGTTCATCCACATTGTTGCAAATGGAATGGTTTCCTTATTTCTATGGTTGAGTAATACTCCATTGTATGTGTGTGTGTACATACATATAAACACACATTTTCTTTATCCATTCATCTATTGATAGACAGTTTGTTTCCATATCTCAGCTATTGTGAATAATGCTGTGATGAACATGGAAGTACAAATGCCTCTTCAAGATAGTGACTTTATTCCCTTTGGATAAAATCTCGGAAGTGGGATTGCTAAATGATATGGCAGTTCTATTTTTAATTTTTAATTTTTTGAGGAACTTCCATACTGTTTTTCTTAATGGATTACAAATGCCAACAGTGTGCAAGGGTTCCCTTTTCTCTACATCTTTGCCAATACTTGTTGTCTTGACTTTTTGATAATAGTCATTCTAACACATGTGAGGTGATGTCTCATTGTGGTTTTGATTTGCATTTCCCTGATGATTAGTGATGTTGAACATATTTTCATATGCCTGTTGGCCATCTGGATGTCTTCTTTGGAAAAATGCCTATTCAGGTCCTCTGCCTATTTCCTAATTGGATTTTTTTTTGTTGTTGATACTGAGTTGAATAAGTTCTTTACCTATTTTGGATATTAACCCCTTATATAATTTGTAAATATCTTCTCCCAATTAGTAAGTTGCCTTTCTGTTTGTTGATGGTTTCCTTTGTTCTGCAGAAACTTTTTAGTTTGATGTAGTCTCACTTGTTTAGTTTTGCTTTTGTTGCCTGTGCTTTTGGTGTCAATTCCAAAATCTCACTGCCAAGACCAATGTCAAGGAGGTTTTCTCCTATGTTCTCTTTTAGTTTTATGGTTTCAGATCTCACATTTAATTAATTAATCTATTTGGAGTTGATTTTTGTGTATGGTATAAGATAAGCGTCCAATTTTATTCTTTGCAAATTAAGGGATTTTATCTATAAGTAGAAGGTTACAGGAACAGTTTAGGAATGTCAGGTCAAGGTATTGGTGATTCACTTAACCCTTCCCTCATGGTGGAATTATGGCCCATGCAGCTCCAGCCATTACATCCTTATTTCATGCAGCAAGAAGGAGGAAAAGGACAAAGAAAGTAGGGGCAGTATCTTTACTGAGAAAACAAAAGTTTCTCTGAAATCCCTAGAAGATAACTACACTCATTGGCCAGGATTGTGTCAAATGGCTATGCAAGCTGCAAAGGACAATGGTAAATATAGTTGATTTCGTGTTTTAGCTGGGTACACTTCTACTTTCAATAAAACTGGATTCTATCAGAAAGAAAGGGATATTGGATACTGAGTGGGCTTCTAAGAGCCACTCAAAACTGTGAAAAAAAAAAGAATGATAATGATGTATACAGATTAATACAATATTCCACTGTCACAGAAATATATGGATAATATTATATGTAAAATAAAGAAACCCTTAAATTATATCTTTGTTTTTATGTGGATTTATGTGTATTTACTCATGAAAATGTATACACAAAGGTATTGCATTTCATGTCAATTTGGAAAAAAAGTAACCAGGGGAAAAACACAAAAGAATATCCTACAAAATATCAAAGTTGGTTATAGCTGAGGGAGGAAAGCATGGATAGTTTTAAAATATTTCTTTGTGCTTTTCTGTATTTTTTCCATTTTTTTCTACACTAAGCATGTTGATTTTGGTAATTAAGAAAAAAGCAGCAAATGGATATGTATGCTAAGAGAAGTTTTATGTATCTTGAAGAGTGGGCAGCCAGAATAATTTCAGAGACTGATGATTTCTTTTAGGATTTTTCCAGTTGTTTGCTTGCCTTGTTTCATTTATTTATTTGTTTGTTTTGTTTGATTTTCAACATCAAAACTATTTCATATTGAAAGTGTTCATAAATGGGGATAGAATTTTAAAGACACCCGTTTACTTTCCATTTTCTTTAATGAATTCACATTGATTGCCAGTGTGCCAGCTTGATTACCATCTCCCCAGGCACAGAAAGACAGCATTCTTTCCTGCAGAAAGTCAATGTTATCTAAAGCTAATACTTTCTACAACTTTTTAAATTAATATTTAAAATCACAGATGCTAGTCTGAACTTTTATCATGTGGGTGTTTTCTCCCCCCACTATCTTCTTCCCACTCCCTTTTTTAGCCTACTGTTAAATTATCAAAGAAGCAGAGGCATGATCCTGCATAGAAAATAAAATCTAATCAATCCATTTCCTCCCATGGCTCAGCTTCTAGGATGTAACATTTTCTCTAGGCCCCTTCATTTTCAGTGCTGCTTGTTTGATCTTCAGCTTACTGGTGTCTTATTCCTCAATCAGAGACAAGAAAGTATATAAACTGAGGCTGTGGGGAGCATATCAAACATTTGATGCCCTGGAGCTGCCATCTAATTCTTACCATCTCCTTGAGGTGATTTACCTCAAAGCAGTGAATTTTGGAGGAATTCGATTTTCTTTTCTGTGATAGTGCCAACTCATACTTATTTCACTGCATTGATATAAAAAAATAAGTGAATTAGTTTAAATTGAAAGAATTTTAGAATAATAAAGAGCATGAATCCAAAAGAAAAAAAAATCTTCTAATAGTATTTGTCTATTAGACACAAGAACTAATTCTGATTCTAGAATATGCAAGAATCCTAGATAATATTTTTAATTTCCTTAAGTTATTCCATATTTTAAGCATTTCCTATTTTCTGGTCATCAACTATTATTAATCTAAAGGATCATCAGTTAGAAATACACTTCATTGATTGAGGAAAATTACTTGCATTCTCAGTGAGAAGGAAGCTCCTTCCTTCTATTGGGTAGGATCTTGCCCAAAATTTTGACTCTCAAAAGTCAACTTTAAGCAGCACATTTCAAGATCAAGAATATTGGTGGGCTTCCCTGGTGGCGCAGTGGTTGAGAGTCCGCCTGCCGATGCAGGGGACACGGGTTCGTGCCCCAGTCCGGGAGGATCCCACATGCCATGGAGCGGCTGGGCCCGTGAGCCATGGCCGCTGGGCCTGTGCATCCGGAGCCTGTGCTCCGCAACGGGAGAGGCCACAACAGTGAGAGGCCCGCGTACCGCAAAAAAAAAAAAAAAAAAAAGAATATTGGTAAGGGGTAAGAGTGGAATAACTAAAAATTTAGTCCTCTGATTTTTCTGGTATCTATCCTTTAAAGGGAAAAAATGAGGTATTTTTTCAACATTTCTCTGGATAAGGAGTTTCCATGACCATAAATTTGAAGCAAAGCACACACATGTCTGCCATGTTTGACATTTCAATGAGGCCAAAGACAATAAAATAAGTATATGTATATGGTTCTAGGTGATTTATTAGAATTCCTCTTTTTTTTGAAATTGTGAATTTCAACTCTCATTTTACCAAATTACAAGAACTAATTAATTAACTGACCTTGAAACATAGCACACTACATGAGGGACAGGAAAAAAACTGTCATTTTCAATTAAATTATACAAATACGAGGTATGTTGCCATACTGGGAAATCTAGACTAAGACAAGGGAGTACTTTAAGAACAGGCACATATTGGCTTAAGTTGTGAACAAGAAACACTTGTCTAAAAGCAAATGATTCTGTCCTAAATGAGTAACAAGATCTGCAAGGATGAGAGGGCCAACAAAAGTAACAGGGATTGTAACTTTATGGGATACAGGGAAAGTGGAACAGAATGAATGATCAGGCTGATGTGTCATTTTTCTGGGCTACAGCCTGAACAGTTCATGGATGGATAAAACGGGGTTAAGGCAAGAGGAGAGGCAGTTATCACACACCACCAGATCTCAGCAGCAGAGTTGTGACATAAAGGACTTGGTGCATCGTAAAGACTGCTAGGACACTGAAAGTTGAGATCAGAGGTGTCCCAAGGAAGAGGAAATCACAGGTCTTCCTAGAGGGTTTTTAAGATGAGAAACGTAAACCTACAGTGTTCCAACTCACATCACCTCCACCTCTACCCAGTTATCCAGCCATATTCTTCAAATAATTTGACCCATTAAACGCAGAAGAAAAAAAAAATTAAACATGTATAGATAATCCAAAAAAAAGTAGGGAGGGAAAATAAAAATCAAGCAGGTAAAGAAAATACATTGCAAGAACCATTGCCCGATAGATTAGGAGCTCAGAAAAATAATTCTCCATGGTCTCAAATAAATTTCAAAAAACATTACCCGTCCATAAAAGAAAAACTCACAAGAGAGACAAATGAGTTGCTAAGACAGCAGAAGACAAAAGGTGAGCTGGTTGAGTGCAGGGATAAAATGAAAAAGAAATACATAAAGAGAAAAAAGATACATTAAAAACAACTGAAAGTAAGATAAAGATGACTTAAATCACATTCAGGTAGATGTTAAAAGCCTAGATGAAATTATAAATAAAGTATAATGGAAAAGAATAAATATATAGTAATGAATATGGAGAAAGTGGTAGATTGAAGGCCACACAGAAAACCATCACATGTATAATTAGTGCTTTGAAGCAGAATTTATAATGAATGGAGCTGAAAAACCATTCCAAGACCAAAAGAAATCTTTAAAAATTTTAAATTGTAGCAAAGTATTAATCTGCATATCTAAAGAACACTCTATCTCCCAGAGGTCTCAGGAAAATTTGTTTAAAAAATGATAGATACTAAATTATATCCTGTTTGTGCCTGAGCAAAGATTTCACCTGTAGAAAGATTTACCTGTAGTATATGGTCATCCAAATAGTAAAGGAAGCTATGTATAGACGGAAAATTCAGGTTGCTTTAGACATCTCTGTAGCTACTTCTCATGCCAAGAGTCAAGGAAGGCATATCTACAACATTTTAAGAAAATAAAGTATCATCCAATCATTTAAAACAGTGAGTTACCCTTCAACTATAACAGCAACTGACATGTTACCAAACATACAAGAACTTAGCACACATCAAAACAATCCTCAGGAGAATAAACAAACTCCTGAAAATAAAATCCATCCAAATAAATGCTGAATCAAAATACAGGAATAAGGAATGCATGAAAACAAGATTGACATCAGATTTCTCATTGACAAAGCCAAACTCAAGAAGATAAAAAAGTAATAGCTCAAAAGTTCTGAGAAGCAGTAATTCTGAACCTAGATACTTCTGTACAAATAAACTATCATTTGTGAAGGCAAAATCTCAACAATTTCAGACAAGTAAGAACTCAGTTTACTACTCACAGACTTCCTCTGAAAGAACTACCTTACAATGTATTTCAGCAAAAAGAAAAGAGAATTCATAAGGAAAAACTGGGATGTAAAAAACAATGTTGAACAAATAAAGCAGTAAAGAATATTAATTGTCTTATTTGTTTTCAGGGAAAGATAATTGACACTGACTGATTATAGATGGTATTCATAAAATACAAGTAGAAATATGTGTATCAGTCAGCTTTTACTAGGTAATATTGTGTTACAAACAACCTCAAACATCTCAGTCCTTTACAGAAATATTTTCCTTTTACTCAGATTCATGTGGTCTACGGATTGCTAGAAGTTGGACTTCCATTGAAAGAGCTCCACGATATAATGTTAAATGGACAAAAAACAAAATATGGAGAAATATGTATATTATGATAAAAAGTATGTACAACAGTGCTGTACTCAAAATATAGTCTGTTGACTAGCATTACTCATCCATGATAAGGTAAGTACAGAGAACTGAGTGGCAGAATGGAATGGGAGGAGTTTAATAATAATCTCTCAGGGTTTCAACCCTGAAATGGAAAATCCACATTAAACAACTCTGCAGAACCACCCCCCACACCCCACATTTTACAAAGTCTGGGCTATTAAGAGGAGGAGCTGGCTCTGTCTGGGTGAGGAGGGCGTGGAGACTGTGCAGAATCACCAACAGAAGAGGGGCAAGACTTCAGCCCAGAGTATGGCAACCTTCTTAACGAGGGGTTGGAGAGATGAAGGCTGCAACTTGGTGTTTGTTTGCAAACTCAGGAATTTCCTGGGTGATATCTGGAACTGGCCCCTATAGATGGAGGTCAGGGGAAGATCAAAGAAAGAGGCAGAGCACTCCAGATAGGTAGGTAGCAGTTCTAATAAGCAAGGGAACTTGCAAACAAGGCTTGTCTTTCGGTTGCAAGATGAGCAGAGTCAGTCACGCGTACCATTCAAGTGGTCTGCATACCACATTGCTCTCTCAAGGCTGCATCCTTGAAATGGTGCCCACTGTGAGAATGGTGGGTAGAACGTACACTCGCTCCCCTGCACAAGGACAAAGGAGGAGCCGCCAATTACTTGAGTCCAGATCGAGGGTCAACAAGCAGTCATGTGCTCTCAATGACCTCCTCCATCACTTGGGTCCCTCTGGCTCCTCAGAGCTGGCAGACACTCTGATGGGGACAGCTACATGAGTGACAATGTGGGCTGTGAACTAGGAAGCTCAGTCTTGGGCACTCCAGTGACATTCCCATGTCTGAGGCCAAGAATATGGCCTCCCTGCAGCCTCAGCTGTGCAGGGCACTGCATAACACAAGGGGCAGGCATGATGGCCAAGAGAAACAGAATAACATGCCCCTTACCTTTTTTTTTTTAAACTGAGTAAATTCTGGAACTTATTTCCATATAATGAAGGAGTGATCGGAGCCTTAAATTTTACTGATATTGGAGATATAGCAAACCCTGGCATATAGATATTAACTCAAGATTGAATTTAATTTAGACTAATGTAAAATGAGACATATTTTAGACTGCCAGTGTCATGGAAAGATTGGCTGACTTTCTATTTGTTAGGCATGATGCTCAGCAAATTAAATTATTTAATCCTTAAGCCCTATGAGATAATCATTACCATTATCCCCATTTTACAGATGAGCGGACTGGTGCTTAGAGAGATTTGCCCCAAAATTTGCAGCTAGATTCTGGCAGAGCTAGCACAACTCAACAAATGTCAGATCTGTTAGTAACTTCCATGGGACTGGTGTAGTAGAGTGGGAAAAAAATTGGCCTCAAGGTCAGAAAATGGCTTTTGGAGATTAAGTCTTGTGGTTACTATTAATACCTTGCACACAGTAAACACCTAAAACATTAATTTCTATTCTCTTTTTACTCCTCCATTCTTTGTTGGCATACAAACATTTGTTGGCATACAAAACCTTCCTATATTTGGAAGTCTCAGTCAAAGTTCACATATATTTTGCCATAACATATACTGCAAATGGAATTTGGAGATGAGAGGAACAGCTGTCTTAAATATCAGCTTTGGATCGCTCACTTAGGAAAATCAAAGTTTACCTTATCTTTCATCAGTGAGCAATTCCCAGTAAGTCTTGAATACATTAACCTTCGAATAGGAGCACTTGTCAAAGTTTTTGGCTTATTAGAGGCATGTATCTAGTGCCTGCTCATAATTTTCTTGTGTTTCAGAAAGACTGAAAACCAATGGAAGGAACTTTGGAAGGGCTTTGGAATTAAATGAAACAGAGCTGCAATCCTAGTTTCTTCCCTTACTAGCTATGTAACTCTGCAAACATTATTGACCTGTGGGGGCTTCAGTTGCTTCACTGTATCTTCATAGAATGATATGAGAATAAAGTCGGGTAAAATGCAAAGCACCCTGAAGAATACTAAGTGCAATGTAAGAACTCAATAGCTCAGTAAGTGGTTATTTTTATTTTAGCTCTCTCTTCTCATCTGTCAGATGAAGATGATGTTTCTGCTAACTCAAAGGGAAAGAGTTGAGGTATACTTTTTTTTTTTTGTGGTACGCGGGCCTCTCACTGTTGTGGCCTCTCCTGTTGCGAAGCACAGGCTCCGGACGCGCAGGCTCAGCGGCCATGGCTCACGGGCCCAGCCGCTCCGCAGCATGTGGGATCTTCCCAGATCGGGGCACGAACCCATGTCCCCTGCATCGGCAGGTGAACTCTCAACCACTGCGCCACCAGGGAAGCCCCGAGGTATACTTTTAAAGGGCTTCTGGTACTACAAAGGAAGATTTCTGGATTAATTAATATGACAGTTTTCTTATGAATAACCCACTGTATTAGGTAATGCACATTTTTATTCCCATAAGGCAACTTCACATGCTTCATTTCAATAACTATTTCCTGGGCATTGACTGGCCCTGTACCAGGGCCTAGGGGTTTAAAATTCCCAGAAGTTACCTCTGCTCTCAAGGAGAGGACTCCTGAGTAGTAAGGAACTCAGTCTGATCATAAATTCCGTAAGGACACACAGGGTCTTCCTTACCTCTGATGGCACCTAGCACAATGCCTGCACTGAGCTTAGGAATTTTGCCGAATTTAACTGAATTTCTGTGAGGGTGCCATGTCCTCATAGCTTAACTCGAAATTTCTCCTACAATATTACATAGTCCTTCATCTGTGACATGTAAAGATGTCTGGAATAGTTCCAGAGCTTTTTTTTCTTATTTTTCTAATTTAAGCTAATGCCAATCTTCTAGATTTAAATGTGGCATCCACGTCTCTACAAATACTATCATCATATTCCAGAGAATCCATTTTTGCATAGACTACACAATAAAAATCAAAAAAGGAAAGGTTAAAAGCATGAGGAGGTGGAGGAGAAAGAGAATTACAATAAGAAGATACAGAAAACAAGTTTTTGGAAGAATTATCAGTGAAGAGATAATTATTATGCATTAACAGCCGACAGCTAGCATTAGTCCAAGGAAGCTGTCTGTATTCTCTAAGAACTTCAGACAATGCGGTATTCATTTATAAATTCTTGACAGCTCTTTAGATAAAGTGTGTATAAAAATTTTGCAGCAATCCATTATCTGCCTGAATGTACTTTAACTTTAGAGTTAGAATATATTTGAAATAATTTCCCCAAGTCCTAAACACACTTCCCTTCAACTATATGACCTATAGTTAGAGAATCATTAAAAGGATTAAAATGAGTCAAAAAGTTCCTCTTTTCCTTCTTTGGTTTTCCCCTGTTCTATCTATAGATCTTTGAACAGTGTTTCTGGCTTGATCAATTGAATCTATATAATTGTTTTGAAAAATACATTCAGCCCTCAGGAAGGAACGTTTACCATCATCCTGACCAAGCTGAGGCTGTCTGAATGTGCCGAGAAATTCTGATAGGGAAATGGTACAGATCTGGGTTAACAACTAAGGGAAAGGTAGCAACGGAAGCACCTTGGTAGACAATACAAAGAGACACATTACATCTTCAAAGTTTTTCAAAGAATCCATAAACAACTGAAATTGGCTTTTTGATTTTTTATGAGATGACCCCACCAAGCCTGCTCAAGAGCAGATTGTCCAGAGTAGCCTCTTTACTAGCTGCCAGGGAATCAGTTTTACTCCCATCACCATAACTCCCAAAATGCAAAAACAAACCTCACTGATCCCAGAATCACTGTAGGTTTGTTTTTTGTTTTTTTTTAACCTCTACCCAGTTTCTTATAAATCATGTTCTTTGATGACAGTATAGTAGTTATTGCCTTTACATTTGGATAAGCTGCTATTTTGCATGCAGCTAACTAACTAAAATGCCTGAGTTGATTTTCAAAAGTCCCAATACAAGCAAGCACTATAAGGGCAAGTTCCAGGAGGGTTTTCTCAAAAGCCAGAAAATGGTAATTCACAATCATGTAATGACAAAAAAGACTGGGTTGCTGCAAACTATGGAGCACGTTAGTAAGGACTCAACATTTCACTTTCTGGTTTTACTTGCCTTTTTGGTTGAAAGTAAAAGCCATCAAAAGGTAAAATAAAAACAGTAGCAAGATAGTAAAATAGGGTCATCATAAGAGCAACAACTATTGGGGGGGTCGTCTTACGTTCAACTATACATTCAGACTCACAAGACTATCACAGGCCGTCTTGGCCTCAGCCAACTCTGTAAGAGGTAGGACAGAGCCCCACTTACTAGCAGGTAAGAGCAGCATCGAGCCTCTTCTTTAGGAGGAGTCCTTGCAGCAGTCCACACAGCCACCCAGCTCCCTCAGCTCACCTCTGTAAAAGAAGAATTGTACTGGTCACTTGTGAAAAACAGCAAGCAAGACTTTATTCAAGACTACTGCAGTAGGGGAGAGAGGTTGAACGCAACTCTCCTGAAACAAAAGGTGAGAAGATTTTCAAACACTGGCGTGAGTTAAAGGGACAATACTGGACGATCTTAGCTGGGAGGTTACTCAATGTGATTAGGCCATCTCTGTTTGTTAACTGTCCCTTGTTGCTTATTGAAGTTAGGCTCCTGACCTGCCAAAGAGAGAGGGGACAGGGGACCTATCTTTCTTGATGATTACATTTCAAAGGGAGGGCTCCTAGGTCCTTGAGAAAGACATTCCTCTGTTGTGGAAGATGTACATTTCAAAGGGGCAGAGAAAGAATTTACAACTGCAAGTTTTCTAAGGTTAATGCTCTAAGAAAAGGGAGGTCAGGGGCCTATCATCAGGAAGAAATCTGTCAAAAGTTTAGCGAAGCTGAGGGGAGGGTTAAGGCCATCTGGGTTACCCGAGGTGATAGTTCAGGTGCAAGGGAATGAACCACACTGGTTTAAAAGCCTCCTGCCCCATGTGATCCTGGATTTCTAGAACAGTTCCATAGGTCCCCACAAGGGACATGTCTAACTGTAAGGGTCATCACATCCAGGGAGGCCCAGAGTTACGGTTCCCTATCAGATCTTTATAATTCTTCCAGTCCAGGTGCAATTTACCAATCAAAGGTCATTTTTTCCCACAAGCAATGTTTCCTAATAACGCAGTTGACATTTTATCTTTATCAGGTTTTCAGAAGGGAAAAACACAAATTTGACTGGGAGATAAATTCTTTTGTGGAAGGGGAATGAATTTTTGTTATCCTTCGTTCTTAATAGGTATCATAAAAATGTTGTATTTTACCTTTTTTTTTCTCTAAACACCCTCTCTCTAATCCTTCAAAAACACGCACATGCATGAGAATGTACACAACTACGCACACACATCTATACATGCAATCTGTCATCCTGTCCTTCACCATTCAAAACTGGCTAAAATTCCTTCTTAGTAAAAGCTGTCTTCAGTTTACCTATTCCGTAATTCTAGTAAGTTAAGCAAGTGTGTGATGCACGTTACTGGTTATGAACATATTCTTAGTTCTCTCAGCATTCTAATTTTCTATTTCCTCCTCATGGGTTTCTAATTCATTTATACCACCTTGGAAAGCAAGCCTCTGTGGACCCACGTATTTGTACATTGATTATAGACCTTGTCCATGCAATCTATATTTATCCAGTTAGTACTCACAATGGCCAGGCTCTCTTCCATGCATTAAATAAATATATGTCCCTTCAGTCATGGGGGTTGTCAGTTGGGAGTACAATAGACCTCATTTCTAACATAATTTGACAAAAATTGTTTTTGATATATACCTGGGTAACAAAATAGAAATTGAAAAATGAAAACCAATGAAAAATATATTCAAATGTGTTAGAGCGAAGGTTCAATATAATTGCTATAATTGTATCTTAGGTTTAATTCTGAGTCTCCTAGGAGTTAGCTAAAAAAAAGCAAACAATTCTTAAAACAATCCTGAATAAAAACTTGAGCAATATATGAATGTACAAGGTAGTGAAAATAATTCTATAAACAGCTAAGTGGATAATGTCCTGATATATAGCTGTCCCATGTCTAAAGTGAGCCTAGTCTAGGACCAAGAGCATCAAAAGGAGATGAATGGTATCTCCCCTTCTAATCCCTTCCCCAAAAGGAATCCATTTCAGTCAGATGAAGAGCAGGTGATGTGACACTGGATATATGTTTCAATGATGTGATGAGTGTAATGGAGTTGCTTATTGCTACTTGAGAGGAAATCTATGTATTTTGGAGACCAACAGAGCAGGTAGTAGGGTTCACATGGTTTTGCTAAGTTAAAAAAAAAAACCAGCAACAATTAGCTGGTGTACTCCCACAGAAGAATGTCTATATGGAGGTACAACCCTGGAGTAATTGCACGCATGACCAAGATTTTCTTTTGGGAAAAGCTTTGGCCCTGCTTTAGCATTTGATCAACCAAGTGTTCAAAGGAGTTCTCAGAAACCTGCCTCATGGGTAATGAACCAAGAAATGGATCATGAACCAAGAAATGTCTTCATGTGGGGTGCCACCAGTCACAATGCCCCAGACGGGGTCAAACACTAATTGTTCCCCTTTGGTACACATTTCTCATCTCCATGAATTCTGGCCTTGCACACCATATATAAAATGTATTTTTCTGATCAGAAAACTGGTTTCCTTGCAAGGCAGTTATTCATTATTGGCATTTCACACTTTGAAGAGTACCCGGCACAGGAAATATTTGTTTGTTTAATTCATTCTATGGAATTCTTTGTGGCAGTAGGTGGATGGCAAGGTCAGTTATCTTTTGACTTTACTCTTGGCTCATGATAGTAAACATGTACTGCAAGTACATAGCAGCGAATCTGCTCTTCTTTACGGGTTGAGGGCATAGGTCCAGTGCATCTAAAAGGAGTACCAAAAACAAAGTTATAAGATAAAATTAAGGGTGAGAATAGTGCCAAGAGTCATTGTTCCTTGCCCCAATTCACGTAGTATTATAAAAATACATATTTTACAACATGCAACAACCTGGTCTTATATATTAAGGCCCATAAATCTTGTCTGCTGGTTAATACCAGCAGAGCCAAACTGGGTGAAAAAGAAAATTATCCTATTCCTTACATGAGCTACTCATTTGGAATACAAAGAAATCATTTTGCATTAAAACATGGATCACAGTCACTGGGGAAGAAAGCTGATTTTGTCTGGTGGACTTGGGACAAATAAATCAAGGAATAATGTGGGAAAAAAAGACCTAGATTAGCCACAGCTGATCTCCCTCTGCAGTGAATTTAATTCATTCAGCAATGTAATTCTCAGTAACCCTTTGAAAATAGCTACTTTCATCAAAATGCGGTTCTGCATTTTATTAACTTAGTTACCTAACTTATGCAGGATAATAAAAATTATTATCTCTTAGATAAAATTGAGGAAAAACACAACAGGATTTAAGAGTCTTGTCCAAATAAAGGAAGAGGCATTTTTACTTTGAATTTTGTGGTGCTTCCATCAGTGAAGTTGTTGTATCTGCTTGATATGTTGATTTTCCAACTTCTAATTTTTGGAAACCCCTTATTATGCAGTAGTCATTCTGCACTGTCAGTGTTGTCAGCATGAATTGGAACTCCCAACTGTGCTCTAAACAAGGTACTGTGGTTCATTCCTTTCCCCATGATTCTTTTCACCCTGATTAAAAAACAGGAGAGAGATGATTCCAGAAATCATTTGGTAACTTATTTGTTTACTTGTTTGTTCTACTAGTGTTTGGTGAGTGCCTGCCATATACCAGACACTGTGTCATTTGCTAGGGATAAAGCAATGAATAAGACAGATATTTGTCTTTGTCTGCATGGAGCTTAGAGTACAGTGAAATGAAAGAATGAATCCTCAACCAAACATTATTAAGGTGGTGAGGGCTACATATAGGGAAGTTCGAGGCACTCTGCACACAGGAGGGCTCCTTGAGGAGGCTGACATGGAGGCTGAGCTGAGACTTGAAGGATCAGCAGAAGTTTTGAAACCATCTTATTCTGTAGTCTACATTTATGTGAAGAGGCCTCATCTGAGAAAAAAAATAAATGTTTCTATTTGTCAGTTTAGGCTTCTGAGTGTCCTGAACCACAGAGATGTTCTAGCATAAACAATAAAGGAACAGGGTCAGTGACTTCTTATTCAGAGGTTTAGCTCTCCTGAGGGCTCTGAGCATTTGAAATATTTGTTTTCTCTTTATTTATTTTATTTATTTATTTTTTTGTGGTACGTGGGCCTCTCAGTGTTGTGGCCTCTCCCATTGCGGAGCACAGGCTCCGGACGCGCAGGCTCAGCAGCCATGGCTCACGGGCCCAGCCGCTCCGTGGCATGTGGGATCTTCCCGGACCAGGGCAAGAACCCGCGTCCCCTGCAACAGCAGGCGGACTCTCAACCACTGCACCACCAGGGAAGCCCTCCCTTTATTCTTGACCTAAGCTCCTTACTTTGTCTACAAAAAAGCCTAAAGTGTCACTTGTGTTTATTGAGAAATTTTTGTATTACCTCTTTCCTACAACCTCTCTCTTCAAGGAAAGTCAACACAGGAATTCACACCTTTGCCTTAGAACAGCAAGATACAATTCAGGGAACTCATAACTTGGATGAGAAAAGAATTACTTCTTTACTTCAGTCTTAATTTTACTACTCTAACCTCTAACTAAAATGTACCATTACTTTTGTCCCCCCACCCCACCGCCGTATACACCATGTATTGCCGATACTGTACAACAAAGTTGTTACGAGCAGCATCCAGCAAAGACTGAGAGCCCCAAACCTGCCACCAGGGCTCACACTCTATAAAACCCTGGGGTCCTAGAAATCTCTAAATGCATCACCAGGCACCTGGAACTATTGAAAATGTAGCATTACTTTCATTAGGAACACAGACAACAAAGCATGAAAGTGTTATTAGTACCTGTGACTTTACAGACCAATAGAAACAAAAGATATTTACAGTTGTTACATATCTTCAAAATTGTTTTTTTCCACTACTATTTAGAATTACAGTGGCTATTAGACCTGCCACTAGATCATATGTGATTGTGATCTTTCTATCTACAGCTGCTCATACTGTGGGCCTGGACAACTACATGGCACCGAGAAGTCAGTCCTGCCATCACCAAGTGGTAGCAAGTTCTCATACTAGTGACCCAGGCATCCACACTGATCTCTGGTATTCCATATCTACAATTGTTCACTCATCAATACATAGTTGAAGATAGGTCATCCACATTGTCTGACTGGATAGTTCAAATGAGATTTCTTAACTCCCTGTAAAAACACCTATCTGTTTGTAATGCGGCATAGGACTGTGTAAACAGCCTTCACTCTGATATGATATGTCTTTGAAAGACTTTAACCTGTCTGCATTCTAAATGTACTGTCTTGTTATTTAATGTGTTAATGAATATTCATTTTTAATATTTTGCTAATTATTCTATAATGGGTTTCCTTTATCATGTTAGGTGTATGATTCTTATTTTGTGCATTTAAGAACATTTTTATGAGAAGGAGTTTATAGGTCAAACCAAATTGGCCAAGGAATAAAAAAAGGCTAAGAAACCCTATGTTAGATTAATGGTCTCCTGGTTACACTGCAATTATAGTACTGAAAGGAGCCCTTGTGGAGCTTCTAAAGGAGAGCAATGGCCTTACACTGGTAAAACTTGTATGCTTATGTAAAGAACATGGTAAAGGCGAACTCTTCTAACTTCTGTATAGTCATATCTCTCCTACGCCAATATGTAATCATCAGCTTGGATTTTTAAAAACATTTTTACTGAAGTATAACACACATATAGAAATGTCCACAAATCACAAAATATAAACTATCACAAAGTGAATGCACAATAAACTGCCAACCAGGTCAAGAAACAGAACATCCTAGCACCCCAGACTTCACTTTTCATGCCCCTTCCCAATCACTACTCCTCCTCTAAGGTTACCACTCTTTTAACTTCTGATACCATAACTTAGTTCTGGCTGTTAGTGAACTTTACATAAATGAAAACAGCTATAAGATTCAGCCATATTTACCTGTATAGCTACTGTCCATTCATTCTTTTTGCAATATAGTATTCCACTGTATGAATATACTACATTTTATTTATCTATTCTACTGTGGATGTACAATTACATTGTTTCCAATTTGGGGACATTACAAATAATGTTCCTATGAACATTATCATCCATATCTTTGGGCACATATGAGAACTACTAATTAATGGGTAAGCAAAGACTCAATTTCAGTAGCTGAGTCATACAGTTTTCTGAAATTGTTGATATATATGACCACCAGCAATGTATGAAAGTCACAGTGCTTCCACATCCTCACCAATCCTTGACAATACCTAGTGTCAACCTGCTTATTTTTAGCTATTCTGAGGTGTATCTCATGGCTGTTTTTTTTTTCTGCAAACACCAGCTTTATTAAATCTTAATATTTTGCCTTACTTGTTTCAATCTTTCTTTTTTTATCATCTTTATTGGAGTATAATTGCTTTACAATGGTGTGTTAGTTTTCTGCTGTATAACAAACTGAATCAGCTATAAATATACATATATCCCCATATCCCCTCCCTCTTGCATCTCCCTCCCACCCTCCCTATCCCACCCTTCTAGGTGGTCACAAAGCACTGAGCTGATCTCCCTGTGCTATACGGTTGCTTCCCACTAGCTTTCTATTTTACATTTGGTAGTATATATAAGTCGATGCCACTTTCACTTTCCCAGCTTACCCTTCCCCCAGCCCGTGTCCTCAAGTCCATTTTCTACATCTGCATCTTTATTGCTGTCCTACCTCTAGGTTCTTCAGAACCTTTTTTTTTTTTTTAGATTCCATATATGTGTGTTAGCATACGGTATTTCCTTTTCTCTTTCTGACTTACTTCACTCTGTTTGACAGACTCTAGGTCCATCCACCTCACCACAAATAAATCAATTTCGTTTCTTTTTATGGCTGAGTAATATTCCATTGCATATATGTGCCACATCTTCTTTATTCATTCATCTGTTGATGGACACATAGGTTGCTTCCATGTCCTGGCTATTGTAAACAGAGCTGCAATGAACATTGTGGTACATGGCTCTTTTTGAATTATGGTTTTCTCAGGGTATATGCCCAGTAGTGGGATTGCTGGGTTATATGGTAGTTCTATTTTTAGTTTTTTAAGGAACCTCCATACTGTTCTCCATAGTGGCTGTATCAATTCCCACCAACAGTGCAAGAGGGTTCCCTTTTCTCCACACCCTCTTCAGCATTTATTGTTTGTAGATTTTTTGATGATGGCCATTCTGACTGGTGTGAGGTGATACCTCACTGTAGTTTTGATTTGCATTTCTCTAATGATTAGCGATATTGAGCATCCTTTCATGTGTTTCTTGGCAATCTGTGTATTTTCTTTGGAGAAATCTCTATTTAGTTCTTCTTCCCATTTTGGATTTGGTTATTTGTTTTTTTGATATTGAGCTTCATGAGCTGCTTGCAAATTTTGGAGATTAATCCTTTGTCAGTTGCTTCGTTTGCAAATATTTTCTCCCATTCTGAGGGTTATCTTTTCATTTTGTTTGTAGTTTACTTTGCTGTGCAAAAACTTTTGTTTCATTAGGTCCCATTTGTTTATTTTTGTTTTTATTTCCATTTCTCTAGGAGGTTGGTCAAAAAATATCTTGCTGTGATGTATGTCATACAGTGTTCTGTCTATGTTTTCCTCTAACAGCTTTATAGTGTCTGGCCTTAAATTTAGGTCTTTAATTCATTTTGAGTTTATTTTTGTATATGGTGTTAGGGAGTGTTCTAATTTCATTCTTTTACATGTAGCTGTGCAGTTTTCCCAGCACCACTTACTGAAGAGGTCGTCTTTGCTCTATTGTATAGTCTTGGCTCCATTATCAAAGATAAGGTGACCATATGTGTGTGGGTTTATCTCTGGGCTTTCTATCCTGTTCCATTGATCTATATTTGTTTTTGTGCCAGCACCATACTGTCTTGATTACTGTAGCTTGGTAGTATAGTCTGAAGTCAGGGAGTCTGATTCCTCCAGCTCTGTTTTTCTTTCTCAAATTGCTTTGGCTATTCGTGGTGTTTTGTCTTTCCATACAAATAGTGAAATTTTCTGTTCTAGTTCTGTGAAAAATGCCATTGGTAGTTTGATAGGGATTGCACTGAATCTCTAGATTGCTTTGGGTAGTATAGTCGTTATCACATTGTTGATCCTTCCAATCCAAGAACATGGTATATCTCTCCATCTGTTTGTATCATCTTTAACTTCTTTCATCAGTATCTTATAGTTTTCTGCATACAGGTCTTTTGTCTCCTTAAATAGGTTTATTTCTAGGTATTTTATTCTTTTTATTGCAGTGGTAAATGGGAGTGTTTCCTTAGCTTCTCTTTCAGATTTTTCATCACAGGTGTATAGGAATGCAAGAGATTTCTGTGCATTAATTTTGTATCCTGCTACTTTACCAAATTCATTGATTAGCTCTAGTAGTTTTTTGGTAGCATCGTTAGGATTCTCTATGTACAGTATCATGTCATCTCCAAACAGTGACAGCTTTACTTCCTCCTTTCTGATTTGGATTCCTTTTATTTCTTTTTCTTCTCTGATTGCTGTGGCTAAAACTTCCAAAACTATGTTGAATAAGAGTGGTGAGAGTGGGCAACCTTGTGTTGTTCCTGATCTTAGCAGAAATGGTTTCAGTTTTTCACCATTGAGAACGATGTTGGCTGTGGGTTTGTCATATATGGCCTTCATTATTTTGAGGTAAGTTCCCTGTATGCCTACTTTCTGCAGGGCTTTTATCATAAATGGGTGCTGAATTTTGTCAAAAAATTTTCTTCATCTATTGAGATGATCATATAGTTTTTCTCCTTCAGTTTGTTAATATGGTGTATCACACTGATTGATTTGCGTATATTAAAGAATCCTTGCATTCCTGTGATAAACCCCACTTTATGACAGTGTATGATCCTTTTAATGTGCTGTTGGATTCTGTGTGCTAGTGTTTTGCTGAAGATTTTTGTAACTATGTTCATCAGCGATATCGGCCTGTAGATTTCTTTGTGACATCTTTGTCTCCTTTTGGTATCAGGGTGATGTTGGTCTTGTAGAAGGAGTTTGGGAGTGTTCCTCCCTCTGCTATATTTTGGAAGGGTTTGAGAAGCATAGGTGTTACCTGTTCTCTAAACGTTTGATAGAATTCGCCTGTGAAGCCATCTGATCCTGGGCTTTTGTTTGTTGGAAGATTATGAATTACCATCTGAATTTCAGTGCTTGTGATTGTCTGTTTATATTTTCTATTTCTTCCTGGTTGTTTTGCTTTTCTAAGAATTTGTTCATTTCTTCCAGGTTGTCCATTTTATTGGCATATAGCTGCTTGTGGTAATCTCTCATGATCCTTTGTATTTCTGCAGTGTCAGTTGTTACTTCTCCTTTTTCATTTCTAATTCTATTGATTTGAGTCTTCTCCTGTTTTTTGTTTTTTTTCCTGGCTAATGGGTTATCAATTTTGTTTATCTTCTCAAAGAACCAGCTTTTAGTTTATTGAACTTTGCTATTGTTTCCTTCATTTCTTTTTCATTTATTTCTGATGTGATCTTTATGATTTCTCTCCTTCTGCTAACTTTGGGGTTTTTTTGTTCTTCTTTCTCTAATTACTTTAGGTGTAAGGTTAGGTTGTTTATCTGAGATGTTTCTCGTTTCTTGAGGTAGGATTGTATTGCTATCAACTTTCCTCTTAGAACTGCTTTTGCTGCATCCCATAGGTTTTGGGTCATCGTGTTTTCATTGTCATTTGTTTCTAGGTATTTTTTGATTTCCTCTTTGACTTCTCCAGTGATGTCTTGGTTAGCAAGTAGTGTGTTGTTTAGCCTCCATGTGTTTGTATTTTTCACAGATATTTTCCAGTAATTGATATGTAGTCTCATAGTGTTGTGGTCCGAAAATATACTTGAAACTATTTCAGTTTTCTTAAACTTACCATGGCTTGATTTGTGACCCAAGATGTGGTCTATCCTGGAGAATGTTCCATGAGCACTTGAGAAGAAAGTGTATTCTGCTGGTTTTGGATGGAGTGTCCTATAAATATCAATGAAATCCATCTTCTTTAATGTATCATTTAAAGCCTGTGATTCGTTATTTATTTTCATTTTGGATGATGTGTCCATTGGTGAAAGTGGGGCGTTAAAGTCCCCTACTATGATTGTGTTACTGTTGATTTCCCCTTTTATGGCTGTTAGCATTTGCCTTATGTATTGAGGTGCTCCTATGTTGGGTGCATAAATATTTACAATTGTTATATCTTCTTCGATTGATCCCTTGATCCTTATGTAGTGTCCATCTTTGTCTCTTGTAATAGTCTTTATTTTAAAGTCTATTTTGTCTGATATGAGAATTCTACTCCAGCTTTCTTTTGGTTTCCATTTGCATGGAATATCTTTTTCCATCCCCTCACTTTCAGTCTGTATGTGTCCCTTGGTCTGTAGTGGGTCTCTTGTAGACAGCATATATATGGGTCTTGTTTATGTATTGAAGCAGCCAGTCTATTCCTTTTGTTTGGAGCATTTAATCCATTTACATTTAAGGTAATTATTGATATGTATTTTCCTGTTACCATTTTCTTAATTGTTTTGGGTTTGTTATTGTAGGTCTATTTTTTCTCTTGTGTTTCCTACCTAGAGAAGTTCCTTTAGCATTTGTTGTAAAGCTGGTTTGGTGGTGCTGAATTCTCTTAGCTTTTGCTTGTCTGTAAAGGTTTTAATATCTCTGTCGAATCTGAATGAGATCCTAGTTGGGTAGGGTAATCTTGGTTTTAGGCTTACCCCTTTCATCACTTTAAATATGTCCTGCCACTCCCTTCTGGCTTGCTGAGTTTCTGTTGAAAGATTAGCTGTTAACCTTAAAGGAATTCCTTTGTATGGTTTTTTTTTTAAAATAAATTTATTTATTTTTTATATTTTTGACTGTGTTGGGTCTTTGTTGCTGTGCATGGGTTTTCTCTAGTTACGATAAGCAGGGGCTCCTTTGTATGTTATTTGTTGTTTTTCCCTTTCTGCTTTTAATATTTTTTCTTTGTATTTAATTTTTGATAGTTTGATTAATATGTGTCTTGGAGTGTTTCTCCTTGGATTTATCCTGTATGGGACTCTCTGTGCTTCCTGGAATTGATTAACTATTTCCGATCCCATATTAGAGAAGTTTTCCACTATAATCTCTTCAAATGTTTTCTCAGTCCCTTTCTTTTTCTCTTCTTCTCCTGGGACCACTATAATTTGAATGTTTGTGCGTTTAATGTTGTCCCACAGGTCTCTGAGACTGTCTTCAATTCTTTTCATTCTTTTTTCTGTATTCTGCTCTGCAGTAGTTATTTCCACTATCTTATCTTCCAGGTCACTTATCTGTTCTTCTGCCTCAGTTATTCTGCTATTGATCCTTTCTAGAGAATTTTTAATTTCATTCATTGCGTTGTTCATCATTGTGTGTTTGCTCTTTAGTTCTTCTAGGTTCTTGTTAAAAGTTTTTTGTATTTTCTCCATTCTCTTTCCAAGATTTTGGATCATCTTTACTATCATTATTCTGAATTCTTTTGCAGGTAGACTGCCTATTTCCTCTTCATTTGTTTGGTCTGGTGGGTTTTTACCTTGCTCTTTCATCTGCTGTGTGTTTCTCTGTCTTCTCATTTTGCTTAATTCACTGTGTTTGGGGTCTCCTTTCGCAGGCTGCAGGTTCGTAGTTTCTGTTGTTTTTGGTGTCTGTCCCCAGTGGGTAAGGTTGGTTCAGTGGGTTGTGTAGGCTTCAGGGTGGAGGGCACTAGTGCCTGTGTTCTGGTGGATGAGGCTGGATATTGTCTATCTGGTGGGCATGACCATGTCCGGTGGTTTATTTTGGGGTGTCTGTGACCTTATTATGATTTTAGGCAGCCTCTCTGCTAATGGGTGGGGTTGTGTTCCTGTCTTGCTAGTTGTTTGGCATAGGGTGTCCGGCACTGTGTCTTATCAGTCATTGAGTGGAGCTTGGTCTTAGCGTTGAGATGGAGATCTCTGGGAGAGCTTTCACCATTTGATATTACGTGGAGGCTGGGAGGTCTCTGGTGGACCAATGTCCTGAACTTGGCTCTCCCACCTCAGAGGCAGAGGCCTGACACCCAGCTGGAGCACCCTGTCAGCCACACAGCTCAGAAGAAAAGGAAGAAAAAAATAAATAAATAAAATAAAATAAAGATTTAAAAAAAATAATAATTAAAAAAATTTAATTAATTAAAAAGTAATTTAAAAAAAGAAAGAAGAGAGCAACAAACCAAAAAACATATCCACCAATGATAGCAAGCACTAAAAAATATACTAAAAAAACAAACAAACAAAAATGGACAGAACCCTAGGACAAATGGTCAACATGAAGCTATACAGACAAAATCCCACAAAGAAGCATACACATACACACTCACAATAAGAGAAAATGGAAAAAAATACATATATCATTGCTCCCAAAGTCCACTGCCTCAATTTTGGGATGATTCATTGTCTATTCAGGTATTCCACAGATGCAGGGTACATCAAGTTGACTGTGATTTAATCCGCTGCTCCTGAGGCTGGTGGGAGAGATTTCCCTTTCTCTTCTTTGTTCGCACAGCTCCTGGGGTTCAGCTTTGAATTTGGCCCCGCCTCTGTGTGTAGGTTTCCTGAGGGCATCTGTTCTTCGTTCAGACAGGACGGGGTTAAAGTAGCAGCTGATTAGGGGGCTCTGGCTCACTCAGGCTGGGCGGAGGGAGGGGTATGGAATTCCGGTGAGCCTGCGGCGGCAGAGGCCGGTGTGACATTGTACCAGCCTGAGGTGTGCTGTGTGTTTCCCCGGGGAAGTTGTCCCTGGATCACAGGACCCTGGCTGTGGCGGGCTGCACAGTCTCCTGGGAAGGGAGGTGTGGACTGTGACCTGTGCTTGCACACAGGCTTCTTGGTTGCTGCAGCATCAGCCTTAGCGTCTCATGCCCATCTCTGGGGTCCGTGCTGATAGCCGCAGCTCGCGCCCGTCTCTGGTGATCGTTTAGGCAGTGCTCTGAATCCCCTCTCCTCGCGCACCCCGAAACAATGGTCTCTTGCCTCTTCGGCAGGTCCAGACCTTTTCCTGGACTCCCTCCCAGCTAGCTGTGGTGCACTCGCCCCCTTCAGGCTGTGTTCATGCAGCCAACCCCAGTCCTCTCCTTGGGGTCTGATCTCCAGAGCCCGAGCCTCAGCTCCCAGCCCCACCCATCCCGGCAGGTGAGCAGAGAAGCCTCTCAGGCTGGTGAGGGCTGGTAGGCACCAATCCTCCGTGCAGGAATCTCTCCACTTTGCCCTCCGCACCCCTGTTGCTGCGCTCTACTCCGTGGCTCTGAAGCTTTCCCCCCTCTGCCACCCGCAGTCTCCACCCGTGAAGTGGCTTCTAGTGTCTGGAAACCTTTCTTCCTTCACAGCTCCCTCCCACTGGTGCAGGTCCCGTCCCTATTCTTTTGTTTCTGTTTTTTCTTTTTTCTTTTTCCCTACTCAGGTACGTGGGGAGTTTCTTACCTTTTGGGGAGTCTGAGATCCTCTGCCGGCGTTCAGTAGGTGTTGTATAGGAGTTGTTCCACATGTAGATGTATTTCTGATGTATTTGTGGGGAGGAAGGTGATCTCCATGTCTTACTCCTCCACCATCTTGAAGTTCTCTCTCCTCATTGCTGTTTTAAGAATATTAAGTATATAAATTCTATGATAGAAATTTACATGCCAATTTTCTGAAAAACATGTTTCAACTTAATACAACCATCAGAGACAGCAGACAAGTTTTGCGTTAAATATATGGAAGCTTATGTAAAAATTAAGACCATTCTTCTCTTACATTTTGCGTAACTGAAAAAAAGGAAAATAAATTACTGGGTTTCTGTCTGCTACTCTCTGAAAGGACTTAATGATAATTAAGACCCACATAATGCCTCATCCTCGGGATCTCACAGTCGGAAGGAGGATGCCGACAAATGAACAAGTGTTAATAAGGCAGCATGATAAGAGCTGATGGAAGCACATAAGATGGCACTGATCCTGTTTCAGGAGGTCTGGAAATTGAGCTCTAAGCTTATGTCAAAGGATGAAGACACTCTATACAGGTGAACAAATGAGGATTAGGGAATTAAAGACAAAGAGAATCATTTTTAAAAAGGCCCAGCACCACCACCAACTCCCTGAGGGACTGACATAAGTCAAATAAAAAAGATGGTGACTGGAGGTATCTAAAGTGCACTAAGGTCAAAAGTTCTAGGGAAGTGGCATGGGGGACACTGTTGGTAGCACAGTGGGAAGGATGCTATAAGACTGCTTAACACTTGTGTGCACAGGCGTATCACCTATTCACTGTTTCTCTACCCACATCGTGTTTGGTACTGCTAGGTTCCCTGGTGCCACAGCTTAAGAAGGATAAATTCCCCAGAGGTGTCAGACCTGTAGATGCTTTGGAGCAAGCAGTGAGGCAGGATGAAGCGGGTGTCACCCCCTTCTGCCAAAAGCCAACCTGAATGAAGACATCTCAGTGGATCACAGTGTAGGTTTCTGATAATTCGATGAAAAGGTCCTCTTCTCCCTCCCCCATCCCACTGACTTTTATTTTAGCATGTGTAAACCCCTTGAAAATTAGATACCACTTCAGGACAAGAGGGGGGATAACTAAGTTGACTAAGATATAATTTCTGTCACCCAGTGGACTGGGAATTTAAAGTAGAAGCTTATTTGTTGTGGCAGAATAAAGAGTCACTTCTACTACACACTAAGTTAGGTGAATAAGACTTGCATCTTCCACAGTTTGAGTGTATGTTCTCCTAAGTGCTTGGCAACATATATGCGGAGTGGGTTAGATACTCTCTAGGGTTAGGTATATTAAGGGAGGACAACAGGAAAGAAAGTGGGAGAACTTAGCAAGCAGTCCACAGAATCTAGACCTAATAGGAAAGAAGAGGAAAAAGAGAGAAGCTAATCTGTTGGAGAGAAGCAGGCAGGCCAGGGAGCTCTTAGAGTCCACCATGAGATTAAGGGCCAGGAGTGACAGCACTGAACAAGGGTGGCAGAAGAGAGTGTCAGAAAGCAGAATGTTTATACTGTAGGAGTTGAAAGCTGGAACTGGGGGCAGACATCTTTACTTTTAATCCAAGTTCTACCATCTACTTACTATATGACTTTGAACAATTTACTTAAACATTGGGAGCCTCAGTTTCCCTCTCAGTAAAATGGGGGTCATTATGGTATCTATCTCACAGAGTTGAGTTCAGAATCAAATGAAACAATAAATCTAAAGGTGATAGCTTGGTGTCCTGGCACATGCTAAGTGCCTAATCCATGGCAGCTATGATAATTGGCAAAGCAGTTCCTGTTATGGAATTCAGAAGGATACAGTGTCTACATTGTGGACAAGGGCCGAGGTGGAAAGACAGTTTAAGGCTTGGGCATGGAGGAGGTCAAGAATATCGTGTTGGATGGCAATCTCTATAAACTCTGAAGTCAGTGCAGTGACATGATTTGGGGTAGAGAGGAGTTCTGTGAGCTAGATGCCAAAATGTACATCAGCCGACAGGGAGTGACCAGACAGTCAGAAACAATCAGGCGGAGGAAGGTAATGAGCATCAGAGCGCAGGAATGCTTTTCAGGGAAGTGGAAGAACGGGAGTTCAGAAGTGACACTGCGGAGCCAAAAGGTGTGAGCTTTACCGCCGAGTGCCGATATAGGTGATATGAGAAGGAGCAGCAATGACTTGAAAAAGATATAAGAGGAACGGTCCCCAGGGAGAACCAGGTTTCAGTTAAAGCAAAAATGGGACAAAGAGTTCCAGAAAGTGGGAGAAGTGTAGTAGAATTTGTTTATTGTGGAAAAAAAGCCTCAGAGGGCACCTGGAAAGGTTTGGGAGGAAGAGAAGCACAGGAGGTTGGAGTGATCGAGGGAGCCCTTAGCAGTGGCATCCATCAGAAGCTCCTACTGGACCCTACAGGATTCTATGGGTGACCTGTAACCCCTTTAAAAGACCTTTTGAAAAGACTCAGTTAGACTTCTCTGTGCTGTCAGGGTTGAAAGGGCAAAAATCCGTAAATCAGAAACAGGTACGCACAGATTAAAAAGAAATTTGATTCGAGAGAATCCAAAGTATTAGCAAATTAGTATATTCGATAATACGTGTTCATAACTCCCATTCTACAGCATCCTAATAAAACCCTAGAAATCTTCCTAATGAAATAACTGCATCGTTCTGTCTCAAAAGCACCAGAAAATTACCTAGGCATATCCTATTCAAGACAAGCACTAGCTGCTTTACTTGGCAAATCTCAGAAACTGTGAGGCAATGATTGGTTTTTAGGGAACCACTTTAGATACTTCACTTGCTTCAGTTTTAAAATGTGGTGTTTAGACTGTCTTTGAGCATGCCTCACATCTATTGAGAGGTCTTTGTATTGTCCAGGACATGGTCTCATCTAGTGCCCTAGACACCTTTAGGAAAACTGGAGAGATCTGCTGTCTGAAACACAACTGCCAAGGTCAACTCTGACTGTGGCTTTGCTTCAAGTTCCAAGAGCTTTTCAAACAGTAAGGTTGATGCTGCCAATGCTAAATACTGCATGTGAAATAAAAGAAACATCCATAATGAGGGACACAAATGAAGATAAAATCACTGTGTCAGGAAAAATAAATAAAACAGTTATGGAGGAGAGTAGTGATAGGATACATTTCCTATTTAAATTCATTGTTTTGCTGTTTCCAGGTAAACAGCACAAAGGTGAGAAAGATTTGTAAGCCTCTGTGGCAGAGACAAATTTTGTTAAAAAGTAAGAAGCAGTGCAGACTTCTGTCTGCCAGGACAAGAAACGTCAGACCAGAGGAAACTCTCTTCAGCTCATTCAGACATTTGGAATAAATCACTGGTTGCCGGCTGGAAATAACTTGTTGGGAAAGATTTCCTGAGACGCTAATATTATGCTCGGAAATTCAATGTGCTGAACAAAGACAGCACTGTTGTGGAGTTCTGCTACGAATCGGTGCACTTGGGCACTGTGCTGGGATGCCAAGGGCCTTGTAGCCACTATTTGAAGTTGCAGGGGTTTCCCTCAGTGAGCGCCAGGAGCTGCTGCATTTGCACATGGTTTAGAAGAAAGAGTGTGGCAAGAACATAGAGCTGGGAGTCTGGCTGAACTGCAAGTGAAACTCTATCTTGTCACTCACAATGCGTGTGACCTTAGCTTAGTTGCTTACTCTCTCAGAGGTTTAGTTTCCTATATATAAACTGAGGTTAATACCTAGTGATAATTACATGAGATAAAGTATGTAAGGCATCTGGAAAAGCTCCCAGTTCTTAGAAAATACTCAGTAGTATTTATCATACAAATAAAGCTCCAGATCCATATGCTTAATGGAGAAAGGAAGAGTATATCCATTATAAAACAACTTTGCTGTTAGTTGATCATGTATTGACACCAAGTCCAGTAGAGTTTACAAAACAGTTCTCTAATTCAGGTTCCAGCACCAAAAACCACGTGGGTATAGAGGTTCTGGAGTGGGATCTGTTAGGCTGTTCAACAAAAATTGAGGCCCTCAACCAGTCCAAGTCCCTCACACTAGACTCTGAAGCTCTCATATGACTACCATCTTCTCTAGCACCTAGAGAAACAAACGCTTCCCAAAGGGGAATTCTCTTTCTCTCTTCTATTTACTCCTCTATTCCGAAAGCCCCATTTCTTAGCCTCCTGTAGAGGTTGTCAGTTGAATGAATCTAGTTGATTTCATTATGAATATAACCAAGTGAGAGTGGTAAAGCAGGTTCAAGAGTCCCTGGAACTTAAGGAAGTAATCAGACTTTTTAGACAATCAAGATGGACCATTCTCAGCAGTTCTCCTGTGAGGTAAAATATTTAAAGATTTCAATCTCTTCCTCAACTACAAGAGATCCTTTGCCTCCCTGGCTTCTTCCTTCCATGCTATGTATGTGTATGTCGGAAAGGGTGAATGTTAGAGAGGAAAAAAATCACATCCTGCCATAGTCCCTTTGATGGATTTCATGGAGCTCTTACAAAGGTAGGTACAACTACTTTTTTCCTAATGGTTAAAGATTGGCTGAGGTGTTCTGTGCCCTAATACCAGCAATAAGTGTAACAGGGAAGAACAAATCTGACTCTACATATTGGATCTGTTTCTTTTACTTTAACCATTATATCTATTGCTTTTGCTGCAAGTTAAGAATGTTGCCTATAGCCTGAAATATGGAGGATAGCCTGTTTTCAAGGCCCTGATTTTTAAAGGTATAACACTTTTCCATTCATACAGAGATAAAAAGGTGCACAACAGAGAATAATACTTATCTTGTTGGAGGTTTACAGGAACATCATGACCTGACCTACATGGACAGCTCCAACAGGATTTGCACACCAAGAAGTTTGCAACAACCAACCATATCCCCTCCCCTTTTAGTATAAAAGGAGCCTGAATTCTAACTTGGAGAAGATGGTTCTTTGGGACACCAGTCCACCATCTTCTCAGTCTGCTGGCTTTCAAATAAAGTTGCTATTCCTTGCCTCAATAACTTGTCTCTCGATTTATTGGCCTGTCATGCAGCGAGAAATATGAGCTTGGACTCAGTAACATAAATCTCCTGGCATGTTCAGCTCTTAAGAGGATGCACTGTAGGATCTTCCACTTACTTCTCCACTTTGGAGTTCTTTAAAGTCTTCAAATACCAATCTCCATTACCTTGTTCAAGATATACTGGCTGGTCCCTTGGGTTCTTTTGCCACTGTCTCCTGTTCAAGCACTGTGAAGGGGGCTATCTCTGCCTTGCTGTATTGAACTTAGAGCTTTCCCACTGCTATCCAAGATCTCTTCCTAAATCTCCTACCATCATCCTACCCTCTTCTTCAGAGAGAATACAGTGGGGTTTTCTTTCTTTTTTTCTCTCATGACAGAGAAGTCAGCCTGTTAATCTTGGTATGAGTATTAACAGAAGTGTCCTATGAAGAATGGATCTTCCATTCTTCACTCCTCTAAGTGCCCCATCCCAGACCCCTGATTCATTCATAAGTGACAGGGAACTTCACCAACCCACTATAGAATATAAGGAAACTTCCGACAGTAAGCTACTTCATGCCCATCAGGAAGCCTAAATTCTGTAGCAAAATTCAGGTCTCCAGGCCATTGTTCCTGGTGTCATACTGCTTGGTTTTCCTTTTTCTGCTGCACATTGTTATGGCAACCCACAATAACCAACAACTAATATGCCACTTGGAGTTGACTGCTGAAGTTAGAGGTATATACTAAAGGAAACTGTTCCCTTTTGTCACCTTGTTACATACCACAAGCCAGAGGTTGGGTAGCCAGGGGTCCTTCTTAAACTTTGAAAAATGAGACTCCAGTGGTGGCATTTCTACTAGCCTTGTATACATGGACAGAAAATTGGTACACAGGCTTCACTGAGATGCCACTTCACAACCATTGGACTGGAAACATTGAAAAGAACTTGAACAACTATTTATGGTATGGTTGTGAAGAAAATGGTATTTTCATGCATTAATGATATAAGTATGAACTACTACACTGTAAACATTTATTAGAGAATTCAGCACCACAAAGCCAGCTTTACAACAAATGCTAAAGGAACTTCTCTAGGCAGGAACCACAAGAGAAGGAAAAGACCTACAATAACAAACCCAAAACAATTAAGAAAATGGGAATAGGAACATACGTATCAATAATTACCTTAAATGTAAATGGATTAAATGCTCCAACCAAAAGACATAGACTGGCTGAATGGATATAAAAACAAGATGCGTATAGATGCTGTCTAAAAGAGACCCACTTCAGACCTAGGGACACATACAGACTGAAAGTGAGAGGATGGAAAAAGATATTCCACGCAAATGGAAATCAAAAGAAAGCTGGAGTAGCAATTCTCATATCAGACAAAACAGACTTTAAAATAAAGACTATTACAAAAGACACAGAAAGAAACTACAAAATGATCAAGGGATCGATCCAAGAAGGAGATACAACAATTGTAAATATTTATGAACCCCACTTAGGAGCACCTCAATAAATAAGGCAAATGCTAACAGCCAGAAAAAGGAAAATAATCAGTAACAAAATCATAGTAGCGGACTTTAACACCCCACTTTCACCAATGGACAGATCATCCAAAATGAAAATAAATAAGGAAACACAAGTTTTAAATGATACATTAAACAAGATGGACTTCATTGATATTTATAGGACATTCCATCCAAAAACAACAGAATACATATTTTTCTCAAATGCTCATGGAACACTGTCCA
Organism: Hyperoodon ampullatus; assembly: GCF_949752795.1. Classification (NCBI taxonomy): domain Eukaryota; kingdom Metazoa; phylum Chordata; class Mammalia; order Artiodactyla; family Ziphiidae; genus Hyperoodon; species Hyperoodon ampullatus. The sequence continues at coordinate 66,937,624 of NC_136917.1, forward strand.
GGATAGACCATATCTTGGGTCACAAATCAAGCCTTGGTAAATTTAAGAAAATTGAAATCGTATCAAGTATCTTTTCCAACTAGAACGCTATGAGACTACATATCAATTACAGGAAAAAATCTGTTAAAAATAGAAGCACATGGAGGCTAAACAATACAGTACTTAATAATGAAGTGATCACTGAAGAAATCAAAGAGGAAATAAAAAAATACCTAGGGACAAATAATGAAAACACGATGACCCAAAACCTATGGATGCAGCAAAGGCGGTTCTAAGAGGGAAGTTTATAGCAATACAATCCTACCTCAAGAAACAAGAAAAATCTCAAAAACACAACCTAACCTTACATCTAAAGCAATTAGAGAAAGAAGAACAAAAACACCCCAAAGTTAGCAGAAGGAAAGAAATCATGAAGATCAGATCAGAAATAAATGAAAAAGAAATGATGGAAACAATAGCAAAGATCAATAAAACTAAAAGCCGGTTTTTGAGAAGATAAACAAAATTGATAACCCATTAGCCAGACTCATCAAGAAGAAAAAAAAGAGAAGACTCTAATCAATAGAATTAGAAATGAAAAAGGATAAGTAAAAACTGACACGGTAGAAATATAAAGGATCATGAGAGATTACTATAAGCAGCTATATGCCAATAAAATGAACAACCTGGAAGAAATGGACAATTCTTAGAAAAGCACAGCCTACTGAGACTGAACCAGGAAGAACCAGAAAATATAAACAGATCAATCATAAGTACTGAAATTGAAACTGTGATTAAAAATCTTCCAATAAACAAAAGCCCAAGACCTGATGGCTTCACAGGTGAATTCTATCAAACATTTACAGAAGAGCTAACACCTATCCTTCTCAAACTCTTCCAAAATATAGCAGAGGGAGGAACACTCCCAAACTCAGTCTACAAGGCCACCATCACCCTGATACCAAAAGCAGATGAAGAAGTCACAAAAAAGGGAAACTACAGGCCAATATCCCTGATGAACACAGATGCAAAAATCCTCAACACAGACTAGTAAACAGAATCCAACAGCACAATAAAAAAGATCATACACCATGATCAAGTGGGGTTTATCCCAGGAATGCAAGGATTTTTCAATATATGCAAACCGATAAATGTGATAAGCCATATTAACAAATTGAAGGAGAAAACCCGCATGATAATCTCAATAGATGCAGAAAAAGCTTTTGGCAAAGTTCACCTCCCATTTATGATAAAAACTCTCCAGGAAGTGGGCAAAGAGGGAACTTACCTCAACATAATAAAGGTCATATATGACAAACCCACAGCTAACATTGTCTCTATGGTGAAAAACTGAAACCATTTCCACTAAGGTCAGGAACAACACAAGGTTGCCCACTCCCACCACTATTATTCAACATAATTTTGGAAGTTTTAGCCACAGTAATCAGAGAAGGAAAAGAAATAAAAGGAATCCAAAACAGAAAAGAGGAAAAATTGTGACTGTTTGCAGAGGACATGATACTATACATAGAGAATCCTAAAGATGCTACCAGAAAACTACTAGAGATAATCAATGAATTTGGTAAAGTAGCAGGATACAAAATGAACACACAGAAATCTGTTGCATTCCTATATACTAATGATGAAAAATCTGAAAGAGAAATTAAGAAAATGCTCCCATTTACCACTGCAACAAAAAGAATAAAATACCTAGGAATACACCTACCTAAGGAGACAAAAGACCTGTATGCGGAAAACTATAAGACACTGATGAAGGAAATTAAAGATGATACAAACAGACAGAGAGATATATCATGTTCTTGGATTGGAAGAATCAACATTGTGAAAATGACTATACTACTCAAAGCAATCTACAGATTCAATGCAATCCCTATCAAACTACCAATGTCATTTTTCACAGAAGTAGAACAAAACATTTTACAATTTGTATGGAAACACAAAAGACCCCAAATAGCCAAAGTAATCTTGAAAAAGAAAAACAGAGCTGGAGAAATCAGGCTCCCTGACTTCAGACTATACTGCAAAGCTACAGTAATCAAGACAGTAGGGTACTGGCACAAAAACAGAAATATAGATCAATGGAACAGGATAGGAAGCCCAGAGATAAACCCATGCACATATGGTCACCTTATCTTTGATAAAGGAGGCAAGAATACACAATGGAGAAAAGACAGTCTCTTCAATAAGTGGTGCTGGGAAAACTGGACAGCTACATGTAAAAGAATGAAATTAAAACACTCCCTAACAACATATACAAAAATAAACTCAAAATGGACTAAAGACGTAAATGTAAGGCCAGACAGTATAAACTCTTAGAGGAAAACATAGGCAGAACACTCTAAGACATAAATCACAGTAAGATCCTTTTTAACCCACCTCCTAGAGAAATGGAAATAAAAGCAAAAATAAACAAGTGGGACCTAATGAAACTTAAAAGTTTTGTATAGCAAAGGAAACCAAAACAGGATGAAAAAACAACCCTCAGAATGGGAGAAAATACTTGCAAATGAAGCAACTGACAAAGGATTAATCTTCAAAATTTATAAGCAGCTCATGCAGCTCAGTATCAAAAAAACAAACAACCAAATCCAAAAATGGGCAGAAGAACTAAATAGACATTTCTCCAAAGAAGGTATACAGATTGCCAACAAACACATGAAAGGACGCTCAAGGTCACTAATCATTAGAGAAATGCAAGTCAAAGCTACAATGAGATATCACCTCATACCCTTCAGAATGGCCATCATCAAAAAGTCTACAAACAGGGGCTTCCCTGGTGGCACAGTGGTTGAGAGCCCGCCTGCCGATGCAGGGGACACGGGTTCGAGCCCCGGTCTGGGAAGATCCCATATGCCGTGGAGCAGCTGGGCCCGTGAGCCATGGCCACTGAGCCTGCACGTCCGGAGCCTGTGCTCCGCAACGGGAGAGGCCACAACAGTGAGAGGCCCGTGTACTGCAAAAAAAAAAAAAAAAAAAAAAAAGTCTACAAACAATAAATTCTGGAGAGGGTGTGGAGAAAAGGGAACCCTCTTGCACCATTGGTGGGAATGTAAATTGATACAGCCACTATGAAGAACAGTATGGAAATTCCTTAAAAAACTAAAAATAGACCTACTATACGGCCCAGCTATCCCACTACTGGGCATATACCCTGAGAAAACCATAATTCAAAAAGAGTCATGTACCACAATGTTCATTTCAGCATATTTACAATAGCCAGGACATGGAAGCAACCTAAGTGTCCATCGACAGATGAATGGATAGAGAAGATGTGGCACATATATGCAATGGAATATTACTCAGCCATAAAAAGGAACAAAACTGATTTATTTGTAGTGAGGTGGATGGACCTAGAGTCTATCATACAGAGTGAAGTAAGTCGGAAGGAGAAAAATACCGTGTGCTAACACACATATATAGAATCAAAAAAAAAAAAAGGTTCTGAAGAACCTAGGGGTAGGACAGAAATAAAGATGCAGACGTAGAGAATGGACTTGAGGACATGGGGAGGGGGAAGGTTAAGCTCGGACGAAGTAAGAGAGTGGCATGGACATATATACACTACCAAATGTAAAATAGATAGCTAGTGGGAAGCAACTGCATAGCAAAGGGAGATCAGCTCCGTGCTTTGTGACCCCCTAGAGGGGTGGGATAGGGAGGATGGGAGGGAGACGCAAGAGGGAGGAGATATGGGGATATATGTATATGTATAGCTGATTCACTTTGTTATAAAGCAGAAAGTAACACACCACTGTAAAGCAATTATATGCCAATAAAGATGTTAATAAAAAGTACTTATAACATTTACTCTAGTATTTCATCTCCTAAGAACCTATGCCATAGAAATAAAATATTCCATTCTAAAGGGATATTTGTAGAGGATATTCATTATAGTATTCATTTTGGACAAAAATGGAAGACAAATTTAATACTATCAGTAGGAAAATGACTGAATATATTTTTTACGCCCACTCCATGAAATACAATGCAGACATGAAAACAAATAAATTAGAGTTGTACCAAATTCACAGTTTTCCCTGAAAAAAGATGGGAAGTTGTTAAAATAGATTATCTGAGGGAAGGGGAGGCATGGGGTAGCATGTTGATGTGGGAAAAACAACAAGAAAGTCAAAATAAACAGCTTATATAATCTTGATCATAGTTGTATGTAAAAATTAAAAAAAAAATCTTTATACATATGAATTATTCTACACCCACCAATGTAGACTTCACATTCAATGTCCTGGCTGCTGACTCACAGGAGAGAAGGCCCAGTACTGATAAGGTATGCTTGAGGCAACTCATCAATACATTTTTGTTTATCTAGAACCTTCTTTGATGCAGGATATCTACTGAGTCCCATAAACGGCTTTACTTCTCTAGTGCTGTTCTGCAACTGTGCTTTTTCTCAATTAAAAACTGCATGTTCCCTGCATAGCTCCCAGACACAGAGCAGCAATGACCTACTTCTCAGAGCTCCCGGTGCATTCACTTGTTTCTCCCAGGGCTCCTTCAGAGTCTCGAGTACACGTGGTTTATCTAATTAGACCAGCACCTCCAAAAATCTGTAGAGTCCAACAACCGTCTTTCTCAACTAATGAAATATAACTTTGATTTACAAAAATCCTATGAAATTTATTCCACTGAGATAAATCTGAAGGAAAACTACCTTACCTTCCTCAGCCAAACGTAACTGCTAATATGTGCTCCCCAAAGAAAAGAGTGTAAACTGCCACTCCTCACTCCCTGGTAATGGGTTAAGTTAGGTATAACAAATCTTACTCCTTTCTCTCAGTTTTAGAATAATCCACATTTACCAGGTACATACTAGGCTTTTGAAACACCAGTATAGTATGGTTTCTTAATTCATAGATGAAAAGTGATTCTCTAAAGAATGGTCTAGAAAAGTTCATGGAATTACATTTCTATTCAGTGCTTCCCATCTTTTGCACAGTTCATGTCCCATTTATGGACATGAATTTTTGAACTTAATTCATAACCTCATCTCCATTCCCTACTTCCGGAGTGAGCACGTGAGAAGCTGTCTCCTTTTCCTCTTTCTTCTATCTATAGCTTCATGCTAGTACATGGTTAGTTTTTAGGAAAGTAGCTACGTACTGCTCCTCAGTCTGTGGATTGCAAAATGGGCTGACTATCTAGAAGAGGTTCCTGTTGTGCCCAAAGAGCTCACCTATTCCTGACTGGTCTGTGGAAATCTGAGCACATCATCTCATATGTGTACTTAATTATCTCAATTCCACAATTTCCTTTGGAAATTCTAGGCCACAGTATGCCCAAGATACAGGTTGATCTCTAATTTTAAAAATGTGATGTGATTGGAAACAACTGTCTAATACTACTTAGTACAACCGACTTAGTTTAAGCCTGTGGCTCCACTGGTCTTTCAAGAAATATCCTGAAACTTCTGGGCCATAATTCCAAGCAAACAGCCCAGGTAAGTTTTGTAAGGTTTAATCTAACACTGCAGGGCCCTGAAAATGCTGCCTCTAGGCTAGGACCAAGTTCACTTTCCAAATGCCCCTAATTCTTCTGCAATTTGTTCAATGTTAAAAGGATTCCCCAGGTACATGCAGTATTCCATTAAATGTGTCTTTCTTACATTGGTTACAAAAACAGGCCCTTATTACTGAAGGAAGCCCTGTGAGCTTGCTTAGGAATATCTCTCCCCTGCTCCCTCAAAGAAATCCAGGAAGTCCTCAATCACCACTTTCATTTCCTCATGGATGCTAATATTTCAACCTGACTCCACAACATCTTCTACGCTGACCACTAAGACTTGAGCTCTTCTACCCAATTCTTGTGTTTGTTTGGTTTTTTTTGGTCAATTCTTAGTAAGTAGTCTCTGCTTTTCTGCTTCTAGTCAATCTAACTGCAATAACAGGAAGACTCTGGAGGGCCCTGCTGCCTGCGGTCTGCTGACAGAGCTTGGCTGTATTAGGCTTCCGACAACATCTGATTCATCTTCATTCACTTCTCTGTACAAGTTCCATGGGCCTTTTCTCTACTACCTTAAATAAAACCTTTTTTCTCTAATTTCAAAAACTAGAAGTCTTTTATCTCACTCTGCTGGATAATGAAAATACTGGCATGCATTCTCTAAAATCCTAAGGACTTCTTCACTTTTGCCCAATAGATGGTTGAAAACAGGTTCTCACAGTTATATTTTCTATTTTCATGTTTAGGCATGAGAACAAGCATAATTTCATATGTTTACTGTCCATGATGTTTATTTTTCTCTAAGTGATTATTCAGAGACTTTGCTGATATTTCTGTTGTGTAGCCATATTTCTTACTTTGTAAATTTATTTATTTATTAAAATTTTATTTGTTTTTGGCTGCATTGCATCTTCATTACTGCATGCAGGCTTTCTCTAGTTGCAGTGAGTGGGGGCTACTCTTCGTTGTGGTGCACGGGTTTCTCATTGCGGTGGCTTCTCTTGTTGCGGAGCATGGGCTCTAGGTGCGCAGGTGTCAGTAGTTGTGGCATGCAGCCTCAGTAGTTGTGGCACATGGGCTCTAGAGCACAGGCTCAGTAGTTGTGTTGCGCAGGCTTAGTTGCTCCGTGGCATGTGGGATCTTCCCAGACCAGGGCTCAAACCCATGTCCTTTGCATTGGCAGGCAGATTCTTAAGCATTGCGCCACCAGGGAAGTCCCTATATTTCTTACTTTGAATGAGTATATGAACTGTTGGCCAGAGTGTAGAAAAACTAGAGCAGACATATACTGATTGCTAGAGTAAAGCTGTCACAGCCATTTTGGAAAGCAGTTTGGCCATGCCGTCTAAAGTTAAAACATGAGAATATATTATGAGCCAGCAATTCCATTCTTACAATCTGTTCAGGGAAAAATCTCCCTCATGTTTTTAAGGTGCTATATAAAGAATATTTATTGCAGTAGTCTTTGGATGGCAAATGTTTGGAAATTAACTAATTGTCCCAATTTGTAAAGTAGAGCAAAATAAATTATTTTCTCTACATAAAGACAAAAATTAATACCTGGAATATATAAAGAACAAGTAATTCATGAATATATTATCCTTGTGAAAAACATCATAATGCTATAAACAAAACTAAATCTCTCTTTTATTACCACTCCAAATCTGAGGTCCCTCCTGAGAGGTAACCATGATTATCAACTCCCTATGCACCATGTTCACAGCCTTTATTCCACCTTCCTACTTTTATTTTCTCTTTTCTTTCTGAATTTTAGAATTTTAATATACTCTTGATATGAATCCAATATCTGTTATAAATACTGCAAATACTTTATTCTAGTCTATTGTTTATTATATCTATCATAAAAAAGCTTCTAATTTTGACATCAGATTTATCAGCCTTTTTCTTTATGGCTTTTGGGCATTGTCTATAGAGTTTATGCTATCCCAAGTCATAAACACAGTCATATGCTTATTACTATTACTTTTATAGTTTTGGATTTTGATATAAAGTCTTTATTACATGTAGGATTTATTTTGTGAGTAGCATGTAGTATAACCTTATTTCTTTCCTAACAGTTAACGAATTTCCTCAGAACTACTTATTAAATAATTTATATTTTCTACAGGGATTTGAAATGCCAATTTCACAATACCATATATCCTCAAATGTGTCTGGGATAGTTCCGATGTTTTATCTTATCTCTCTAATCCACTGAATTCATAGAAACCAAATAAAGATCTCAAAATAAGCAGCAAAACATTAGCTAGATTTCAAAATCCATTCATTCAGAAAACAATCTTAAATTTTTACTAGAATAATCTCTTATTCCATATTATTCATAGTAGTTCCACTTCTCTGATTGAACTGCAAGTGATACAACAGTTTTAATCATGTCCTGCTTTTTGCAATTAGCCTATTGTACAAACACTATATATTGAACTCTATCATGAAAGACATAAGGAACCAATGAAACTGTAACACATATTAAAAAGAGGAGACTGATTACTATAAAATAGACCAATTAAGGAGAGGTGGTTGTTTCTGTTCTACAGATGAGAAAACTGAGGTATACAAAAGCGATGGGATTTCCCCAAAGTCACATAGCAAGAAAGTGGCAGAGCATAAACTTTAACATAAGCAGTTAGTCAGAACCCATGTACTCAACCTAAGCAACTACAGTCCAGATCCCATGTACTTAACTACTCCCTAAAGTGACTTCCAACTGGAATAAGATTAAACAGTTGTGAGTCCCTAACACTATTTTAAGTGTTCCTGCAGTGTTTATTCCAAACAAGTTTGTTTACCTACATTTCCCTATTTAGCCCTATAAGAACAATCAAGCAATTTCTGCATAACTACAATTTTAAATGTCACAGAATGTTGTTTCCAGGCAGTTAAAAATAGCCAGACGAAGAGCTTAAGAAAAACTGTTTTAAAATGTAACAGAATAATCCTCTTATTAATGCATGATTATGCACCAAAAATTATTCCAAGACTTACATAAAAGGATAACTTAATAATGATAAAAATTATTCTATTTCCAATATCACATAGATTTTCCACTTACAGTAATGGCACAATTATAAAGTAATATTTTTATATACTTATCAGCACATACCTAACACCTATGGAATAATAACCTTGACCTTTGACAACTGAGATGGTGGCACTATCCATTATATAATGTGTATAAAGTAGTTAGCACAGTGCCTATCATACCCATGTCGTTAGGATACAGTAGCTGTGATTATTATAAATCAAATTACGCTAAAAGGTAAGCAATTTGAGCTTATAAAATAGGATATGCTGTTTTTAAAAATGAAAACTGGACAACTATAAAGTTAGAATGCAATCACCTTTCCCTTGTTTTTGTAGAAGCAATTTACTTTTTAAACTGACATATAACATTATTTTTATTAATTAATTTGTTTGTTTGTTTATTTATTTTTTGCAATATGTGGGCCTCTCACTGTTCTGGCTTCTCCCATTGCGGAGAACAGGCTCCGGACGCGCAGGCTCAACGGCCATGGCTCACGGGCCTAGCCGCTCCGCGGCATGTGGAATCTTCCCGAACCAGGGCACGAACCCGTGTCCCCTGCATCGGCAGGCGGACTCTCAACCACTGCGCCACCAGGGAAGCCCTATTTATTTATTTTTAAACATCTTCCTTGGAATATAATTGCTTTACAATGGTGTGTTAGTTTCTGCTGTATAACAAAGTGAAGTAGCTATACTTATACATATATCCCCATATCCCCTCCCTCTTGCATCTCCCTCCACACTCCCTATCCCGACCCTCTAGGTGGTCACAAAGCACAGAGCTGATCTCCCTGTACAATGTGGCTGCTTCCCACTAGCTACCTATTTTACATTTGGTAGTGTATATATGTCCATGCCACTCTCTCTTTGTACCAGTTTACCCTTCCCCCTCCCTGTGTCCTCAAGTCCATTCTCTACATCTGTGTCTTTATTCCAGTCCTGCCCCTAAGTTCTTCAGAACCATTTTCTTTTTTTTTTTTTTTTTTTGGATTCCATGTATATGTGTTACCATATGGTATTTTTTTTTCTCTTTCTGACTAACTTCACTCTGTATGACAGACTCTAGGCCCATCCAACTCACTACAAATAACTCAGTTCCATTTCTTTTTATGGCTAATATTCTGTTGTATATATGAGCCACATCCTCTTTATCCATTCATCTGTTGATTGACACATAGGTTGCTTCCATGTCCTGGCTATTATAAATAGAGCTGCAATGAACATTGTGGTACATGAGTCTTTTTGAATTATGGTTTCCTCTGGGTATATACTCAGTAGTGGGATTGCTGGGTCGTATGGTAATTCTACTTTTAGTTTTTTAAGGAACCTCCATACTGTTCTCCATAGCGGCTGTATCAATTTACATTCCCACCAACAGTGCAAGAGGGTTCCCTTTTCTCCACACCCTCTCTAGCACTTACTGTTTGTAGACTTTTTGATGATGGCCATTCTGACTGGTGTAAGGTGATACCTCACTGTAGTTTTGATTTGCATTTCTCTAATGATTAGTGATATTGAGCATCCTTTTATGTGTTTCTTGGCAATCTGTATATCTTCTTTGGAGAAATGTTTATTTAGGTCTTCTGCCCATTTTTGGATTGGGTTGTTCTTTTGATATTGAGCTGCATGAGCTGCTTGTATCATTTGGAGATAAATCCTTTGTCACTTGGTTTGCTTGAAAATGTATCTCCCATTCTAAGTGCTGTCTTTTCATCTTGTTTATGGTTTCTTCTGCTGTGCAAAAGCTTTTAAATTTCATTAGGTCTCATTTGTTTATTTTTGTTTTTATTTCCATTTCTCTAGGAGGTGGGTCAAAAAGGATCTTGCTGTGATTTATGTCATAGAGTGTTCTGCCTATGTTTTCTTCTAAGAGTTTGATAGTGTCTGGCCTTACATTTAGGTCTTTAATCCATTTTGAGTTTATTTTTCTGTATGGTGTTAGGGAATGTTCTAATTTCATTCTTTTACATGTAGCTGTTCAGTTTTCCAAGTACTATTTATTGAAGAGGCTGTCTTTTCTCCATTGTATATTTTTTGCCTCCTTTGTCAAAGATAAGGTGACCATACGTGCATGGTTTTATCTCTGAGCTTTCTATCCTGTTCCATTGATCTATATTTCTGTTTTGGGGCCAGTACCATATTGTCTTGATTACTGTAGCTCTGTAGTATAGTTTGATATCAGTTACCCTGATTCCTCCAGCTCCGTTTTTCTTTTTCAAGATTGCTTTGCCTATTCGGGGTCTTTTGTGTTTCGATACAAATTGTGAAATGTTTTGCTCTAGTTCTGTGAAAAATACCATTGGTAGTTTGATAGGGATTGCATTGAATCTGTAGTTTGCTTTGAGTAGTATAGTCATTTACACAATGTTGATTCTTCCAATCCAAGAAAATGGTATATCTCTTCATCTGTTTGTATAATCTTTAATTTCCTTCATCAGTGTCTTATAGTTTTCTGCATACAGGTCTTTTGTCCCCTTAGGTAGGTGTATTCCTAGGTATTTTATTCTTTTTGTTGCAATGGTAAATGGGAGTGTTTCCTTAATTTCACTATCAGATTTTTCATCATTAGTGTATAGGAATGGCAGAGATTTCTGTGCATTAATTTTGTATCCTGCTACTTTACCCAATTCATTGACTAGCTGTAGTAGTTTTCTGGTAGCATCTTTAGGATTCTCCATGTATAGTATCATGTCATCTGCAAACAGTGACAGTTTTACTTCTTCTTTTCCAATTTGTATTCCTTTTATTTCTTTTTCTACTCTGATGGCTGTGGCTAAAACTTCCAAAATTTTGTTGAATAACAGTGCTGAGAGTGGGCAACCTTGTGGTGTTCCTGATCTTAGTGGAAATGGTTTCAGTTTTTCACCATTGAGAACGATGTTGGCTGCAGGTTTGTCATATATGGCCTTTATTATGTTGAGGTAAGTTGCCTGTATGCCTACTTTCTGGAAGGTTTTTATGAAAAATAGGTGTTGAATTTTGTCCAAAGCTTTCTCTGCATCTATTGAGTTGATCATATGGTTTTTAACCTTCAATTTGTTAATATGGTGTATCACATTGATTGATTTGCATATAATGAAGAATCTTTGCATTCCTCGGATAAACCCCACTGGATCATGGTGTATGATCCTTTTAATGTGCTGTAGGATTCTGTTTGCTAGTATTTTGTTGAGGATTTTTGCATCTATGTTCACCAGTGATATTGGCCTGTAGTTTTCTTTTTTTGTGACAGCTTTGTCTGGTTTTGGTATCAGGGTGATGGTGGCCTCGTAGAATGAGTTTGGGAGTGTTCCTCCCTCTGCTATATTTTGGAAGAGTTTGAGAATGAATGGTGTTAGCTCTTCACTAAATGTTTGATAAAATTGCCTGTGAAGCTGTCTGGTCCTGGGCTTTTGTTTGTTGGAAGATTTTGAATCTCAGTTTCAATATCAGTGCTTGTGATTGATCTGTTTATATGTTCTATTTATTCCTGGTTCAGTCTTGGAAGGTTGTGCTTTTCTAAGAATTTGTCCATTTCTTCCAGGCTGTCCATTTTATTGGCATATAGCTGCTTGTAGTAATTTCTTATGATCCTTTGTATTTCTGCATTGTCAGTGTTTACTTCTCCTTTTTCATTTCTAATTCTATTGATTTGAGTTTCTTCCCTTTTTTTCTTGATGAGTCTGGCTAATGGTTTATCAATTTTGTTTATCTTCTCAAAGAACCACCTTTTAGTTTTATTGATCTTTTTGTTTCCTTCATTTCTTTTTTCATTTATTTCTGATCTGATCTTTATGATTTCTTTCCTTCTGTTAACTTTGGGTTTTTATTTGTTCTTCTTTCTCTATTTGCTTTAGGTGTAAGGTTAGGTGTTTATATGAGATGTTCCTTGTTTCTTAAGGTAGGATTGTATTGCTATAAACTTCCCTCTTAGAACTGCCTTTCCTGCATCCCATAGGTTTTGGGTCATCGTGTTTTCATTGTCATTTGTTTCTAGGTATTTTTTGATTTCCTCTTTTCGTTTCTTCAGTGATCTCTTGGTTATTAAGTAGTGTGTTGTTTAGCCTCTAAGTGTTTGTATTTTATACAGATCTTTTCCTGTAATTGATATCTAGTCTCATAGCATTGTGGTCAGTAAAGATACTTGATACGATTTCAATTTTCTTAAGTTTACCAAGGCTTGATTTGTGACCCAAGATATGATCTATCCTGGAGAATGTTCCATGAACACTTGAGAAAAATGTGCATTCTGTTGTTCGTGGATGGAATGTCCTATAAATATCAATTAAGTCCATCTTGTTTAATGTGTCATTTAAAGCTTATGTTTCCTTATTTATTTTCATTTTGGATGATCTGTCCATTGGTGAAAGTGGGGTGTTAAAGTCCCCTACTATGATTGTGTTACTGTCGATTTCCCCTTTTATGGCTATTAGCATTTGCCTTATGTATTGAGGTTCTCCTAAGTTGGGTGCATAAATATTTACAATTGTTATATCTTCTTCTTGGATTGATCCCTTGATCATTATGTAGTGTGCTCCTTTGTCTCTTGTAATAGTCTTTATTTTAAAGTCTATTTTGTCTGATATGGAATTGCTACTCCAGCTTTCTTGTCATTTCCATTTGCATAGAATATCCTTTTTCACATCTTCACTTTCAGTCTGTATGTGTCTCTAGGTCTGAAGTGGGTCTCTTGTAGACAGCATATGTAAGGGTCTTGTTTTTGCATCCATTCAGCCAGTCTATGTCTTTTGGTTGGAGCATTTAATCCTTTTACATTTAAGGTAGTTACCAATCCATATGTTCCTATTACCATTTTATTAATTGTTTTGGCTTTGTTATTGTAGGTCTTTTCCTTCTCTTGTGTTTCCTGCCTAGGGAAGTTCCTCTAGCATTTGTTGTAAAGCTAGTTTTTTGGTACTGAATTCTCTTAACTTCTGCTTTTCTATAAAGATTTTAATTTCTCTGTCGAATCTGAATGAGATCCTTGCTGGGTAGGGTAATCTTGGTTGTAGGTTTTTCCCTTTCATCACTTTAAATATGTCCTGCCATACCCTTCTGGCTTTCAGAGTTGCTGCTTAAAGATCAGTTGTTAACCTTATGGGGATTCCCTTGTATGTTATTAGTTGTTTTTCCCTTGCTGCTTTTAATATTTTTCTTTGTTTTTAATTTTTGATAGTTTGATTTATATGTGTCTTAGTGTGTTTCTCCTTGGATTTATCCTGTATGGGATTCCCTGTGCTTCCTGGACTTGATTGACTATTTCCTTTCCCATGTTAGGGAAATTTTCAACTATAATCTTTTCAAATATTTTCTCAGTCCCTTTCTTTTTCTCTTCTTCTTCTGGGACCCCTATAATTCGAATGTTGGTGCGTTTTATGTTGTCCGAGAAGTCTCTGAGAAGTCTCTGAGACTGTCCTCAATTCTTTTCATTCGTTTTTCTTCATTCTGCTCTGCAGTAGCTATTTCCACTCTTTTATCTTCCAGGTCACTTATCTGTTCTTCTGCCTCAGTTATTCTGCTACTGATTCTTTCTAGAGAATTTTTAAATTAATTAATTAATTTATTTATTTATTTTTGGCTGTGTTGGGTCTTCGTTTCTGTGTGAGGGCTTTCTCCAGTTGTGGCGAGTGGGGGCCCGTCTTCATCACGGTGCATGGGCCTCTCGCTGTCGTGGCCTCTCTTGTTGCAGAGCACAAGCTCCAGATGCGCAGGCTCAGTAGTTGTGGCTCACGGGCCTAGTTGCTCCACGGCATGTGGGATCTTCCCAGACCAGGGCTCGAACCCGTGTCCCCTGCATTGGCAGGCAGATTCTCAACCACTGTGCCACCAGGGAAGCCCCTCTAGAGAATTTTTAATTTCATTTATTGTGTTGTTCATCATTGTGTGTTTGCTCTTTAGGTCTTCTACATCCTTGTTAAACGTTTCTTGTATTTTCTCCATTCTATTTCCAAGATTTTGGATCATCTTTACTATTATTATTCTGAATTATTTTTCAGGTAGACTGCCTATTTCCTCTTCATTTGTTTGGTCTGGTGGGTTTTTACCTTCCTCCTTCATCTGCCATGTGTTTCTCTGTCTTCTCATGTTGCACAACTTACTGTGTTTGGGGTCTCCTTCTGACAGGCTGCAGGTTTGTAGTTCCCGTTGTTTTTGGTGTCTGCCCCCAGTGGGTAAAGTTGGTTCAGTGGGTTGTGTAGGCTTCCTGTTGGAGGGGACTGGTGCCTGTGTTCTGGTGAATGAGGCTGGATCTTGTCTATCTCGTGGGCAGGACTGTGTCTGGTGGTGTGTTTTGGCTCATCTGTGAACTTATTATGATTTTAGGCAGCCTCTCTGCTAATGGGTGGGGTTGTGTTCCTGTCTTGCTAGTTGTTTGGCATGGGGTGTCCAGCACTGGGGCTTACTAGTCATTGAGTGGATCTGGGGCTTAGCATTGAGATGGAGATGTCTGGGAGAGCTCTCGCCAGAGATTGATATTATGGGGGCCTGGGAGGTCTCTGTTGGACCAATGTTCTGAACTGAGCTTTCCCACCTCAGAGGTTCAGGCCTGACACCTGGCTGGAGCACCGAGACCCCCTCAGCCACACGGCTCAGAAGGGAGAAAAGAAAAAAATAACGAAAGAAAGAAAAGAAATAAAATTAAGTATTAAAATAAAAAGTAAAAAAATATTATTAAAATAAAAAATTTAAAAAATAGAGCAACCAAACTAATAAACAAATCCCAAATCCACCAATGATAAAAAGTGGTAAGAACTATACTAAAAAAAAAAGACAGAACCCTAGGACAAATGGTAAAAGCAAACCTATACAGACAAAATCACACACAGAAGCATATAGATTCACAGTCACAGAAAGAGAAAAATGAAAAAAAAATCTATATATATAAAAAAAAGGAAGAGAGCAACCAAATCAATAAACAAATGTACCAATGATAATAAGCTCTAAATACTAAACTAAGATAAACATAAATCTAGAAACAAATTAGATTCAGAAGCAAATCCCAAGTCTACAGTTGCTACCAAAGTCCACCTCCTCAGTTTGGGGATGATTCGTTGTCTGTTCAGGTATTCCACAGATGCAGGGGACATCAAGTTGATTGTGGAGATTTAATCCACTGCTCCTGAGGCTGCATGGAGAAATTTCCTCTTCTCTTCTTTGTTCGCACAGCTCCTGGGGTTCAGCTTTCGATTTGGCCCCGCCACTGCACGTAGGTCACCCTCTGGCATCTGTTCTTTTCCCAGACAGCAGGGGGTTAAAGGAGTGGCTGATTAGGGGGGTCTGGCTCACTCAGGCCGGGGTGAGAGGGGTATGGAATGTGGGGCAAGCCTGCAGCTGCAGAGGCCAGCATGACATTGCAACAGCCTGAGGCATGCTGTGTGTTCTCCCCGGGACATTGTCCCTGGATCACGGGACACTGGCCATGGCGGGCTCCCTGGAGGGGAGGTGTTGATAGTGACCTGTGCTTGCACACAGGATTCTTGGTGGCTGCAGCAGCAGCCTTAGCATTTCATGCCCATCTCTGGTGTCTGCGCTGACAGCCATGGCTCGTGCCCGTCTCTGGAGCTCGTTTAGACTGTGTTCTGAATCCCTTCTCCTCGTGCACCCCGTAACAATGGTCTCTTGACTCTTAGGCAGTTTCAGACTTTTTCCTGGACTCCCTTCCCAGCTAGCTGTGGTGCAATAGCCCCCTTCAGGCTGTGTTCGTGCAGCCAACCCGAGTCCTCTCTCTGTGATCTGACCTCCGAAGCCTGAGCCTCAGCTCCCAGCCCCTGCCCGCCCTGGCGGGTGAGCAGACAAGCCTCCTGGGCTGATGAGTGCTGGTCGGCACTGATCCTCTGTGTGGGAATCTCTTTGCTTTGTCCTCTGCACCCCTGCTGCTGCACTCTTCTCTGTGGCTCCGAAGCTTCCCCCCGCCCACCTCCCATCTCCGCCAGTGAATGTGCTTCCTAGTGTGTGGAAACTTCCTCCTTTACAGCTCCCTCCCAGAGGTGCAGGGCCTGTCCCTCTTCTTTTGTCTCTGTGTTTCCTTTTTTCTTTTGCCCTATCCAGATATGTGGGGAGTTTCTTGCCTTTTGGGAAGTCTGAGGTCTTCAGTAGGTGTTCTGTAGGAGTTGTTCCACATGTAGATGTATTTTTGATGTACTTGTGGGGAGGAAGGTGGTCTCCACGTTTACTCCTCTGCCATCTTGAAGGCCCTACCATCACATTATTTTAGTTTAAGGTGTACAACAGAATGATTTGATATTTTGTATATATTATGAAACAATCACCATAATAACTCTAGTTAATATCCATCTCCACATAAAGCTACAAATTTTTTTCTTGATGAGAACTTTTGAGATTTACTCTCTTGGGAAATATAAACTATAGTATTATTAACTATAGTCACCATGCTATAGTTGACTATGGTCACTACCATTTATTGAAGAGACTGTCCTTTCCTCATTGTATTTCTTGGTTCCTTTTTCATAAATTTAATTGACCACATATGTGTGGGTACAGTTCTAGGTTCATAGTCCTGCTCCAACCCCACCCCAGCCCCCTGCTTCTGGCAACCATCAATCTGTTTTCTGTATCTATAAATTTTTTTTTTCAGATTACACATATAAGTGAGATCATACAGTATTTGCATTTCTCTGACTGACTTATTTCACCTACATAATACCCTCTAGGTCAATTCATATTGTCACAAATAGTAATATTTCATTCTTTTTCAATGGCTGAATAATATTCCATTGTATGTATATATTTGTATATGTTTGTATACACATGTATACATGTCTTGACTACTGTAAATAATGCTGCAATGAACATGGGGGTACATATCTTTTTGAATTACTGTTTTCATTTTCTTTGAATAAATATCCAGAAATGGAATTGCTGGATCATACAGCCATTCTATTTTTAATTTTTTGAGGAACATTTAAACTATTTTCCATAGTGGCTGCACCAATTTACATCCCCACCAACAGTGCACCAGGGTTCCCTTTTCTCCACATCCTCACCAATACTTATTATTTCTTGTTTGTTTGTTTGTTTGTTTTGGGGTTTTTTTGATTATAGCCATTCTGACAGGTGTGAGGTTATATCTCATTGTGGTGTTGATTTGCATTTTCTTGATGATTAGTAATATTGAGTATCTTTTCATGTGCCTGTTGGCCATCTACATGTATTCTTTGGAAAAATGTCTATTCAGATCCTCTGCTCATTTTTCAATCAAATTGTTTTGTTTTGTTCCCCTGCTATTGGGTTGTAGAAGTTCTTTATATATTTTGGATATTAACCCCTTATCAGATATATAATTTGTAAATATTTTCTCCCAGTTGATAAGTTGCCTTTTCGTTTTGTTGATGGTTTCCTTTGCTGTGCAGAAGCTTTTTAGTGTGACACAGTCCCATTTAGTTTTGCTTCTGTTGCCTGTGATTTTGGTGTCAATTCCAATAAATCACTGCCAAGACCAATGTCAAGAAGCTTACTGGTTATGTCTTCTTCTAGGAGTTATATGGTTTCAGGTCTTATATTCAAGCCTTTAATCCATTTTGAGTCGATTTTTGTGTAAGGTGTAAGATAATGGTCCAGTTTAATTTTTCTGAATGTGGCTTTCCGGTTTTCCCAACACCACTTATTGAAGAGATTGTCCTCTCCTCATTGTATATTCTTGATTCCTTTTTTTAAATAAATTAATTGACCATAATTAATAGACCATGGTCTATTTCTGGGCTGTATATTCTGTTCCATTGATCTCGGTGACTGTTGTATTAACCTTTCTTAAATCACTATTAGCATTGAAATGTAGAACATCTGTAGGCAAGAAGAATAACAACAGCAATAGTATATACAGTTAAATTCTGTGTGATCTGATAGTAGAAAAAGATAAAAATCTCATTCAACTGTAAACTCCTAAAGGACAAACAATGCAGCTGAAGAAAGTTCAGAAGAAATATAATTTTAATATCAGATTATTGTAATCTTTGTTTTTTAACCCTTTTATTACAGGGAGAATTGTGGAAACATTTAAAATATAATTAGGTTCAACGTGGCTCTGGAAGAAGTAAAGGATTTTCATAATATTAAGAAACCATTTTATTTACAACCATTCAAAATCAGCCAACAATCTCTACGCTGGGTAGACAATGGTGACTTCATAATGGATGAATCTGAAGGATCAGATGGCCAATTGCTTTATGTACAGTTCTTGAATACCACAATGAACTGAACATGAAAAGTCATCAGAATTGTCTCCTTAATACAAGACAGAATTTTAAAATAGGCAATAATGTCAAATAATTTGAAAACATGAAGAAAATTGGAACATTGTGGGTTGTGGGAACAACCAACACCTTCTCAACCATGCCAATGCTGCTTCATATAAAAATTCTCTTGGTTTTCATGAAAAGATAAATATTAACACTTCCATTTTATTAACAGAGTGCTCAAAAGCTCAAATGACTCAAAAGATCATGAAATGAGCCAGAAATAAAATCAGAAACACATACTGTCTTCTCAGCACTATTCCTTAAGTGAAAAAACAAAAATGCCATCTTGAATTAATTAAAACTGGAAAGCTATAAAAATGAAAGAAATTATCAAGGAGCATGGTTTTGCAAAAGGAAAAATTCATTTTATAGCATATATAGATTTATTTTTTGGCATTTTAACTTATAGGGATATGGCTTTAATTTAGGTTTGAAAATTTTTCTGAAAGCAGCAGCAACACTTTTCCACCTGGGTAAGTAAACATGCCAGGGCCCACCATTCATCTCAGTCATACTTTTCTGCAATAAATGGACATGAAAGAACTGAATGAATATTAAAACAAAGGTTGTCATATTCAGCAAATCTCTCCAGGGTCTTACAGATGGATTGAAATCAAGCACTATCCAGATTAATTTCATGCATTAACCAATATAAAATAATTAAATAGCAAAAACTCTAGGAAGCCAACAGGCCATTTTAAACAGATCTTTAAAAATTGAGGGGAAAATATTTGAGAGTGGAGACAGGAATTAACCACAGAGTAAATTATTTCTGAGTACTAAAGGAGAATCTTTCAGATATCCAGGTGAGTCCATCCTGCCCCAGAAGCACAGATGGGAGAAAATATTTTATCAGAGATGGCAGCAGCAGTCGTAAGTGTAAGACTGAACAATCTGAGCAAGAACAGATGGAAAGAGAAATAAGTAGAGGTGTGAACATAAACTCAATAAAGATTCTGTGCTCAAACACCAAACTCTGAGAAATTACTGGTATGAGGGAGAGAAAGTCTTCCAAAGGTCACATTAGTCCTGATGAGAGTGACCAATTGTGACATACACAAAATTAGGGTGCATCTTGATTCACAGCAATGCCACCACTACCATATTTGTGCTATTCCACTAGTGTTCTAACTATATCTGATGGATAGAGAGGTAGAGACACTAGAAAATAAAACCATATGAGCCAGTGCCTCTCTCCTGAGAATCTGGAGTTGGAAGAGAAAGACATGGGGCCCCACGGAGATGTGTGCTGAGTCAAGACAAGGGTAGCACTCTAAAATAAGCTCCACTAATGCCAGTTACTGAGGTCCCAGACCCGCCTCTCATCCCTGCCTCCCCAGAAGGATGACTGCTTAGCTTTCTTTGGATCATGTATAGCTCCCTCCAGTAACTCCACTTTCTCCTTGAGACACCGAGAATCATTTTCTCTCTGTTGGTTGCAATAAAGTAAACCTTGCCTAATTTATCTGTCCAGTGTAAAATGTCACAGCATGATGTGAGATATGAATGAGTGTGAGCCACATAAAAGGAATGAACAAATGATGCTAAACAAAATGCTCCCCATCCAATAACAAAGTACCAAACATAAACAGAAAACAGACATTAGTCTTATTCACTCCTAATTAGGAGATAGTTAGTAATGGACCAGTAGAAATGTAGAAGATATAACTATTTATGGTCTTTTTGTATGTGCACTGAAATTAACAGTTTACATATTTTATGCATATTATTCCATGGTGTGTGTCTAGTTCTCCTTGAACGGTTAACCAAATGAATCCTTCAATGCCTAGAGAGTCCAGACCTTACAAAACGATGCCTAAACAAGACTTACTGCTATCTGGAGTTTCTATAGTTATGCAGATAATATACATGTATAGTAAATCAGGTAAGCTCTAACAATAAAGATCATGGCAGGGGGGAGGTGGGGAGGGGACACAATGAAATCAGTTGTGCCTTTATATTGAAGCAATCTGGACAGATGATGCTTATCTTCGAGAAAAGTGATATGGAGAACCAAGATGGCAGTGACTTAATTGATATATATTTCCAAGGTGGTTCTCTTGGACATATGCACCACTTCAGTGTACATTATAAAAAATACATTTTACAGGATGACTAAGTTTCAAAAGTAGGTTACAAGGATATCAACTATCCTATGCAATTGTGCTTTCCCATAACTTTTATGGGAAAGCTGACTGTTTCATTGCACTGGACAGGATAAAAGTATAGTCAGATTCTTGGAATTCATTGAAAGAACCATATCAGTACTGTGAAACTGGAACTCAACAAAAGTCATATTTAAGAAATTTCTGGGTTTATTCTTTTATTAGATCCTTCTTGTATTTGTTTTCAAGTGACCTTTTCAATATAATTGCTGGTGAAATATAAGAGGCCTGTCCACCTCTCTATGGTTTATATTCTGTAACCTAATTAAAAGTAATTGTCTTGAGTCTTAATTTCATTTAACACATTCTGAATTATTGACATTACTGAAGTGTACTTATTGTTCATTTGGTGGAACTTAATTATGTTTTATTATGATAAAGATTTAATACATAATTATTTTTATAACTTAGATAAGCCAAGAAAGGAATAGAAGTCATCTGTAACTGTTTAATTCTATGAAAATGGAGATATAATATTTTGTTTATTGCTCACATTTTACTTCTTGTAAAAATGAGGAATTAGAAAATGATTTTTACTTTACTACTTGCTTAGTGAAATAATATTTCATTTAAAATACCCTACATAATACTATAGAATGACATAACCAAACCATATTTCTGAAAGTCCAGATGGTGTAATACTGTGTAAAACATGAGATGTTTGCGTATATTGTTTAGTTTTTGAAATCTTATCCAATACTGTTCACAGCTAGGATTCGTACTTTAGTTTTCTGGTTCTAAATTCTGTTTTTCCCCACAATGTCACAATAGAATACATAACGTTGCCACTGTTCAAAACCTTTTTTTTGAACTATCCTTTTGCAATTTCCTTCAGAATCAATTTATGAGCTATGAAAGAAAGCTAACTCACTACAATATACCAAACATCTCTGAGACTTTTGTGAGTAGAAACTATTTTTCATTTCCAAAGAGCCTTGAGATTGTAGAAATAGATGGGTAAATTATCAATGACAGAAAAATTCCACGGTCACAGAGAAAGTCAGCTCACTTTTTTCATCCAGTCATTCAGTCACTAATTCAGTGAGTGTTTATTGTTTTTCCTACTCTGTACAAAATACTGCATACAGAGGTGATAATTAGTAGTGAAGAGACAAAAATTATCTGAGTTGACAATGAGTGCAATGGCAGATAGGAACAAAAAAAATCAATTAAAATAAAAATGTGATAAGTAATCCAATAGAGATAATACTGTTTCTAGCAGATAATATTGGAAGTGCTTTTAAACTATGGAAAGAATAAATGTGCCATCACCCCAGCCATATAAACTGCAACAAGAGAGTAGAGTGTCCAAGCACATAGATCTTGATACACTCTTTGGACTTCAACATCTTGATTTTTAGCTGGGCGACTTTGCAGTTTGGAGAAGTTGATTAATTTTACAAAACCTCAGTGTCTTCTTATAAAAAAAGGGGGATACCTCAAAAGAGTAAGGAGGGGAAGAACACACTGAGAAGAGATCAATGCATTCAGAGGATTCGAAAAATTCTCTGTGTTGGGAAGTGAGGAACACCTAGAGCACAGAGTTGCCTGGGCCTCCAACCATCCTAGAGTGTCATCTCTTAGCCACCAACAGGTGGGAGTGGAAGTTCTGTTCTCTCTCACAAGGAGATGATGCAAAGTATTACAGAGGAATAAGGAAAAGAAAAAAAAGAAACTTGTCTGGATATTTTAGAAATTTGTCAACTGCTGAGCTCTAAAGGATGCAAGAGATTGGAGGAGGAAGTGAAATATAGGGAACTTTGCTGTGCTTAATTAGTGGTATCTGTGTTAATACTTAATTTTTAGAGATTTAATTAAAGGTTGGGTCTTGTGTTTAATTACATTTGTTGGCTGAACTATGTTCTTTTGAAGCTTACACTGTGTAAAAACTGAACCACTTTGGTTCCAGGAATTATTTGGATTTCACAAGTTGGTGTCACATAGGCTGATGCTGTAAAATGCTTAGCATACTGCCTCACACAAGGTAAGCACTCAAAAAATTAATGTTCTTGTCATTATTAATAATGTACAGTTTATAAACTCTGATTTTGATTATTTATATGACTAATCTGAATCTAATTTTAATTTGAGGAAACCTATAAAAGATGCACAGAAAAAGAAAGATCAAACCCAATAATACTGGATATACTTAAGAGAAACAGAGGTCAGAAGAAACAGTCTGCACAGATACTAAGCAGAGCTACAACAGGTGAATGTAAAACAAAGGTCTTTTCTTTTTTCAGCTAACGCAAAAGAAAAATTCAGTGGAACACAGGTCCAGTCATCTAGTAAAGTAGAATAAATATTTAAATGAAATTTATATGTTTATCTGGATTTGAGTGCTGAAATTAGTCACAAGGATCTTTATATCAGGACTGAACAGCATAATGCATAATATCCTTGATAAAATTCTTATGTAAAAAGTGCAAAGATGGCTCACATATTGCTATTTATTATCTCTCCTTTTGAAAGCTGAGAGCATAATATGTTTCTGCAAAGGCAATTCTACTGAAATGTAACTTTCTGGTGATTTACCTTATCATTGAGATACAGCTTGGGAATAATTTGGCCACTGAGCCTAAACCAGACCTTCTGAACCAATCTCCAGGGGGTGAGGCCCAGGATCAAACATTTTTTAAGTTTCCAATGTGACTCTAGCAATTAGACAGTACCAGTGAGACTGCTAGTTGCTCCCCCCAGATCCATTCCCTGCTTTGCTCTTATAGGAATAGAACCCTTGATTTCTGTTGCCTTCTGGCTACCCAGAATAAGAACTAAATTTCTCAGCCTCTTCTGTTGGGTATTGCCATGTGACTATGTTTTATGCAACAGACTATAATAGAAGTTGACCTCTTCTGGACTTGTCCTTAAAGTAGAGGCCATGCCACTTCTTTATCCTTCCCTCATCCAGCTGCCTGATTGATGGTATAAAGCCTGGAACTCTGCACTTACCATGAGGATAGGAACCAAAAGCAGGGAAAGCTGAGAGAAATACTGGGTGGAGGCTGGTCATTGGATTATCTCAAGAAGACAAATGACCATATCAGCCCTGGACCACCTGCTTCCTGGCTATTACTGTGAGAGAGAAATAAGCTTTCATTGTGTTTAAGCCACTATTATTTGGCTAGTCACTAATTAATATAGACAGTTCTCAGAGTCATTTTCTAAGATAATATACAAATTTAAAATATCAGTAGAATCCTTAATTTTGCCTTTATAGTTTACAGGCAAATTTTAAATTGTAATAGTCTTGATTTTGAAGGACACTCCTGTAATGTGAAAGTAGGATTACATTATTCTCTTCTGGTCTCCCAGAGCAGGTAGTGGCCATTTTGTCTGAAATCTATACTAAGCCTTAGAAAGGGGAATGTTATGATTCATTCCTGACTTAGTCTTTTAAATACAGGAATATACTTTATCAGAAGGTTCTTACTGTCCATTTGAATTCTTGTGGTATGTTTTTGTGAAAGTGTCTTAAAAGGTTCAGATCAAGGACAACATGAGGTGATTTGACCCCAGTCTACTTCTACTGAAACAAATTGAGTCAGAAACCAAAATCTAATAAAAGTCAAGAGAAATTCCAAATCATATTTGAGTAGTTTACTAATCAATACAGAGTACATTAAAATTTAAAATCAGCCTCTCTCTCTCTCCTCTCTCTCTCTCTTCTAGAGGAAGCACCATTCCAACAATTTATATAGGAGAAAGCCAATACTTGTGGAACACATATAAAAGGAAAATTCTACCTCATCAGCCTAGGATACATCTTGACTATTTTTTGACTATTTCCACAGAACATAAGGAAAATGGATGGGGAACATGGCGCTTCAAAACGTGGCCATTCCATTTCCAAGAGGTAATTTATGTTAGTTACATGTGGAGAGTGAGAAATTGCAGTTATTCTTCAAAATTCTTTAAGTGCTGAGAAATTTGATATGCTGGCTATTTTCTAGAACTTCTATGGAAAAAGAGTTATCCAAAATTAGAAATTAAAATATTATTGGATATCACCACTGTCAATTAGTTTAGGTATAAATGAGGGAGAACAGATAGCAGTGACAAATGAAGGGTTTAAGGTAGGTGACCTCAATATGTTCCTTTCTAGCTCTAACTTTCATGATTCTGTGATTTACTTGAATGTATAAATTCTGATATTTATACTCAAAACAAATAAACAAAAGTAGTCTCATGACTTCACAACAGCTATCATCAACCTGAATCTTGCATATGGAATGAACAGGTAGTTGTTGAGCTTCCAAGCCTGTCTTCACAAAAGTAGGAGGTGAACATGTACATAGAATTCTATGCAGTTTCTACATAGGACAAAGATAGGGCCTCTCCAGCTTGGGGGAAGCCAGGCATACAACACACAACACAGTGCCTAGGAAGACTTTTGCATTCACAATGAAAACCAAGTTAATTTTCAAGCTTCATCGAAGTGCCTACTTATTATTATCTTTAGTCAGTCTAGTTAGTTCTAGATTAGATAACTCTAGAAACCTGAAAATATTTTGTGAATTGCTTTCTCATGAATTTACAAGGACATAACGTCATCTCAGATAGCAAAGATGTGTATGTGATTTAGATCACACATCTGAGGAAACCACAGTCAATAACCCACTCAAGGGTCTTTTCTTCTTCCTTTATACTAAAACTCTAACTTTATGAATTCCCCAAATCTTCATTTAACTGTTTTGGTTTAATTTTTTGGCAGTCCAAGGCTCTTTGGAATTTAGAAACTAAAGAATCTATAATCAGAATGACTATTAAATACTTAAATAGCTAACAAACTGGGAGGTGGGGAGGAGGTGAAACGGAAAAGAGAGCTCAGTTACAGGGAATCTGCCACGTTAGTTCCCCACATCCAAAATAAGGACAAAAATAGGAAATGTGTTTGACTCGAGTTTCAGAAAATGTGGAGACAGATTTAGTGTAATTTATTTAATATTTACTCAACAGGACAAGTCAAATAATGGTTTTCTGATTCACTGTACTTTGAAAAATCATTAAAAATCATTTATCACTAATCCCACTACAAGGAACATTTATTCTTTCCCTGAAACATCGTCAATAACTTGGGCACTGGAAGCTTGCACTGTGCAAAAAACAGGTTTGCAAACAGGACAACTGTGAAGTGGAACGCACAGGGCCATTGGGAATGACTGGGGTTATAGGAAAGATACTATGCTTGATTCCGACTCACATTACAGAGCAGTTGCCCAGCTGATGATTTGATCTACTTCTCTAAAATCTGTTAATTATTTCTCAGATTCATTTTCCATCCCTATTTTCTTGAGGTGTCCAGCTTTAGCATTTTTTGGATTGAGGCTGAGTACTAATTATTTGTTGTGCCCTCTTGCAATAAGAGTAAAGTTAGTTCAGATGATATGACAACTAGAAGCAAATAGAAGAACTACTTTACTGTGCTGGGTCTGTAATGCCTAGAAGATAGCTAAGCCAGCTAAGCATTTTGTAGTGAAGAGTTACTTTAAGCATGATCAGATGCAACTGCTGGAGCAGTCATAGAGGATCCAGGCAAATGGGATTCTAGGCTGATCCTGCCATTTCTTCACTGTTCGTTGGGAAAAAGTATTTAATCTCTTTGGGCATAAGGCTCTCCATCTTGGAAAATAAATATTTATTAGCATAAATATTTCCTAAAATTTTCCTATTATAAAATTCTACAGAATAAAAGTACTTTATTAATGATTGGAAAATGCTTGTGTTTATTAAATAGTTTGATTGATACTTTGTCGATAAAACCAATCCTAAAAGCACACTAAAAGGATCACTTGGGGGTTCCCTGGTGGCGCAGTGGTTGAGAGTCTGCCTGCTGATGCAGGGGACATGGGTTGGTGCCCCAGTCCGGGAGGATCCCACATGCCGAGAAGCGGCTGGGCCCGTGAGCCATGGCTGCTGAGCCTGCGTGTCCGGAGCCTGTGCTCCACAAAGGGAAAGGCCACAGCAGTGAGAGGCCCACGTACCGCAAAAAAAAAAAAAAAAAAAAAAAAGGATCACTTGGATGTGGACATCCTTTGCCACCTTCTCTGTAGGGCATGAGGCTTCACCCCAATCTCCTTCCACACTCTAATATCCACATGTTCCTGTACAGAGGGTTTTGAAAACTTCTTCGCCTAAAGAAATACCTTGATAAATGTGCTTAAATTTCACAAGATCAAAGCAGATTTCTAGCATTCATAACAAATAATAATATAATATTTTTCATTATGAAAGGAAGATTTGTAAAAATTGTGGAAAATAGAAAAGTAGAAAGTGAGAACAGGTTTTTCACTTATGACCCAAAGATTTTGTTTGTTACTTTTTATTGTTTATCATCCCACAGTCTGGTATATATGAACAAATTTAGTTATGATCATCTGACATATTCAAAATGCTATAATACTGATTATTAAACGTCAGGTTTTCTTATTGTAAGAACAATATGTTTACATTGTATGTGGTTTAGAAAATAAGAGGGCAATGCAAAGAAGAAAATGAAAACATCTAAAATCTTCTTTAAAAAGACAATTGTTTGTAGAGGGCTAGGGAAAGCTCTAGAAAAGGGACTCGTTGTGAACACATTCAACCACTGGCCCCTTGATTCCATGTGGTGATTATGGCGGGGAGGAGGGAAATCCTGACCATAATTGTGGGCTCACAGGTGAGTCAGCTCAGCTACAAAGACCTATCATCCATGTGTTGTAGGACACTAGCTCTGTTTATTTTTCAAAAATCATGTCTCCCATTTGTACTTAGGCCCTATCTCCTCTTCTGCACAGCTGAATATTTGCAATTATGTTTGGTACTGGGCATTCTGCTACAAAACAATAAAAACACAGAATATACACAAAGTAGAAAGATACTGAACATACTGGCATATTTTCTAACCAATGTGTCTATATGCATATGTTTTACAAAGTACATATTATATTCCACAGACTGACCCAAGATGAGGCATTGGGACAGAAACTTCTAGAAAAGCTGTAATCTCAGCCCTACTAACACCTTTGCAGTTTCCAGGAAGATAATTTAAAGGTAGTTCCTTGACTCATGGATAATGTATCTCCCCAGTAGTTACATCAACACCATTGTCAGCACTTCAGACGCCACTTTTTTCAGCAGTTCCATGACCACCCACACATTTGGTACTTCCCTAGAAGGACCCACAGATCTCAGTATACGGTTGCACTCATGGCTAAGATATATTGCAGCAACACAGCTCAGCTACACAGGCAGATCAGTAGGGAATAAAGACATATTAGGCAGAGTCTGGAGCTTTCCTATCCTCTCCCTGAAGGGGCTACACACAGATCACTCTCCCCAAGCAGTGAAGTACAGCTACACATCCGCAGTGTTTCTGTACAAAGAAGCCTGTGTGAGACTCAGATCCCACAGTTTTTAACTGGGGGCTCATCACATAGGGACTCACTGCCCAGCCACAGCTACTAAAATCCTAGACTCCCAGACAGAAAGCTACTGTTCACCATAAATTACATTGTTTAGGCAGACTGGTACAGTGGCCTTTTCAGCATTGGAAACATTCTAAAGCCAATGCCAGCCAGATGCCAGCTCTGCCATTTACTGGATGCATGGCTTGATCTTTTTAAGATTGTTTTCTTACCTTTAATTGGGCAATATAAAAAGGAATATGGTTGTGAAATCGCAATCCTCATGATGCACTTAGCACAATATCTGGCACACTGCATTGTATGCAAACTATCATTATTATCATCGAGTTAAAACAAAATTATATGAATGGTACTTATAATATCTTAGTGATTTAATAGGAGCTTTAAAGACACTGAGGGGGATTGTAGGAAGATGGCAGAAGAGTAAGACGCGGAGATCACCTTCCTCCCCACAGATACATCAGAAATTCATCTACACGTGGAACTGCTCCTATAGAACACCCACTGAACGCTGGCAGAAGACCTCAGACCTCCCAAAAGGCAAGAAACTCCCCAGGTACCTGGATAGGGCAAAAGAAAAAAGAATAAACAGAGACAAAAGGATAGGGACGGGACCTGCACCAGTGGCAGGGAGCAGTGAAGGAGGAAAGGTTTCCACACACTAGGAAGCCCCTTCCCGGGCGGAGACTGCAGGTGGCGGAGGGGGAAGCTTCGGAGCTGCGGAGGAGAGCACAGCAACAGGGGTGCGGAGGGCAAAGCGGAGAGATTCCCGCACAGAGGATCGGTGCCGACCCGCACTCACCAGGCCGATAGGCTTGTCGGCTCACCCTCCGGGGTGGGCCGGGCTGGGAGCTGAGGCTCAGGCTTCGGTCGGATCCCAGGGAGAGGATTGGGGTTGGCGGCGTGAACACAGCCTGACGGGATTAGTTCACCACAGCTAGCCGGGAGGGAGTCCGGGGAAATGTCTGGACCTGCTGAAGAGGCAGGAGATTTTTTCTTCCCTCTTTGTTTCCTGGTGCTCGAGGAGAGGGGATTAAGAGCGCCGCTTAAAGGAGCTCCAGAGACGGGCACGAGCCATGGCTAACAGTGCGGACCCCAGAGACGGGCACGAGACGCTAAGGCTGCTGCTGTCGCCAACAAGAAGCCTGTGTGCGAGCACAGTTCACTATCCACACCCCCCCTCCCGGGAGCCTGTGCAGCCCGCCACTACCAGGGTCCCGTGATCCAGGGACAACTTCCCCAGGAGAACGCACAGCGCGCCTCACGATGGTGCAACGTCACGCCGGCCTCTGCCGCCGCAGGCTCGCCCCGCATCTGTACCCCTCCCACCCCCGGCCTGAGTGAGCCAGAGCCCATTATCAGCTGCTCCTTTAACCCCGTCCTGTCTGAGTGAAGAACAGACACCCCCAGGCGACCTACACGCAGAGGCAGGGCCAAATCCAAAGCTGAACCCCGGAAGCTGTGCGAACAAAGAAGGGAAGGGGAAATTTCTCCCAGCAGCCTCAGGAGCAGCGGATTAAATCTCCACAGTCAACTTGATGCACCCTGCATCTGTGGAATACATGAATAGACAACGAATCATCCCAAATTGAGGAGGTGGACTTAGCAAGATTTATGATTTTTTCCCCTTTTCCTCTTTTTGTGAGTGTGTATGTATATGCTTCTGTGTGAGATTTTGTCTGTATAGCTTTGCTTTCACCATTTGTCCTAGGGTTCTGTCTGTCCATTTTTTTTCTTTTTACTTAAAAATTTTTTTTCTTAATAATTATTTTTTATTTTAATACTTTTTACTTTATTTTATCCTCTTTCTTTCCTTCTTTCTTTCTACTTTTTCTCCCTTGTATTCTGAGCCATGTGGATGAAAGTCTCTTGGTGCTCCAGCCAGGAGTTAGTGCTGTGCCTCTGAGGTGGCAGAGCCAAATTCAGGACACTGGTCCACAAGAGACCTCCCAGCTCCAAGTAAATCAAATGGAGAAAATCTCCCAGAGATCTCCATCTCAACACCAAGACCCAGCTTCACTCAATGACCAGCAAGCTACAGTGCTGGACACCCTATGCCAAACAACTAGCAAGACAGGAACACAACCCCACCCATTAGCAGAGAGGCTGCCTAAAATCATAATAAGTCCACAGACACCACAAA
The DNA here is from genome assembly GCF_949752795.1 of Hyperoodon ampullatus. NCBI lineage: Eukaryota > Metazoa > Chordata > Mammalia > Artiodactyla > Ziphiidae > Hyperoodon > Hyperoodon ampullatus. The sequence continues at coordinate 66,968,072 of NC_136917.1, forward strand.
ACACACCACCAGACGTGGACCTGCCCACCAGAAAGACAAGATCCAGCCTCCTCCACCAGAACACTAGTCCCCTCCACGAGGAAGCCTACACAACCCACTGAACCAACTTTAGCCACTGGGGACAGACACCAAAAACAACGGGAACTACAAACTTGCAGACTGCAAAAAGGAGACCCCAAACACAGTAAGTTAAGCAAGATGAGAAGACAGAGAAACACCCACAGATGAAGGAGCAAGGTTAAAACCCACCAGACCTAGCAAATGAAGAGGAAATAGGCAGTCTATCTGAAAAAGAATTCAGAATAATGATAGTAAAGATGATCCAAAATCTGGAAATAGAATAGAGAAAATGCAAAAAACATTTAACAAGGACCTAGAAGAACTAAAGAGGAAATAAGCAATGATGAACGACACAATAAATGAAATTAAAAATACTATAGAAGGGATCAAGAGCAGAATAATTGAGGCAGAAGAACAGATAAGTGACTTGAAGATAAAATAGTGGAAATAACTACTGCAGAGCAGAATAAAGAAAAAAGAATAAAAAGAATTGAGGACAGTCTCAGAGACCTCTGGGACAACTTTAAATGCAACAACATTCGAATTATAGGGGTCCCAGAAGAAGAAGAGAAAAAGAAAGGGACTGAGAAAATATTTGAAGAGATTATAGTTGAAAACTTCCCTAATATGGGAAAGGAAATAGTTAATCAAGTCCAGGAGGCACAGAGAGTCCCATACAGGATAAATCCAAGGAGAAATATGCCAAGACACATATTAATCAAACTGTCAAAAATTAAATACAAAGAAAACATATTAAAAGCAGCAAGGGAAAAACAACAAATAACACACAAGGGAATCCCCGTAAGGTTAACAGCTGATCTTTCAGCAGGAACTCTGCAAGCCAGAAGGGACTGGCAGGACATATTTAAAGTGATGAAGGAGAAAAACCTACAACCAAGATGACTCTACCCAGCAAGGATATCATTAAGATTTGATGGAGAGATTAAAATGTTTACAGACAAGCAAAAGCTGAGAGAGTTCATCACCACCAAACCAGCTTTACAACAAATGCTAAAGGAACTTCTCTAGCCAGGAACCACAAGAGAAGGAAAAGACCTACAATAACTAACCCAAAACAATTAAGAAAATGGGAATAGGAACATACATATCGATAATTACCTTAAATGTAAATGGATTAAATGCTCCCACCAAAAGACACAGATGGCTGAATGGATACAAAAACAAGACCCATATATATGCTGTCTACAAGAGACCCACTTCAGACCTAGGGACACATGCAAACTGAAAGTGAGGGGATGGAAAAACATATTCCATGCAAATGGAAATGAAAAGAAAGCTGGAGTAGCAATTCTCATATCAGACAAAATAGACTTTAAAATACAGTCTATTACAAGAGACAAAGAAGGACACTACAAAATGATCAAGGGATCGATCCAAGAAGAAGATATAACAATTGTAAATATTTATGCACCCAATATAGGAGCACCTTAATACGTAAGGCAAATAATAACAGCCATAAAAGGGGAAATCGACAGTAACACAATCATAGTAGGGGACTTTAACACCCCACTTTCACCAATGGACAGATCATCCAAAATGAAAATAAATAAGGAATCACAGGCTTTAAATGATACATTAAACAAGATGGACTTCATTGATATTTATAGGACATTCCATCCACAAACAACAGAATACACATTTTTCTCAAGTGCTCATGGAACATTCTCCAGGATAGATCATATCCTGGGTCACAAATCAAGCCCTGGTAAACGTAAGAAAATTCAAATCATATCAAGTATCTTTTCTGACCACTACGCTATGAGACCAGATATCAATTACAGGAAAAGATCTGTAAAAAATACAAACACATGGAGGCTAAACAATACACTACTTAATAATGAAGTGATCACTGAAGAAATCAAAGAGGAAATAAAAAAATATCTAGAAACAAATGACAGTGGAGACACGACGACCCAAAACCTATGGGATGCAGCAAAAGCAGTTCTAAGAGGGAAGTTTATAGCAATACAATCCTACCTTAAGAAAGAGGAAACATCTCAAATAAACAAGCTAATCTTGCACCTAAATCAATTAGAGACAGAAGAACAAAAAAACCCCCAAAGTTAGCAGAGGGAAAGAAATCATAAAGATCAGATCAGAAATAAATGAAAAAGAAATGAAGGAAACGATAGCAAAGATCAATAAAACTAAAAGCTGGTTCTTTGAGAAGATAAACCAAATTGGTAAGCCATTAGCCAGACTCATCAAGAAAAAAAGGGAGAAGATTCAAATCAATAGAATTAGAAATGAAAAAGGAGAAGTAACAACTGACACTGCAGAAATACAAAGGATCATAAGAGATTACTACAAGCAACTCTATGCCAATATAATGGACAACCTGGAAGAAACAGACAAATTATTAGAAATGCACAACCTGCCAAGACTGAACCAGGAAGAAATAGAAAATATGAACAGACCAATCACAAGCACTGAAATTGAAACTGTGATTAAAAATCTTCCAACAAAAAAAACCCACGACCAGATGGCTTCACAGGCCAATTCTATCAAACATTTAGAGAAGAGCTAACACCTATCCTTCTCAAACTCTTCCAAAATATAGCAGAGGGAGGAACACTCTCAAACTCATTCTACGAGTTCACCATCACCTTGATACCAAAACCAGACAATGATGTCACAAAGAAAGAAAACTACAGGCCAATATCACTGATGAACATAGATGCAAAAATCCTCAACAAAATACTAGCAAACAGAATCCAACAGCACATTAAAAGGATCATACACCATGATCAAGTAGGGTTTATTCCAGGAATGCAAGGATTCTTCAATATACGGAAATCAATCAACGTGATACACCATATTAACAAACTGAAGGAGAAAAACCATATGATCATCTCAATAGATGCAGAAAAGGCTTTTGACAAAATTCAACACCCATTTATAATAAAAACCCTGCAGAAAGTAGGCATAGTGGGAACTTTCCTCAGCATAATAAAGGCCATATATGACAAACCCACAGCCAACATCGTCCTCAATGGTGAAAAACTGAAACCATTTTCACTAAGATCAGGAACAAGAAAAGGTTGCCCACTTTCACCACTATTATTTAACATAGTTTTGGAAGTTTTAGCCACAGCCATCAGAAAAGAAAAAGAAATAAAAAGTATCCAAATTGGAAAAGAAGAGGTAAAGCTGTCACTGTTTGCAGATGACATGATACTATACATAGAGAATCCTAAAGATGCTACCAGAATACTACTAGAGCTAATCAATGAATTTGGTAAAGTAGCAGGATACAAAATTAATGCACAGGAATCTCTGGCATTCCTATACACTAATGATGAAAAATCTCAAAGCGAAATTAAGAAAACACTACCATTTCCCATTGCAACAAAAAGAATACAATATCTAGGAATACACCTACCTAAGGAGACAAAAGACCTGTATGCAGAAAATTATAAGACACTGATGAAAGAAATTAAAGATGATACAAATAGATGGAGAGATATACCATGCTCTTGGATTAGAAGAATCAACATTGTGAAAATGACTCTACTACCCAAAGCAATCTACAGATTCAATGCAATCCCTATCAAACTACCACTGACATTTTTCACAGAACTAGAGGAGAAAATTTCACAATTTGTACGGAAACACAAAAAACCCCGAATATCCAAAGCAACCTGAGAACAAAAAAATGGAGCTGGAGGAATCAGGCTCCCTGACTTCAGAATATACTACAAAGGTACAGTAATCAAGACAGTATGGTACTGGCACAAAAGCAGAAATATAGATCAATGGAACAGGATAGAAAGACCAGATATAAACCCACGCACATATGGTCACCTTATCTTTGAGAAAGGAGGCAAGAATATATAGTGGAGAAAGACAGCCTCTTCAATAAGTTGTGCTGGGAAAACTGGACCGGTACATGTAAAAGTATGAGATTAGAACACTCCCTAACACCATACACAAAAATAAGCTCAAAATGCATTAAAGACCTAAATGTAAGGCCAGAAACTATCAAACTCTTAGAGGAAAACATAGGCAGAACACTCTATGACATAAATCACGGCAAGATCCTTTTGGACCCACCTCCTAGAGAAATGGAAATAAAAACAAAAATAAACAAATGGGACCTAATGAAACTTCAAAGCTTTTGCACAGCAAAGGAAACCATAAACAAGACAAAAAGACAACCCTCAGAATGGGAGAAAATATTTGCCAACGAAGCAACTGACAAAGGATTAATCTCCAAAATTTACAAGCAGCTCATGCAGCTCAATAAAAAACAAACAAACAAACAACCCAATCCAAAAATGGGCAAAAGATCTAAACAGAGATTTCTCCAAAGAAGATATACAGACTGCCAACAAAGACATGAAAGAATGCTTAACATCATTAATCATTAGAGAAATGCAAATCAAAACTACAATGAGATATCATCTCACACCGGTCAGAATGGCCATCATCAAAAAATCTAGAAACAATAAATGCTGGAGAGGGTGTGGAATAAAGGGAACACTCTTGCACTGCTGGTGGGAATGTGAATTGGTACAGCCACTATGGAGAACAGTATGGAGGGTCCTTAAAAAACTACAAATAGAACTACCATATGACCCAGCAATCCCACTACTGGGCATATACCCTGAGAAAACCATAATTCAAAAAGAGTCATGTACCAAAATGTTCATTGCAGGTCTATTTACAATAGCCAGGACATGGAAGCAACCTAAGTGTCCATCATCGGATGAATGGATAAAGAGGATGTGGCACATATATACAATGGAATATTACTCAGCCATAAAAAGAAACGAAATTGAGTTATTTGTAGTGAGGTGGATGGACCTAGAGTCTGTCATACAGAGTGAAGTAAGTCAGAAAGAGAAAAACAAATACCATATGCTAACACATATATATGTAATCTAAAAAAAAAAAAAAAAGGTTATGAAGAACCTAGGGGTAAGACGGGAATAAAGACACAGACCTACTAGACAATGGACTTGAGGATATGTGGAGCAGGAAGGGTAAGCTGTGACAAAGTGAGAGAATGGCATGGACATATATATACTACCAAACGTAAAATAGAGAGCTAGTGGGAAACAGCCGCATAGCACAGGGAGATCAGTTCAGTGCTTTGTGACCACCTATAGGGGTGGGATAGGGAGGGTGGGAGGGAGGGAGATGCAAGAGGGAAGAGATATGGGAACATATGTATAACTGATTCACTTTGTTATAAAGCAGAAACTAACACATCATTGTAAAGCAATTATACTACAATAAAGATGTTAAAAAAAGAATAATATAAAAAAATAAAGATACTGAGAGCAGTATGTAAGCTCTTTGGTAACAAAAATTGGCATTATGTTGATTTATGCAATTCTGTATGTCTGCAGTGGTTTTCTTTGGGGGGGTATTTTATTTAATAAAGCAATTCCAACTATTTAAAGGTTATATACATTATGAGCAAGTGTTGAAAAAGAACAACATAAGTTATTGATTTAAATGATTCTTAATCTTCCAAGAGATTTCATTTAAATTGTAGTGTGAAGGTCTGTTGTTCTTAACACTGGGAAAGGAAAAGCAGAAGAAAAATGAGTTGAGAAGTTCTGCAAGGTCAGACTGCACCCTTGTACTTACTGGTGTTATTTCTGAGGAAACATGCCTTTTATTTACTGAGTGCTTTAACGTGTCAGGTACTGCATTAAATGCTAAAGCCTGTATTTCATTTGTGGATTAGGAATCATTGTCCCAATTGTACAGATGAGGAAACTGTGACCCAGAGAATCTAAGTAATATGCCCAAGGTAGCCCTAGAAAGTGCAGGTCTAGGAATTCAAACTCAGGAATGTCTGACTCAGAGCCAGAGCTCTTTCCCACTTTGCTCTGTTTCTCTGGTTCTAAATGAACTTTGCATGTCTGAAACCACCCATGCTAATCATTCTTTCATTTTGCCTTTACCTGACTCTAAATATTCAAACTGTTGGATACAAAGGAAAGTAGAGTCATATTAACTCAGGATTTAGGAGTCATTTAGAGATCATTTAACTTTTATTCTCATTTTAATAAGCTCCCTCAAATAATTTCATATAGATGAGTTTTCTTTAAATGCCCATGCTTCAGCTAATGTCATATAAAGATTTTATTAGAGGTGATCTATTAGGAAGTACATGTTTTCAACAAAGGGAGTACATGACAATAATGCATCTGGAAAACCAGCGAGACCATTTTATCCATACTTCCTTTCTCCAGAGAGGTACATTCTTTGCATTATTTTTCCAAAAAACTTAGCTTGATGCTATATTCAAGGTGCACAGAACACACACACACACACACGCACACACACACACAGTCAAAAAAGAAGGAATGCAGGAAATTCAAAGTAGCACAGTCCAAAGCCCCGGGAAACTTCAGTAAGCCAGTGCACTCCATGAACAGATTTCTTGGTCTAAACAGGGGAAAATGCACAAGATCTAAAACCTCTGGAGATCAGTGTTTCCATTTTAAGGTCACTTGTGTAATGCAGAGAAACATCATTCTGTTTGAAATAGTAAAAAGAGAAAATCAGGATTCAGCATGAAGGGTGTAGAATAGCAGTAGCTAGAGAATCTGCCTTCCAAAAATTAAAAATAGGGGCATAAAACATGCACAGAAGTTGCAGCCTCATAAAACTGCAACAATGTAGCTGGTCTGTGACCTCAAGAAGTTGAAACAATTTCTGACTTCAGAGGAATACTGACATCTTTCGCTAGCTCTGTACTCCCCATGGGAGTTCACAGGAGCTAAGGCATGTGAAATGTTTCAGAAGTTACTAGTTTCAAATTGAAGCATCCTAGGAGGATCCTGGGGAATTCGGAATAATATTTAAAAGAATTCAATAATTGTGTCCTATCAATGTCACACCACAGAAAAATTCTGGGGGAAAACTTCTAACATGATCCTCCTTCCCTCCCCGCCTCCCCACTGTGGTGCTCACTTTGAATTCCTCTTCGGCCTGTCACCAAAGAGTAGTTCTTTCTAACTAGTGTGAGAGTACAGGCCTCAAGCAGAAATTCCAAGCTACTTAGATCAAGAAGAGGAAAAACAGACAGATAAAGATAAAAATAGAAATATAGGCATAGATGTAGCTTCCAGGCTCTCCATTACAATTGAAGATGAAGGACACTCTTCCTGTAATATTTATTTCCCTTTAGAGAAGAGTGTCTTTAACTTTGAACTCCACAAAGCTGCTACAATCTTTTATTTATTTATTTTTTAACCCACGCCCAATAGTGAGAACTGTACTTATCTATAGTGCTAGGCAGCCAGTCATTGCCAGAGGCATATAAAGGTTCAGACACATAGGAAAACAGAGAAGGAAACCAGAGAAACCTTCAAATAAGAGCCAGGAGAGGGGCAATCTCACAAGCTTTAAAATCTTCCTTCTACCATGAATGGATTTGATGTTTCTTGGCGACCACAGTCAGGGTGACTGAAGTTCTGGGGTACACTAGCTCCATTATCCTGGCAAAACTATTAATAGTGCCACCTATCATTCTCAAAGGTGCCCGTATCAGATATAGTGTCTTAACTATAGTGTTACCTTAGAAATTACTATAATTATACATAATATAGCCAGAGAGGAATATGAATGTATAAACCTAATATTCTCATCTACAAACCTTCTCTAAAAACAAATTCAGAACTAGGTAGTGACTATCCAATGATAGATACCCTAGTAAGCCAATGGCATTTTAACTAACTTCAGTAAGAGCTTCGTCAAGAACTGACTCTGTTAAAGTTTGCCAAGAGGTTCTGGTTCAAGGTTAGTATTTATTTGTCTTTTCAGTTTTGTTAGTCTAATTCCTTCCAGATTATGGTAGCTGTAGAGCACAGGAAGCAGGCCACACCATTCAGAAACTATCATAAAGTGCCATCCATGAAGTTTGTTTATTGCCCATCAATGCTTCTCAGGCCAATCTCATAAGGGCCAACAATTACATTGACTTAGTGTGTTAGTGATTCATAGGAAACAAATATGGTTTAGTTTAATTTCATCTGTTTTCTCTTTTGAAGTTGGATTCAACATACCAGGATTTTTTGTTTTAAATACTGTCGTAGTTCTTGTTATGCTACTTTTTCAAGCTTTGGAAGAAAATAAGTATTGGAGAATGTAAGAAAAAAAGAACAGTAGATTCCTTACAGCTGAATAATAAAAGGAGCTAAGATTTGATGAGGGCTTATTAAAGGCCAGGAACTTTTCTAAGTAATTTATTCATTAAAACTCATCTTCAGAAGAATCCTATGGGGTAAGCAATATAATTTCCCCTGTTTTACAGATGGGTAAGCTGAAGCACAAGAGTTCAAGTCACTTGCCCAAGTTCAAGTCACATAGCTGCTGAGTAGCACAGTCAGGATTTTAAACCACATTTGAATCCAGAGCCTGCATCTCAGCACCTTCATACACTGCCTATCTAGACTGTGACCACATACCTAGTTCAGCACACATGTGGGCACTGGGCTTTCCCAGCCATGAACCAAGTACCAGTGTTTGCAAGTCACTATTCTGTGACCAAGCCTGTGCTAAAAACCAGGAGGCATACAAAAAGAGTTTAACTCCTACTGCTGCCTGCCTGGAAATTACAGTGTACAGTTGGCCTTTGAAGGATGGAGGGGTTAAGGGCACTGACCCTCCATGCAGTCGGAAATCTGCCCATAATTTATAGCCTGCCCGCCAAATCATAGTTCCTCCAAATTCAAGGTTCCGCTGTAGCAACCATTCCTCATCTAGGGATGCAACCAACTGAGGATCATGTCGGACTGTAATATTTACTATCGAAAAATATCCATGTATACATGGGCCCATACAACTCCATGTTGTTCAAGGGTCAACTACATATGTAGAGCAGTTGTTGCAAACTTGGCTGCACAGTGAAATAACCTGGAGAGTTAAAATACATGATGCAGGGTGGGAGGTGGGGGAGGGTGACAGAAAGTTCACTGCCAGAGATTCTAATTTAGTTGACCTGGGTCACAACAATCTTGGCATAGGGAGTTTTGAAAACTCCCCAGGTGATTCTAATGTGAAGCCACTGAGGCAAACCACTGATGGAGAGCAAATATTAACCCAGGTTGAAAAGTCATTCCAAATATTTTTCTAAACAATCTAGCAGGTGAAATAGATTTGATTCATGCACCTAGGGCAGGCTGAAGTTGTCAGAGAAAGCTGCGTGGGAACAACAGGTTGGCATTGAAAGCTAGAGGTTTGGGTAGGTGGACAAGAGGCCACAGAATAGAAAAAGGAATGAAGGCAGGAATTAGCTTGGTTCTGGGTGGAGACAAGAGTAGGGCAAAGCATGTATCTTTCCTCTTGAGCACAGAAACTCCCAGGAATTCGGCTCCAGCAGGTTTCACCAGTCCCACTGGGTGCACAGCTGCCCTGATAATCAGACAAGATTACCTCCTGCCAGAACAATGATTCCTGCTGAGTAGTTGAGCTCAATGGCTCAGCACCCTGTCAAGCCCTGAACCTGGGATCCACCATGAAAGGGCATCTGAACTCCAAGAGAACCCTGGAACTCACTTAGTGCCTACCTAGCCTCATGTCATCCATAGCATACCTCCTAGGAAAGTTCTAGAAGAAATTGATAGAGACTTTCCAAAACCCAGAACCAATTCTTAGAAGTATCATGTCTAGTATCTTCTAATTATTTCTCATCCCCTGTACCAAGCATCCCTATATTCCGTTGGCAGTTCCAACACCCAGTTGAAGACCGTGAGCTGAAACCCAAAAGCAATTCCCAAGTAGCTTTTAGACACAGTATTGTGAAACAGGTTGGTCTCTGGTTTTTCAACTCTAAACCGTGCATTAAAACTTTATTTTAGGGCTTCCCTGGTGGCGCAGTGGTTGAGGGTCCGCCTGCCGATGCGGGGGACACAAGTTCGTGCCCCGGTCCGGGAGGATCCCGCGTGCCGTGGAGCGGCTGGGTCCGTGAGCCATGGCCGCTGGGCCTGCGCATCCGGAACTTTATTTTATTCCCTGAATCACTTCACAAAGTGAAATGAAACAATTCATGCAGTATTTCTAAGGGGCAGATCATAAAAGCCACTGCAAATAGTTTAAAAAAAAAGGATTAAATTCTCTCACCCACCACCACTTCTCACATTACTAAATTCACAGGAATATAAGCATCTTCCCATAGGGGACACATTATCACCTAGAGAGCCTGATTCATAATAAAATAAAGCACAAAGGGAAGAATGCTGAAAGAGTCTGGAGTACTATTCATGGTTATGCCACAAATTGCTGTATTAGTTACTGTGAACTTGTCACTCTAACTTCTCCTTAGTTTCCTCATCTATAAAGTATAACCTCTAGGGTCACTTCCAGCTCTGAAATGTCTGGATTCCTGGATCTAGACTGCTTACTTCCCTGAAAACACTTTGCGTGGTCCAACTTGGGACACAAAATGGTTACAAGGACTACAGGAAGTCATTAGCTAAATTGTGTTACTAAGTTGAATATACTTCTATTAAGTTAGGGCTTGTTTTTCACTAAATCCATTTTAATTTGATATTAGTTTTAGGCCCAACTTGTCAAAATATAGGAAGAAAGCCATTTTCTTGGTAGCTAATCTCCAAATATGGCCCCCTAATGAACCATACCTCTGATTGTTCACATCCTTGTATAGTCCTCTTTACTCTCTCCCCGTTAACCAGCAGAATGCAGCTGAAGAAATGCTGAGGCACTTTCAAGGCTAGGACAAAGAAGCCTTGTACCTTACTTCTTGGAACACTTGCTCTGGGGGAAGCTAGCCATCATGTATGAAGTCTGACTACTCTGAGATCACCGTGCTGTAAGGAAGCTCAAGCTAGCCATATAGAGAGACCGTGAGAACCAATAAACCAATTCAGTAAAACTGCAGAATATAAAATCGGCAAAAAAACCCTCGAAACTCAGTTGTATTTCTATACGCTAACAACAAACTATCTGAAAAAGAAATAAAGGTAACCATCTCATTCACAATAGCATCAAAACCAATAAAACACTTAGGAATAAATTTAACCAAGGAGGTGAAAGATCTGTACACTGAAAACTGTAAGACAATGATGAAAGAAACTGAAGAACACACAAATAAGTGGAAATATATGTTGATTTGCTATATAAAATTTATAATAAATAATATGTGCTATATATCCTTTATATCAATAAACTTTATAGTAAATATAATTATATATATATATATAATATGTATATATGTGTATTTTTTCTTTTCAGGGAGCTGGTAGTTAAACATTTAACAGCACACCATTTTGTGTATTTACATAAAGATAATGCATTGGTATAAACCAAAGGCCAAAGAATATATCATGCGAATAAAGATTTTTCAGGAGAAAACACTGGAGTAGAACTGAGTCATCATGTGATTTTCATAGAAATGCTGAAGCCAAACACTTTTGAACCATAACAATAATCCATATTCAAGCTGAAAGTAGAAATCTAATTTTAGTAAAACAAAATGATCTATGACATTAGTGTTATTAGATATTTTAGTTTATTGGATTTATTTTTATGCATCTGATGTTATAACTTGCTTTGAACTTTATAGTCCTACAAAAACTATAAGCATTCATTCATTCCTTTTCCAGTGAATGGATGGATATAATTAATATATGTCAGGCACTAATCTAGGTGTTGAGATACATCAGTGAACAAAATAAAAGCATTTATTCCTATTTTGTTCATATTTAAGTACTATTCTAATTAAAAAATTATAGTTCAACCTTGGATTTTCCTTTGGCAAAATCCTATACATTACTAAAATCTGAGAAAAAATCAGCTTAAAGCCTTTTTCAGAAGTAGTATAAATGGTCCACAGTCTGTTCATTGCTGAGAGAGCTGAATGGTGACACAGCATAAAACTCAGTCAACAGGGCTAAGAATGGTGGGAACTGGCTTTTGATACTATTTTGTTATAGTGTGTGTGTGTGTGTGTGTGTGTGTGTGTGTGTGTGTGTGTTTGTAGGTCATCAAAAATAGACCATACTCACATTTATCATTTCTAAAATAATTTTATTGGTGACTAAGCTCTTTCACCTAAAAATTGTTCCCCCTTTAAAAGGATGGGGTTTTAACTGGGCAATTTATTTATTTATTTATTTTGGCTGTGTTGGCTCTGTTGCTGTATGTGGGCTCTCTCTAGTTGTGGCGAGTGGGGGCTACTCTTTGTTGCGGTGCATGGGCTTCTCATTGTCGTGGCTTCTCTTGTTGCAGAGTACGGGCTCTAGGCGCATGGGCTCAGTAGTTGTGGCACATGGGCTCAGGAGTTGTGGCGTGTGGGCTCAGTAGTTATGGCTCATGGGCTCTAGAGCACAGGCTCAGTAGTTGTGGTGCACAGGCTTAGTTGCTCTGCAGCACATGGGATCTTCCCTAGCCAGGGATTGAACCCATGTCCCCTGCATTGGCAGTGGATTCTTAACTACTGTGCCACCAGGGAAGCCCTAACTGGGCAATTTAAAATAGACAGGTATATTAGTCAGGGTTCTCCATAGAAACAGCATCAGCAGGATGTGAATAGATACATAGATAGATAGATGGATAGACAGATAGATAGATAGATAAATAGACAGATTTACATTAAGGAACTGGCTTATGTGATTGTGGAGGTACAAGTCCAAAATGTGCAAGGTAGGCTGGCTGGAGACCCAGGGACCTTGTAGAACATTGGGTCCTGTCCAAAACATCCGTAAGACATTTGGTCCACACCAAAAGGTCCTTGAAATTTGGTCCTGTACAAAATGTCCATAAGACATTTGATCCATGCTGAATGGATTCGAACAGGAGCAAATATCAAGGATCTTTTGGCAAGGGCCAAATGTGTTATAGACATTTTGGACAGGACCAAATGTTTGCTAACCATCAGGGACAACTGCAGTGTCAGTCCAAAGGTAGTCTGCTGGCAGAATTCCTTCTTGCTCAGGGATGTTACGCTTTTTAAAATTAAGGCCTTCAACTGATTGAATGAGGCCCATCCACATTATGGAGGGTAATCAACTTTATTTAAAGTCCACCCCTTTAAATGTTTTTCACATTCAAAAAACACTCAAAATCAGAACGCATGACCAAATATCTGGGCACTGTGGCTCAGCCAAGTTGACATGTAAAATTAACCATTAGAGTAGGATATTTAACAATATCACAAGCTCATTCAGCATTTATTAATAATTTAATAATTGAAAAATATACATGAAAATATTTTGAATGGTATTCTTATCTTTTTTTGAGATAAAAATTACTTCTGGTAAATAACTATAAATTGAACTCAACTCTGACAAATAACCATTGAATTCCACTGTACTTAATTTTAGGCTTTCCTACCATCTGTTAAATTAATTTGAGCTGCAACAAAAATAAAAAGCAAATTTAACTGAAATTATTACAAAGTAAATTAAACTTAAAAGGAAAAATGCAAGTATTGTATTTGGGGAAGAATATAAAGAAATAAAGGTCATTTGTTGCACTATCCACGCTGCCATTTTAAGTTCTTTCACTAAAAATAAGGGTACAATGGCAATTTAAACACATAAATGGACACAAAACAGGGAGAGCTGAGGAATAAGAGACCCAAAGGTTCTGCAGCAGGTTGAAGGCAGAAATTGTTGGGGAAGATCAGAAAACTGCAGAACAGAAATAAAGTCAAAATGGGAGTAATGAAAGGACTATAAAGGTTTTCAAGCTATAAAGAAGAGACTAGAAAGAGAGGCATCCCATAGATTGCCTTCAGAGCATTTGGCCTCTGAAGCAATAATGTGCTGAGGTTTACGGCTGAGGAAACAATAGAGTCAGAGTGCACTCAACTGTAAATTGGTGACGATGCATTGTCTGATGCCTTGCTCCTTAAGATCCATGCCTCAACTACAACCATATGCCTTTTCTGATGAAAGCCAACTTGGCAACCACCATATCACCCTACACCTTCATTTCAAAATATCCAGCTGAGAATGAATTATCACTGGAGCTTAAATTAAATAGTCCAGTCACAGTGAAAAATAAGCCTTCAATTTTTCCTCGTACAGGAGGGATTTATTTAATTTTCCTTTAAAATAAGACAGTTATGATGAGTACAATGGGCACTGGTCAGTGCTTCACCCAGAATCTCCTGGGATCCCTTCTGCCGTTTCTGCACTTCCTTCCTCAGGCTCTGGTGTGCTTTTGCTTCCACTGGGGGTCCTTGAGTCCTGGCACAGCTGGGCTGCAGAAGCAGAGAGCCAGAGCACCTGCAAGTTCACATCTGCACCTCCCCACCCTCCTCCCCCACCCAATGACTGGCAGGCGAGTATAAAGCCAATCTCTTCACCTCAGGGCAGGACAACTCTGAGGTGTGGCTTCCACTCAACAATCTCCCTGCAGGAATCAGCTAATCCCTCCCCAGGACTTGACCTGAGTCTAGTCCCTGGTTTGGCTTCTGCCCTGCTATGTCCTGCCTCCCCCCGCCCGGTCCTTACCAGTTTCTCCTGGGAACACTTCTCAGTAAATTACTTGCACAGACAATCCTTGTCTCAGACAATCAGTGAAAGACAAATCTACGATTTATATTCCTTTGGTCTTACGGTTCTGTCCAAACAATACATGTAGAACAAGATCAAACAAACAAGTCCAAGACGTTGTTATAATGGGTCCCTGATTCCACAGCCAAAGTTATAAACACTGAGTTAGAAGCATCTCAACTTTATAAAGCCACCAGTGATGTCATATATATTATCGCCAGTGGCCTGAGAGTTTTTTTTTTTAATTCAGTATGCTTCTTTATTTAGCGTTTAAACATATTTATATTTATGTATTCACAGCCAGAAAGCACTTCTTGTTTCCCACAGTTCAATAGTTACTGTTCAGGCACATCCAAGGAGTAGAATAGTTTGAGCAAAATAAAGAGGCTTTGGAAAGCTTACATTTAATTTTGAGAGAGAAACAGGCGATGATTCCATTACTTGGTGAATTATTACTTTTAACTTTGAATATCTTTGAGGCACAAAAAAATTCAAGAACTTTTATAAACACAAAATTTGCTTTCAAACAAGAAGATGCTTATACTCTGAAAGAATTACGTTTAGAAAATCCTCACATCTGGACTAATGTAAAGTCTTAAACACCTCCTGGGACCAAAACAAAAATACCACCAAATGATCTGTTTCAGAAGGTTCAATAGATAGTTGCTCACAAAACTGAATCTAAACTGGGTGATAATACTAAGGTTGTACCCACTACAAAGTATCCTTTAAGATTTTTTTTGTATCTTGGGATTGGGTAAAGTGTGTGTGTTGTGGGGAGGAGGAAAAGCGAAGAGAAGATTTAGACAACAGCAGGATCACTTGAACATAGCTAATTTTATAAATAACAGAATTTTCCTCTGATGTTTTTACTACATTACTCAAAAGATACTTTTTGGGGAAAAAACTGTCTCTGAAACTGCTTTGTCAAAGAATGTTTAAACCATATTTTCTATGAAATTGAAATTGTATGTTAGACACTCCTGTGGGCCTGAGTAGGGATGCTGGAGTGAGACGCAGGTTTGAATCTTGGCTCTTGGTATCTAGCCATGCGACCTTGAGGGTATTACTTAATCTCTGGATAGAGGTGTAGATGACCTGTGACTGTTACATGTCCCCTCTGAAAAGAATTATACCTATTTCACAGGGTTATTGCAAGGATTAAATGAATATTTTGTGCAAAGTTTCTAATACAGTTATTGGCACATAGTAGGCCTTCAATAAGTAAAGCTATTACATTTAGCTACTTTGACAACAGGGTTGGGTCTTGAGACACCTTATATGCAAACTATGATCATTAACAATGGGAGGTAGAGGTGCCAGATAAAATACAGGATGTAGAGTTAAATTTGAATTTCAGATAAACAACAGATTTTTTAATGTAAGTATATCCCATTCAATATTTGGGACATATACTAAAAAAGTTCATTATGTATCTGAAATTCAAATTTAACAGGGTGTCCTGTGTTTTTATTTGCTAAACCTAGCAACCCTAAGTGTAGGAATAATAAGATGAGGTCAAAAGGGACCTGCTAACAACCTCTAAATATTATCCATATTGTTCACACCCCAAGTTGGCTAAGGTTATGCAGCCAATACACTCCTGCCTTTAATGGGGAAATGTCTGCCAGAGCAGCACTGTATCTCTCATCAACTCTCAAATTGTTGGTCTGGTGCTACCAGTTAGCAGATAAATGCCTCCTGGATTTCCCCCTTTTTTTTTTAACATCTTTATTGGAGTATAATTGCTTTACAATGGTGTGTTAGTTTCTGCTTTATAACAAAGTGAATCAGCTATACATATACATATATCCCCATATATCCTCCTTCTTGCGACTCCCTCCCACCCTCCCTATCCCACCCCTCTAGGTGGTCACAAGCACCAAGCCGATCTCCCTGTGCTATGCAGCTGCTTCCCACTAGCTATCTATTTTACATTTGGTAGTATATATATATATCAATGCCAATCTCTCACTTCATCCCAGCTTACACTTCTCCCTCCCCGTGTCCTCAAGTCCATTCTCTACATCTGCATCTTTATTCCTGTCCTGCCCATAGGTCCTTCATAACCTTTTTTGGTTTTTTTTTTAGATTCCATATATATGTGTTAGCAGACAGTATTTGTTTTTCTCTTTCTCACTTACTTCACTCTGTATGACAGACTCTAGGTCCATCCACCTCACTACAAATAACTCAATTTCATTTCTTTTTATGGCTGAACAATATTCCATTGTATATATGTGCCACATCTTCTTTATCCATTCATCTGTTGATGGACACGTAGGTTGCTTCCATGTCCTGGCTATTGTAAATAGAGCTGCAATGAACATTGTGGTACACGACTCTTATTGAATTATGGTTTTCTCAGGGTATATGCCCAGTAGTGGGATTGCTGGGTTGTACAGCAGTTCTATTTTTAGTTTTTTAAGGAATCTCTATACTGTTCTCCATAGTGGCTGTATCAATTTACATTCCCACCAACAGTGCAAGAGGGTTCCCTTTTCTCCACACCCTCTTCAGCATTTATTGTTTGTAGATTTTTTGATGATGGCCATTCTGACTGGTGTGAGGTGATACCTCATTGTAGTTCTGATTTGCATTTCTCTAATGATTAGTGATGTTGAGCATACTTTCATGTGTTTCTTGGCAATCTGTATATCTTCTTTGGAGAAATGTCTGTTTAGCTCTTCTGCGCGTTTTTGGATTGCGCTGTTTGTTTTTTTGATATTGAGTTGCATGAGCTGCTTGTATATTTTGGAGATTAATCCTTTGTCAGTTGCTTCATTTGAAAATATTTTCTCCCATCTGAGGGTTGTCTTTTGGTCTTGTTTATGGTTTCCTTTGCTGTGCAAAAGCTTTTAAATTTCATTAGGTCCCATTTGTTTATTTTTGTTTTTATTTCCATTTCTCTAGGAGGTGGGTCCAAAAGGATCTTGCCGTGATTTATGTCATAGAGTGTTCTGCCTGTTTTCCTCTAAGAGTTTGATAGTGTCTGGCCTTACATTTAGGTCTTCAATCCATTTTGAGTTTATTTTTGTGTATGGTGTTAGGGAGTGTTCTAATTTCATTCTTTTACATGTAGCTGTCCAGTTTTCCCAGCACCACTTATTGAAGAGGCTCTCTTTTCTCCATTGTATATTCTTGCCTCCTTTATCAAAAATAAGGTGATCATATGTGTGTGGCTTATCTCTGGGCTTTATATCCTGTTCCATTGATCTGTATTTCTGTTTTTGGGCCAGTACCATACTGTCTTGATTACTGTAGCTGTGTAGTATAGTCTGAAGTCCAGGAACCTGATTCCTCTGGCTCCGTTTTTCTTTCTCAAGATTGCTTTGGCTATTTGGAGTCTTTTGTGTTTCCATACAAATTGTGAAATTTTCTGTTCTAGTTCTGTGAAAAATGCCATTGGTAACTTGATAGGGATTGCATTGAATCTGTAGATTGCTTTAGGGTAGTATAGTCATTTTTATAATGTTGATTCTTCCAATCCAAGAACATGGTATATCTCTCCATCTGTTTGTATCATCTTTAATTTCTTTCATCAGTGTCTTATGGTTTTCTGCATACAGGTCTTTTGTCTCCTTAGTTAGGTTTATTCCTAGGTACTTTATTCTTTTTGTCGCAATGGTAAATGGGAGTGTTTCCTTAATTTCTCTTTCAGATTTTTCATCATTAGTGTATAGGAATGCAAGAGATTTCTGAGCATTAATTTTGTATCCTGTTACTTTACCAAATTCATTGATTAGCTCTAGTAGTTTTCTGGTAGAGTCTTTAGGATTCTCTATGTATAGTATCATGTCATCTGCAAACAGTGACAGCTTTACTTCTTTTCCGATTTGGATTCCTTTTATTTCTTTTTCTTCTCTGATTGCTGTGGCTAGGCCTGAGAGTTTTAAGATGGAAAGTAATATGATGTTCCAGGAAGACCATGAACTTTGGAGCCAAATAGACTTGGATGCAATGTTGGCACAACGAATTTCTAGTTCCATACAAATCAGAACCCTTAGATTCTGAATCTATAAAATTGCATTACTGACCTTAAAGAGTTTTAAAAATTTAATAAGTAAATGTTTAAAGCACCTGATACATAGTAAATATAAATTATTACTGTATTTTGGTTTCCTCAGGGAATGATTTTGCCACAAGGAAAATAGAGCTGATTGAAGCATCTATTTCCCTATAATGAAAGGCCTTGGAATAGAGCCCCAATTAATTTCTGTCATTAGCCACCAGTTTACATTTGGGAGAGAGTGACATGGCAATTATGACTGTTTACCAGTAACCTTAAGGTTCTCTTGAATTATTGAGGCTTGTGTCACTCGTTCATTAATACATGTTTATTGCTCAGGCATTGGGGAATGCAGAGATAAAATTGATTCAGTGCCAATATACAAGTAAACAACAAAGTAATTAAAATAATTAGAGATGGTTTAAATACCATGAGAAAAATAAACAGGGCATGGGTTAAAGTAACTCAGTAAGGCAGGGAAGCAGCACTAGATAGGACAGTCAGGAAATTCCTCTTTGAGGGAGGGATATTTGACCTGGAGCTAGCCTTGTGAAGATCCAGGAAAAAACATTCCAGGCAGAGGGACCAGCAAGTCCTAAGGTGGGAGAGGCCTTAGCATCAGTGGAACTAAGTGATATGAATTCAGGAGAGCAAGGACAAGAGGAAGCCAGAGAAATGGGCGGGAATAAGATGATGCAGTTCCTCACTGGTGTGTTTAAGAGTCTGACTGAATGGAGTACAGACATGGAAAGCTTTTCTGTCTATCTCTAATCTTTGCCCCTATATGTATTATACAAAGCCCCTATTTCTTCCCCTTAATGACATATTGGGCAGAATTTATAGCTTTACAACCAATTTCAGGTATAAAACAAGCCAGTCCAGTAAAATTAAGTACAATCTAAAACTTAACCCTCAAATGTAGTTTAATGGCTTGTTCCTTCCCTAGTTGAGGCTGATGGGCACCTTTCAGCTCTTTCATTTGTCCACCTCCTCCCCCTCCTCTTCTGTGTCTTTCCTCCCCAAAGGTTGTGAAGTCTTGGGGAAGATTGGAGGAAAGGGGGCATGTGTCTCTGACTTCACTGGTGCTGCTGGTCCTCCTCAACTGTGACTGCTCTCTGATTATTGCCATTCAACAGCTCCCTCTCTCATGTGGGGAGTATGTGTGGGTTATTTAGGAAGGCTTGCAGAGGACGGCCAGTTCCTTGATGTAGACAATCTACCCAATGTGACCTAATCCGATCCATCCTCACTAGGTGATACATTCTGTAACCTCTGGCTTCTAGCAACATGACTAAGCCTGGTTCCTCTTCAGGTGCCTACCTGGTTCATGGAAGGATCATCATCCTTTATCCACTAAATAGTAAAGGTGTGACTTTCTAATGTTCAACCCTCTTCCCTCTACTCTTGCTCTTTCCACATCTGTTTTCAAATAGACACATGGGGAGATTAATAAATCCACTGCATTAAGCAAGCATCCAGTCTATAATTCAGATGTAACTCACACCTTCTTCAGATATTCCCAGTTTCTGTGAGTGCATCTCTTGAAGTGTCTACCCCCCTCACTTGAAGCAAAACAATCCCCTGCCTTCCCTCAAGAGAAGAAAAAGGAAAATCAGCACTCTCCCGCAGGTTGATAATTCAGTTATTCTCTAGTCTATACTTAGGGAGACTGATAAGGACGTGTAAAGGGGTCTGACAGGTGTGGTAATGAAATTGATGTTGCTTTTTCATAGCAAGTTCTACTGGGATATGTCTAATGCCATGCTTTACAGTGGAGAACTACGTAGCACCTCTTTTACTTTGAATACAATCTTTTGTATTGAATACAATACAAAGCTTTTTGCTTTGAGTACAATGTGTATAATGTGCCTATTATTAATAAACGCTTGGTGACTACGAAACTTGTCATTGAAATTCAGATGTAGTAAAGAATGAATGTGTTCATTTGTTCATCAGAACATATTTATTCATTAGTGTGATTTTTCTTCACTGGAATTTCAACACATTCCTACTCCTACTAATTAATATTTTAATTACTCAGGGCCAACCACTAATTAACAATTATGATCTTAAAGATACTGTCTAGCAAGAGATGGTCACACTTTCACTAAGCCCCCCACCCTATCATCCTAAAATGTGTATTTTCATCTCTCTCTCCCAGTTCTGTTACAATCTCTTCTAATAAGTACAGACACCTGGGAAGAGGCATGATGGGTTCTTTTCTTTTTCTAATTGAACTTCTTGTTTTTGTTTATAATGGAGAAAATTAGATAAGCTGGATGCCTTTGTTTATTACTGTTTGAGGATAGAAACTAGTAGATTGAAAAAGTTCTTATTAATTAACCACAGTCAATGCATATGAGGTTACAATAAGAAAAATTAAATAAAAGAAAGAAAAAAAATTGATGTCAATTTTTGGGGGGAGAATCCTAAAAGCAAAGAGAGGAGACACCAGGAAGTCATAGAACCACATTAAACGATTATCTCTGATGTTTAGCAATGACAGATGATTAAACAAAATCATAAAGCCATAAATCAGCACATCATTCTATGGCTAATGTGCCATATATCATGTACTCAGTACATAAAACAAACCACTCTGAGAAATTTGAGGCTTCAATGAGCTCTGAAGAGTAAAATTTAGATATGGCTTGCATGGCATTACTAGCCATAGCATATTGGTGCCCAAGTATCCATTCCAGATGTCTATTTAAGCACAGATCTAAGTAGTAAAACACAGTGGCCTAAGTTAGACAACCAATCAGGGCACTCTCCCCCTTTCCTCAAGCATGCAGGTACAGCAGATCAAGTGCATGAGTTAATACATCCCTTGTTCTCAGGGGCTCACCCCTGCAAATGATTTCATTAAAAGTGTGTGGTGATTAAAGACCTCTGAAAACACTGGGATGTAGTCACTTAAGCTGAAATCATTTTACGTCCTGTAAATGGATAAGATAGCACTTCTTACCAGGAGAGAAAATAATAGATGAAAACTTTTGAAATACAAGGCATATTACCACTCATAGAATACTTTCTATGAAAAATAAATCTCTAAAACAAGCCAAAAAAGAGGAAAGCTATATGAACCTGGTTTTTATTGATGTGCTTTAATGTTTCTTATTCTAAAGTCAAAAGTCAAAAGAAAAAAAGAGAGGATTAAGACTAGAAGGCAAAGGACAGTCTTTTCAATAAATGGTGTTGGGAAAACTGGACAGCCACATGCAAAAGAATGAAACTAAACCATTATCTTACACCATACACAAAAATCAACTGAAAATGGATTAAAGGCTTGAATGTAATACCTGAAACCAAAAAACACCTAGAGAAAACAGGCAGTAAGCTCCTCAACATTGGTCTTGGCAGCAGTTTTTTGATGGCTCCAAAAGCAAAGGCAACAAAAGAAAAAATAAACAAGTGGGACTACACCAACCTAAAAAACTTCTTCACAGCAAAGGAAACCATCAACAAAATGAAAAGGCAACCTACAGAGGATCTGAATATACATTTTTCCAAAGAAGACATACAAATGGTCAACAGGTACATGAACTTGCTCAACATTGCTAACAATCATGAAAATTCAAATCAAAACGACAATGAGATCACCTCATACCTGTTAAAATGGTTATCATCAAAAAGACAAGAAACAACAAGTGTTGGTGAGGATGTGGAGAAAAGGGAAACCTCTTACACTGTTGGTGGGGATGTAAATCGTTGCAGCCACTACGGAAAACAGTATGGAGGTTTCTCAAAAAATTAAAAATAGAACTATCATAATGATCCAGCAATTCCACTTCTGGGTATTTATCCAAAGAAAATGAAAACACTAATTCAAAAAGACATATGTACCCCTATGTTCATTGCAGCATTATTCTCAATACCCAAGATATGGAAACAACCTGTGTCCACTGATGGCTGAATGGATAAAGAATATGTGGTATATAAATATAATGGAATATTACTTAGCCATAAAAAAGAATGAAATCTTGCCATTTGTGACAACTTGGATAGAACTGGAGGGCATTATGCTAGGTGAAATAAGTCAGACAGAGAAAGACAGATATCATATGATCTCACTTATATGTGGAATTTAAAAACAACAACAATAGCAAAGAAACAAGCTCATAGGTATATAGAACAGACTGGTGGTTACCAGAGGTAGGGGGTGGGAGATGGGAGAACTGGGTACAGGGGTCAAAAGGTACAAACTTCTAGTTATAAAATAATGAAGTTATGGCAATATAGTATACAGTATTATAGTACTGATAATGCAGTACTGAAAATACTGTATTGCATATTTGAAAGTTGCTAGGCTTCCCTGGTAGTGCAGTGGTTAAGAATCTGCCTGCCAATGCAGGGGACATGGGTTTGAGCCCTGGTCCGGGAGGATCCCACATGCCAAAGAGCAACTAAGCCTGTGTGCCACAACTACCAAGCCTAAGATCTAGAGCCCACGAGCCACAACTACTGAGCCCCCATGCCACAACTACTGAAGCTCATGTGCCTAGAGCCCATGCTCCGCAACAAGAGAAGCCACTGCAATGAGAAGCCCATGCACCGCAACCAAGAGTAGCCCCCGCTTGCTGCAACTAGAGAAAGCCCACGCTCAGCAACGAAGGCCCAATGCAGCCAAAAATAAAAATAAATAAAGAAAAAAAAGTTGCTAAGAGTAGATCTTAAAAG
The DNA here is from genome assembly GCF_949752795.1 of Hyperoodon ampullatus. Lineage (NCBI taxonomy): Eukaryota > Metazoa > Chordata > Mammalia > Artiodactyla > Ziphiidae > Hyperoodon > Hyperoodon ampullatus. Next base: position 66,991,325 of record NC_136917.1, read on the forward strand.
TCCTCACCACAAGAAAAAATAATTTTTTTGAACTATCTATTGTGATGGATGTTAACTAGATTTTTGTGGTGATCATTTCACAATATGTAAAAATGTTGAATTATGCTGTGCACCAGAAACTAACATAATATTTTATCAATTATTTCTCAATAAAAAAATCCTCAAAACAAATACTAGTTAGAAAGAAAAAGAATAGAGGCAATGACAAAATTACAAATGTCAGCCAAATTGTTAGCTTCTTCAGGAGCTGAATTTGGGAAATGTAAAGGTCTGTAAACATATAAGTTTCTGGTATGGTAATAATATCAGGAATACATCATCAGTAAGGTAACAACCATTGTTTTGATGTTTACCTTTAGTATGAAAGCCCATCAACCAGTTTGCCTGGGTTATATTTAAGAAAATGGCATGAGTTTCATTTTTACCTGCCTTTATTTTCCATTCTCTCCTCTTTCTGGCCATAGCATATTTCATTCCCTCTGACTGAAATGTTTTCCTCTCCTCTGGGCCTAACTCCTTCTCATCCTTTAGGTGACAGCTTAAAAATCACTGCTTCTATAACACCTTTGTTGAAATCCTGCTTGCTGGTTATATACTTATTGCAGCTCCGCTCCAAACCCACTCTTCTATATTTTTTTACATAATGCTTGGGCTGGGACTTTGCAAATTACATTTTCTAGAAGCAGATGCCTTGCAAAAGGATGCCCACATCCATTATTCCCCCTTACATCTACTCCTATAACTGGAGTTTAATGGTCCAGGGGAGATAGTGCAATACCTGACAAGGCAGGAGATCACTTACACTCCAAGAGAATAAACAAGATTTAGCTAATTTATTCTGACAAAAAACTGGACAATACGTGAGAATGGAAGCTAACGGGATTAGACTAAGGAGGTTGGGATATAACTTTGAATGGGGCCTAAATTATTATTATTATTTTTTAAAATTAATTAATTTATTTTTTTTGTGGTACGCAGGCCTCTCACTGTTGTGGCCTCTCCCGTTGCGGAGCACAGGCTCCGGACGCGCAGGCCCAGCAGCCATGGCTCACGGGCCCAGCCGCTCCACAGCACATGGGATCTTCCCGGACCGGGGCACGAACCCGTGTCCCCTGCATCGACAGGCCGACTCTCAACCACTGCGCCACCAGGGAACTCCAGGGGCCTAAATTATTGATATGAGTACATTCACCAGAGATTATGTATTTAATGTGAGATTGAGATGCCAAAAATCCTCTGGAATGTAAAGGAAAAAAACCTAAAGCCTCAGAGAGATAGGCACGTTGGCATGAATTTATGACACACAACTGCATGTCTACCCCTACTTCCATTAACTGTCCCTGGGGAAGGCCCAGAGATCACTCCTTTCACCAAAGAATTGTCTCTACTCCAGACGTCTAAAACTAAGTATATCTACAACTTGACTCAGTATCTTTCTGTTTCACATCTACTGCTATTCTTGTACCCCTTCAATTAATGGCACCAACAGTGACACAGTCACTAAAGTCTAGAAACACAGAAATCACTTTTATCCATTTATATCTAATCACTAAGTCCTACCAAATTACAATGTAGCTTCATAATTAGTGTGGTTATTTCCCATCTTGTTCCCTACAGATATTTCCTCTGATTATGACCAGGGAAAACTGTATGAAACAGAAATCTTGCCAGGTGCCACTTTTGTATAAAACCATTCAGGGATTCACCATCTGTGATAGTTGCTAATGTTTTCAGCAAATATTTCCACATCTTCCCCCTTCTGGGCATGTGATAAGATTGGACTTCCTGGCTCTCTTTATGGTTGGGAGTGGGACTCCATGTGACTATTTCTGAACAATGATTTTTGTCACTTTTAACCAAAGCATCTAGATGCTGCGGAAAGACCTGCCAGGGCTCTCTTGCCCCCATTATTGTGAAATACAATATTTGAGATGGTGGTCCTTGATCCCTAGATCCCTGAGTAATGATTATAATTGCCAATTCATGATCTACACGTAGTGTAAACAAAAAATATACCTTTGTTGTTTTTAAGACACTGAGTCATTTGACTGATTTGTTACCACAGCACAACCTCTTATCCTGATGGAAATGAAACTTGGTTTCCAGAAGTAGGGTGCTGCTGAACAATAACACTAAGAAACAGAATTAGCTTGGGGGTCCAGAGGGGAGCTGTGAAGAAACTGGAAGCGGGAGAGTCCATGTGATGCAGTGACGAAACAACTGGCAAAACTAATAGGTACAGATAATGGATCTAACGAATTAGTAGCACTAGAGGCAAGGATTAGACATCTGAACGTTAGTAACACACATTAACTGCAATTGGTTACATTCGACCAGGTATTATAAGAAAAAGACAACCTTTAAAAATTGGCTGCTTCATTTGCAGCAATATGGATGGACCTAGAGATTGTCATACTGAGTGAAGTAAGTCAGACAGAGAAAGACAAATATCATATGATATTGCTTATATGTAGAATCTAAAAAAAATGGTACAAATGAACTTATTTATAAAACAGAAATAGAGTCACAGATGTAGAAAACAAACTCATGGTTACCAAGGGTGAAAAGGGGGGGGATAAATTGGGAGATTGGGATTGACATATACACACCACTGTATATAAAATAGATAACTAATAAGGACGTACTGTATAGCACAGAGAACTCTACTCAATAGTATTCTCTATAATGATCTATATGGGAAAAGAATCTTAAAAAGACTGGATATATGTATATGCATAACTGATTCACTTTGCTGTACAGCAGAAACTAACTCAACATTGTAAAACAACTATACCCCAATAAAAATTAATTTTAAAAAATTGGCTGCTTTATAAGCAAGGCTAATAAACAGGAAGAATGGAATATATTAGGGGACTTTCCAGGTTGGAAGAAGCAACCATTTTTTCCTTTCCATTGGTAAAATATAAAACTGAGGAGGCTTTGGGTGGCAAAGGTGATTAGAAGTCATTCTTGCAAGCAAAACAAAGACATGCCTGCTAAAACCATGGGTTCAAGGTGTGCACAATAAATTCTTGCAGCTAGACAGAATGGCTCAAGGAAAGGAGGCAGAAGGTATGTCTATCCCCTCCAAAGCACTGATAAGTGGTAAAGTACCCACAATTATGTTGAGAGAGAGAATTGTGTTTCAAAAAGAACTGTGGGTATGGCTAATGGCATAATGAGATAACTAAAATAAAATAGATAAGAAGCTGACAAATATTTGAGGTAGCTGTCATAGAACCATAATCCGGGAAGAAGAGCATGTTCTCCAATGCCCACTTCAGACCCAGCCAAGGAGAATAATGAAAGGGAAGAAACTATGAGGGTGGAGCAAAGATCCACAGAGAGATGGACTGGGAAGACATTTTCCAGGATCAGAGTTAAAACTTAACCAAGGGACTTCCCTGGTGGCGCAGTGGTTGAGAGTCCGCCTGCTGATGTGGGGGACACGGGTTCGTGCCCCAGGCTGGGAGGATCCCACATGCCGCGGAGCGGCTGGGCCCGTGAGCCATGGCCGCTGAGCCTGCGCATCCGGAGCCTGTGCTCCGCAACGGGAGAGGCCACGACAGTGAGAGGCTCGCGTACCGCCAAAAAAAAAAAAAGAGTAAAACTTAACCAAGGAGCACCCTTCCCCTCCACCCTCACCTCATCTTCCAGGCATAGTTCTCTTCTGTCACTCCAGCAGGACTTCATAAAATCTGCAAATCAGTAACTGTGGTGTGACTCTCATTCTTCCCCTTTCTACCATGTGGGTTTATGTATTTGATTATCTTATTCCTATTCCAGCAGTGGATACTGGGTTTGGGGTGTAGAGCCAACAATTGGTCCTCTTACCTCAAAGTCTTTGGACCAACCTAAGTAAACTACCAGGCACTGAACCCTGATGTAGAAACTACCATAAGATGCCAGACTCAGCTGATGCCATGACTAAATGGGACCTTTGGGGTGTCTCCCTTAGAGAGGAGGTGAATATATTTTGCATACTGGATGGAGGACAAATCAAATATCTGGTGACTAGAAAGGCAAACTGTGGTAGTCATTAGTACTATTTGCCAGAAATATACAGAATTCATCCCTTCTGTACACATGGTGACTGTGAGTAGAAGTGACCTGTGTCACCTATAAGCCAGAGCATTTAGTTGCTAATGTGAAACCCTCCAGAATTCTCTTTTCCTTCTGACAACTTCCAGCATTCAAGGTATTTCAATAGCCTGGGTTCCTTAGTGACAACAATGCAGAGTTCCCCATTCACCTGTGACAGACATACAGTGAAAGAAAGATAAACTTGTGTTGTTTTAAGCCACTGGAAAATGAGAGTTGCTTGTAACCACAGCAAAACATTGCCCTTCCTGATTTATGGTTCATCATTTACAAGCCCAAGTTTCTTAACGTGACACGTTAAGATCCTTTGTGAGCTTGCCCCTATCTGCTCTCCATCCTCAGCTTCTGTCTCGCTTTCCTTTAAACTTTATGTTCTAATAACAGTTTCCTGTGCATACTCTGCATTCTCACAATTTGTTGCCTTTGTCTACCCCATTTTCCTTGCTTATAACTCCTTTTTTTTTCTTATCTTCTTCACTTGGCTAGAACTAAGTTCAGCATCACTTTCTCCAGGAATGATTCCTTGATTTAGTTTGGAGTTTAATTTGGAGTTCCTGAGAATAACTTTATAGTAGTCCTTACCATATTGTATGGAAATTTTCTGTTTACATATTTCGTTCCCAACTAGACTGCGATCAGTATGGCCAGAGAATGATCTACCCATCTTTATGCTACCTGTAGCCAATGCAGTACCTGGTGCACAAGAATTGTAAAATAAACATTGACTCTTCAGCTTAATCTAACTTCTGCATACAATTTAGCCCGATTTTAGGGCTTCCAAATTTGAATTGTAAATTGAAGCATCTGTGTCTAATACTTTCCCTATTCCCTCTTAATTCTGGCAGAGTGGTAAAGAATGTTAATTTCTCTTAAATGTTTGAGGATTGATTGTTTTATTCACTCTACATTTTTGTGATGGGATAAATCAGTTTCTTCTGTTTTCCTCTTCTTTCTGGGATCTGTCTAGCCCATGTCAAGACTAGGAAAGGGGTCTTTAGCCTTACAACTGAGGACAGAGAAACAAAGGAGTCAGACACTTTTGAAAAAGTAACATACAGGAGACATGTTAGAAGAAAGTTAACCTTCATAGACTGGTAAGCATGACTTTCTTATATATAAAATTCTGAGGATAAATCCCAGTGAAGGTTTATCTTGTTGATCTTTCCATACCCCTGCTCCTTACCAGAACTAGATACAATTCAGTATCTGACAATTCCTCAAGACTCTGAACTCTCAAAGGAGCAGAATGAAGGAAAGGAGAAAGGATATCCAAGGAGTAAAATGTACAGAGGGGACATGTGGAAAAGAGAGAAACTACAAAGGGAGGAGGCTTTTCTATGGACAGAGAAAGGAAACTTGTAGGTGCCATGGATATCAACAAAGGAGATTCTAGATCCACGGGAGAAAATGATGAGTTGAACAGAAGCCACTTCTAATGGGCAGAAGGTGTTGGAACATGCTTCTCAAACCTAAAGTGAAACAATATTTGTATGGCATTCTTTTGATTCATTAAGTGTATTTGACAGCCTCATGAAAAATTGCAGAGGATGGAACACTCCCAAACTCATTCTATGAGGCTACCATCACCCTGATGCCAAAACCAGACAAAGGTGTCACAAAAAAAGAAAACTACAGACCAATATCACTGATGAACATAGACGCAAAAGTCCTCAACAAAATACTAGCAAACAGAATCCAACAACACATTAAAAGGATCATACACCATGATCAGGTAGGATTTATCCCAGGGATGCAAGGGTTCTTCTCTATATGCAAATCAATCAATGTGATACACCATATTAACAAATTGAAGGATAAAAACCATATGATCATCTCAATAGATGCAGGAAAAGCTTTAAACAAATTTTGACACCATTTATGATGAAAACTCTCCAGAAAGTGGGCATAGAGGGAACCTATTCAACATAATAAAGGCCATATATGACAAATCCACAGCCAACATTATTCTCAGTGGTGAAAAACTGAAAGTATTTCCTCTAAGATCAGGAACAAGACAAGGGTGTCCAATCTTGCCACTATTACTCAACATAGTTTTGGAAGTCCTAGCCATGGCAATAAGAGAAGAAAAAGAAATAAAAGGAGTCCAAATTGGAAAAGAAGAAGTAAAACTGTCACTGTTTGCAAGTGACATAATACGGTACATAGAAAATCCTAAAGATGCCACCAGAAAACTACTAGAGCTAATCAATGAATTTGGTAAAGTTGCAGGATACAAAATTAATAAACAGAAATCTCTTACATTCCTATACACTAACAACGAAAGGGAAGAAAGAGAAATTAAGGAAACAATCCCATTTACCATTGCAACAAAAAGAATAAAATACCTAGGAATAAACCTACCTCAGGAGACAAAAGACCTGTACTCAGAAAACTATAATACACTAATGAAAGAAATCAAAGATGACACAAACAGATGGAGAGATATACCATGTCCTTGGATTGGAAGAATCAATACTATGAAAATGACTATACTACCCAAAGCAATCTACAGATTCAATGTAATCCCTATCAAATTACCAATGGCATTTTTCACAGGACTAGAACAAAAAATTTCACAATTTGTATGGAAACACAAAAGACCCTGAATAGCCAAAGCAATCTTTTTTTAAAATTTATTTATTTTATTTATTTATTTTTGGCTGCACTGGGTCCCCATTGCAGTGCACAGGCTTTCTCTAGTTGTGGAGACTGGGGGCTGCTCTTCATTGCAGTGTGCCAGCTTCTCATTGTGGTGGCTTCTCTTGTTGCAGAGCACAGGCTCTAGAGCGCAGGCTCAGTAGTTGTGGCACATGGGCTCAGTAGTTTTGGCTCACAGGCTCTACAGCACAGGCTCAGTAGTTATGGCACATGGGCTTAGTTGCTCCGCAGCATGTGGGATCTTCCCGGACCAGGGCTCGAACCCATGTCCCCTGCATTGGCAGGCATATTCTTAACCACTGCACCATCAGGGAAGCCCCCCAAAGCAATCTTGAGAAAGAAAAACAGAGCTGGAGGAATCAGGCTCCCTGACTTCAGACTATACTACAAAGCTATAGTAATCAAGACAGTGTGGTACTGGCACAAAAACAGAAATATAGACCAATGGAACAGAATAGAAAGCCCAGAGATAAATCCACACACCTATGGCAGGCAAGAGTATACAATAAAGAAAAGACAGCCTTTTCAATAAGTGCTGCTGGGAAAACTGGACAGCTACATGTAAAAGAATGAAATTAGAACACTCCTTAACACCATACACAAAAATAAACTCCAAATGGATTAAAGACCTAAATGTAAGACCAGACACTATAAAACTCTTACCGGAAAACACAGACTGAACACTCTTTGACATAAATCACAGCAACATCTTTTTTGACCCAACTCCTAGAGTAATGAAAATTAAAACAAAAAACAAATGTGACCTAATGAAATGTAAAAGCTTTTGCACAGCAAAGGAAACCATAGACAAGATGAAAAGACAACCCTCAGAATGGGAGAAAATATTTGCAAATGAAGCAACTGACAAAGAATTAATCTCCAAAATATACAAGCAGCTCATAGAGCTCAATATCAGAAAAACACAAAATGGGCAGAAGACCTAAACAGACATTTCTCCAAAGAAGACATACAGCTGGCCAACAAACACATGAAAAGATGCTCAACATCACTAATTATTAGAGAAATGCAGTTCACTCATAGATCCCAGGATTTCTAAGCACAGTTCACCAGGACATCTGAAGCATCAAACTGCTACCCTTTAAAAATCTAACTGGGCATAGGAGACATCCAGAAACTTCTAGAGGGTGGGGAAGATACACAGCAGATGCATTTCCTATGGAGTCTTCTCTAAACCCTTCCTCCCTATCAACAAAGGAACCTCAGGAGACTTGTGAGATCTTTGACAAGAGCTAGGATGACAAATGCAGACTTTATACAACATGCAAAAGATGGCAATATACTCTAGTGGTTAAGATCCATGTAGATGTTGAGTCACATAAAGTTGGGTTCAAATTCTGGCTTTTCCAATTACAGGTTGTGGGATCTTAGGAAAAAGTCTTCACATCTCTAAGATTCATTTTCTGCATCAGAAAATTGGGATAATACCTATATTATAAGGTTATTGTAAGGATTAAATGATAAACTGCATTAAAGTACATTAATAAACTAGCTCACAATAAAGATTATGTTACTACTACTCTTACTACTTCTAGCTAATATGTACATAGTAGTATAATTCTTCTTATTCATTTGCATAACAGCTATCCCCCATGTGCCAGATACTATGCTAGACAGTGGCGAGACAACACAACAATCAAGTGTCAACTTAAATGTCATTTCCAGGGGATACTTTCCTTCATCCCTCACATTAGGTCAGATCTCTTTACGACCTGTTCCCATCAAGCAGGGGTTTTTGTCCATTTCGTTCACTGCTGTATTTCTAGCTCTTATCACACATAGTAGGTGATCAGCACTTAATATTGGTTGAATAAATGAATAGCATCTATTACTTACCATTTTCTACTAGACTGAATTCCAGTGGAGACTATGTCTGTCATCTTCAACACTGTGTCTACAGGCTAACTTAGCACAATGCCTGGTACATGACAGGTTCCAATTAAATGTGTGTCGCAAAAATGAATGAATGAATGAAAGAAAAATAAATGAAAGAGGAAATATAAGTGTTAAGAAAACACATGATCAACAAAGAATTTCAGAGAAAATGTCCCAGGGAACAAGAGGAGGAGGAATGTTCCGGCCTAGGGACTTTCTTGTAAGGAAGAAAGGAGGCAGTAAAGAAAACTCATCTCCTTCTACACACTCCATGCCTCAGTAGCACCAGATTTTATTCTTTTCCATAAAATACATCACGCTTGTTAATAACTCCACATAGTTTGGAGGGGTGGGGGGGTGCTCTTCTTCTATGTCTCCATCTGTCAAACTCCTCAGTCAGTCCAAGATCACATATCACCTCTACTGTAAAATACGTCCTAATTCTCTTCAGTTCAAATGAATTGCTTCTTCATCTGTATTCTATAATGTTTGCTACTATATCCACTGACTAAAGGGCTTAATAAATGTGTGCTTAACTGCAGGTGCTTGTCTCCCCACCTAGATTAGGATATCCTTGGAGGCTGAACTCACATATTTAGCTTTGTATTCCCCCATATACTAGTAGAAAAAATATATTTAATACTTGTTTATCAAGTTGAATTGAAACAAAATCCAAGAAGTGCCATAGCAGGAGTTATAAGTTAAACTGTCTTTTATTTGGTCTTCACACCAAGCTCACTTCCAAAGGTCTCTTTATCTTTCTGGGTTGCCTTTTTCCAATCGCAAGTCACAAATTCCTAACACCTACTTTACGGACATTGCAAGGATTAATAAAGTAATATTACCTAGCAGTTTTAAGATCAGAGCATAAAAGACACTCCTTATTGTTTGTAAAAATTGCACCATTGCAATTTGTTAGCTTAAGTAGGAGACTGGTTGAAACAGCATCTGCTTCTTGCAATCTCTCCATCTCCCCCACCCTTTCCTCTTCCTGTTCTTAATCTTTTGCCCCAGAATTGAGATACTCCCCGTATCTATAATTACAATAAATTGAAAATCTATATTGTTTTTAAATAATACACTGAAATCCTCAATAAATAAAAAAACCATTAAATATCCTGAATAAAATTAATTTAATGAAGCTAGGTAAATCATACTCTCTGTCACTAGATTTTCTGATGTTTTGAGTATATTTTGTAACTTTTTAACATTAGAAAAAATAGTATTAACAGTAAAGTTCTTGCATTTGAAACTTGAGACTTGACTGAAAATAAACTTACCCAAAGCACTAGTAGGGGGTGGGAGTATTCTAAGCAGTGTAGGCCCTGAGGCAGGGACGAACTTGGTGTCCTCACAGAACCTTAAGAAAGACAGGTGGCCAGAACTGCAAAAGAGAATGTGAGTGAAGCAAGATGAAGTCTTTGAGGTAAGCAGTAGGGTCAGATCATTTAGTGCTTTTCAGGCCTGGTTAAAAATTTTATTTTCATTCCAAGTTATCAGGGAAATCTTTCAGTTTGTATTTCTAAAATGTCATTGTGGCTGTTAGGTGGGAAATGGATTACTAGGGAATTTGACCTAGGAATGAGATAAATAAAAGTAGATTCATTCTTTCATCCAACAAATATTTACAAAGCAATCAAAATACTTACAAAGCATCGCTTCACAGAACATTCTCAAGGATAGATCATATGTTGGGCCATGAAACAAGCCTTAACAAATTTAAGAAGATAGAAATCATTTCACGTTTCTTTTTCACAACCACGAAGGTATGAAACGAGAAATCAATAACAGGAAGAAAGCTGAAAAATTCACCAATATGTGGAAATTAAACAACACACTCCTAAGCAACTGATGGACCAAAGAAGAAACCAAAAAGGAAATCAGAGAGTATCTTGAGACAAATGAAAGTAAAAATACAACATACCAAAACTTATGAGATGCAGCAAAAATGGTTCTAAGAGGAAAGTTTATAGTGACAGATGCCTACATTAAGGGAAAAAAACCTCAAATAAATAAACAACCTAACTTTACACCTCAAGGAATCAGAAAAAGAACAAACTAAACCCAGTTAGGACAAGGAAGGAAAAACAAAGATCAGAGCAGAAATAAATAGAGATGAGAGAAACAAAGAAAAATACTAATGAAACTAATAGTTTTTTGAAAAGGTAAACAAAATTGACAAGCTTTTAGCTAGACTAACCAAGAAAAAAAGAGAGAGGTTTTAAATAAACAAAATTATAAATGAACGAGAAGACATCACAACTGACACCACAAAATACTGGGCTGGCCAATAAGTTCATTCGGTTTTAAGAAAAAATAAAAGACATTTTTAAATTTTTACCAAGAATTTTATTGAACAATGTGTTCACTAATTGAACAAACTTTTTGGCCAACCCAATACAATGGATTGTAAGAGGCCACTGTGAAAAATTATACATCAACAAATTGGGTAACCTGGAAGAAAGGGATAAATTCCTAGAAACATATAAACCACCAAGACTGAATCATGAAGAAGCAGAAAGTCTGAACAGACCTATGAGTAAGGAGACTGAAGCAGTAATCAAAAGCCTCCTAACAAAGAAAAACCATATACCAGATGTTTCACTGGTGATTCTACCAAACATTTAAAGAATTAATGCCAATCCTCTCAAACTCTTCCAAAACACTGAAGAGGAAGGAACACTTCCAAACTCATTTTATAAGGACAGCATTACCCTTGATACCAAAGCCAGATACGGAGACTACAAAAAAAGGAAAGTATAGGCCAATATCCCTGATGAACATAGATCTAAAAATTCTTAACAAAATTCTAGCAAACTGGAATTTAACAGCACATTAAATGATCATACACAATCAAGTGGGATTCATCCCTGGGATGCAAGGATGGTTCAACATACACAAATCAATACATGTGATATACCACATTAATATAATGAAGGATAAAAAGCATGTGATTTTCTCAATAAATATAGACAAATCAATTGACAAAATTCAACATTCTTTAATGATAAAAACTCTCAAAACATGGGTATAGAGGGAACATAACTCGACATAATAAAATCCATATATGACAAACTCACAGCTAACATCATACTCCATGATGAAAAGCTGAAAGCTTTCCCTTTAAGATTTGGAACAAGACAAGGATGCCCTCTCTCACCACTCTTGTTCAATATAGTACTGGAAGTCCTAGCCACAGCAAGTAGGCAAGAAAAATAAAGAAAAGTCATATAAATAAGAAAAGAAGTAAAGTTGTCTCTGTAGATGACATGATCTTACATATAGAAAACTGCAAAGACTACAACAAAAAACTGTTAGAAGATCTGTTAGAATTCAGTAAAGTTGCAAGATACAGAAGAGGCATGCAAAAATCACTTGCATTTCTATACACTAACAACAAAAGATCTAAAAGAGAAATAAGGAAATCAATCCCATTTACAATAGTATGAAAAATAATAAAATACTGAGGAATAAATTTAACCAAGGAGGTGAAAGACCTGCACTCTGCAAACTATTAGACACTGAGGAAAGAAACTGAAGAGGACACAAATAATGAAACATGTTCATGATCATGAATCAGAAGAATTAATACTGTTAAAATGTCTAAACTACCCAAAGCCATCCATACATTCAATACAATTACCATCAAAATTCCAATGGCATTTTTCACAAAAATAGAAAAAAGAAATCCTAAAATTTGTGTGGAACCACAAAAGACCCCTAGTAGCCAAAGCAATATTGATAAAGAACAACAAAGCTGAAAGAATCACACTGCCTGATTTCAAACTATTTTACAAAGTCATAGTAATCAAAACAGTATGGTACTGGCATAAAAACGGACACACAGACCAATGGAACAGGATTGAGAGCCCAGAAATCAACCTGTGCATATACAACCAACTAATATTTGACAGAGGAAAAGGAGAGCCAAGAATACTCAATGTGGAAAACATAGTCTCTTCAATAACTGGTGCCTGGAAAACTGTATATTCACATGCAAAAGAATGAAATTAGACACCTGTTTTAAAACACTCACAAAAAATTAACTCAAAATGGATTCTAGACTTAAATATAGGAGACATGAAACTATAAAACTGCTAGAAGAAAACATGGGGAAAATCCCCTGACAATTAGAAACAATTTCTTGGATATGAGACCAAAAACATAGGCAACAAAAGCAAGAATAAACAGTTGGGACTACATCAAATTGAAAGCTCTACAAAGAAAAAGAAACAGTTAACTAAATGAAGAGGCAATGTATGGAACAGAAGAAAATATTTGCAAACCATATATAAGGGAAAGAGTTAATAACCAAAATATA